>NW_025728989.1:0-337753 GCF_021461385.2 Schistocerca piceifrons | reverse complement strand
TGTTGTCCGATGCACTATTCCTCCTTTAACGCATCTCTCGATCCCTCACATTGACGAATTAACACAGAAATTGCGTCGCTATGAAATACTATGGGTTCTATGACATCTCCTTCTTAATTGAGTAACGTTTCTATGGAAACGACTGGATATACTTTTGGGAGACGAGTTTCTCCTGTCCGATGCACTATTCCTCCTTTAACGCATCTCTCGATCCCTCACATTGACGAATTAACATAGAAATTGCGTCGCTATGAAATACTATGTGTTCTATGACATCTCCTTCTAAATTGAGTAACGTTTCTATGGAAACGTCTGGATATACTTTTGGGACACGAGTTTCTTCTGTCCGATGCACTATTCCTCCTTTAACGCATCTCTCGATCCCTCACATTGACGAATTAACACAGAAATTGCGTCGCTATGAAATACTATGCGTTCTATGACATCTCCTTCTAAATTGAGTAACGTTTCTATGGAAACAACTGGAAATTCTTTTGGGACACGAGTTTCTCCTGTCCGATGAACTATTCCTCCTTTAACGCATTACGCGATCGCTCACATTGACGAATTAACACAGAAATTGCGTCGCTATGAAATACTATGCGTTCTATGACATCTCCTTCTAAATTGAGTAACGTTTCTATGGAAACGACTGGATATACTTTTGGGACACGAGTTTCTCCTGTCCGATGCACTATTCCACCTTTAACGCATCTCTCGAACCCCTCACATTGACGAATTAACACAGAAATTGCGTCGCTATGAAATACTATGCGTTCTATGACATCTCCTTCTAAATTGAGTAACGTTTCTATGGAAACGACTGGATATACTTTTGGGACACGAGTTTCCCTTGTCCGATGCACTATTACTCCTTTAACGCATCTCTCGATCCCTCACATAGACGAATTAACATAGAAATTGCGTCGCTATGAAATACTATGCGTTCTGTGACATCTCCTTCTAAATGGAGTAACGTTTCTATGGAAACGACTGGATATACTGTTGGGACACGAGTTTCTCCTGTCCGATGCACTATTCCTCCTTTAACGCATCTCTCGATCCCTCTCATTGAGGAATTAACACAGAAATTGCGTCGCTATGAAATACTATGTGTTCTATGACATCTCCTTCTAAATTGAGTAACGTTTCTATGGAAACGACAGGATATACTTTTGGGACACGAGTTACTCCTGTCCGATGCTCTATTCGTCCTTTAACGCATCTCTCGATCCCTCACGTTGACGAATTAACTCAGAAATTGCGTCGCTATGAAATACTATGGGTTCTATGACATCTCCTTCTATATTGAGTAACGTTTCCATGGAAACGACTGGATATACTTTTGGGACACGAGTTTCTCCTGTCCGATGCACTATTCCTCCTTTAACGCATCTCTCGATCCCTCACATTAACGAATTAACATAGAAATTGCGTCGCTATGAAATACTATGCGTCCTATAAAATCTCCTTTTAAATTGAGTAACGTTTCTATGGAAACGACTGGATATACTTTTGGGACACGAGTTTCTCCTGTCCGATGCACTATTCCTCCTTTAACGCATCTCTCGATCCCTCACATTGACGAATTAACACAGAAATTGCGTCGCTATGAAATACTATGGGTTCTATGACATCTCCTTCTAAAATGAGTAACGTTTCTATGGAAACGACTGGATATACTTTTGGGACACGAGTTTATCCTGTCCGATGCACTATTCCTCCTTTAACGCATCTCTCGATCCCTCACATTGACGAATTAACACAGAAATTGCGTCGCTATGAAATACTATGGGTTCTATGACATCTCATTCTTAATAGAGTAACGTTTCTATGGAAACGACTGGATATACTTTTGGGAGACGAGTTTCTCCTGTCCAATGCACTATTCCTCCTTTAACGCATCTCTCGATCCCTCACATTGACGAATTAACATAGAAATAGAGTCGCTATGAAATACTATGGGCTCTATGACATCTCCTTCTAAATTGAGTAACGTTTCTATGGAAACGACTGGATATACTTTTGGGACACGAGTTTCTCCTGTCCGATGCAATATTCCTCTTTTAACGCATCTCTCGATCCCTCACATTGACGAATTAACACAGAAATAGAGTCGCTATGAAATACTATGGGCTCTATGACACTTCCTTCTAAATTGAGTAACGTTTCTATGGAAACGACTGGATATACTTCTGGGACACGAGTTTTTCCAGTCCGATGCACTATTCCTCCTTTAACGCATCTCTCGATCCCTCACATTGACGAATTAACACAGAAATTGCGTCGCTATGAAATACTATGGGTTCTATGACATCTCCTTCCAAATTGAGTAACGTTTCTATGGAAACGACTGGATATACTTTTGGGACACGAGTTTCTCCTGTCCGATGCACTATTCCTCCTTTAACGCATCTCTCGATCCCTCACATTGACGAATTGATACAGAAATTGCGTCGCTATGAAATACTATGCGTTCTATGACATCTCCTTCTAAATTGAGTAACGTTTCTATGGAAACGACTGGAAATTCTTTTGGGACACGGGTTTCTCCTGTCTGATGAACTATTCCTCCTTTAACGCATTTCGCGATCGCTCACATTGACGAATTAACACAGAAATTGCGTCGCTATGAAATACTATGCGTTCTATGACATCTCCTTCTAAATTGAGTAACGTTTCTATGGAAACGACTGGATATACTTTTGGGACACGAGTTTCTCCTGTCCGATGCACTATTCCTCCTTTAACGCATCTCTCGATCCCTCACATTGACGAATTAACACAGAAATTGCGTCGCTATGAAATACTATGCGTTTTATGACATCTCCTTTTAAATTGAGTAACGTTTCTATGGAAACGACTGGATATTCTTTTGGGACACGAGTTTCTCCTGTCCGATGCACTATTCCTCCTTTAACGCATCTCTCGATCCCTCACATTGACGAATTAACATAGAAATTGCGTCGCTATGAAATACTATGGGTTCTATGACATCTCCTTCTAAATTGAGTAACGTTTCTATGGAGACGACTGGATATACTTTTGGGACACGAGTTTCTCCTGTCCGATGCACTATTCCTCCTTTAACGCATCTCTCGATCCCTCACATTGACGAATTAACACAGAAATTGCGTCGCTATGAAATACTATGGGTTCTATGACATCTCCTTCTTAATTGAGTAACGTTTCTATGGAAACGACTTGATATACTTTTGGGAGACGAGTTTCTCCTGTCCGATGCACTATTCCTCCTTTAACGCATCTCTCGATCCCTCACATTGACGAATTAACATAGAAATAGGGTCGCTATGAAATACTATGGGCTCTATGACATCTCCTTCTAAATTGAGTAACGTTTCTATGGAAACGACTGGATATACTTTTGGGACACGAGTTTCTCCTGTCCGATGCACTATTCCTCCTTTAACGCATCTCTCGATCCCTCACATTGACGAATTAACACAGAAATAGAGTCGCTATGAAATACTATGGGCTCTATGACATCTCCTTCTAAATTGAGTAACGTGTCTATGGAAACGACTAGATATACTTTTGGGACACGAGTTTCTCCTGTCCGATGCACTATTCCTCCTTTAACGCATCTCTCGATCCCTCACATTGACGAATTAACACAGAAATTGCGTCGCTATGAAATACTATGGGTTCTATGACATCTCCTTCCAAATTGAGTAACGTTTCTATGGAAACGACTTGATATACTTTTGGGACACGAGTTTCTCTTGTCCGATGCACTATTCCTCCTTTAACGCATCTCTCGATCCCTCACATTGACGAATTAATACAGAAATTGCGTCGCTATGAAATACTATGCGTTCTATGACATCTCCTTCTAAATTGAGTAACGTTTCTATGGAAACGACTGGAAATTCTTTTGGGACACGGGTTTCTCCTGTCCGATGAACTATTCCTCCTTTAACGCATTTCGCGATTACTCACATTCACGAATTAACACAGAAATTGCGTCGCTATGAAATACTATGCGTTCTATGACATCTCCTTCTAAATTGAGTAACGTTTATATGGAAACGAATGGATATACTTTTGGGACACGAGTTTCTCCTGTCCGATGCACTATTCCACCTTTAACGCATCTCTCGAACCCCTCACATTGACGAATTAGCACAGAAATTGCGTCGCTATGAAATACTATGCGTCCTATGACATCTCCTTCTAAATTGAGTAACGTTTCTATGGAAACGACTGGATATACTTTTGGGACAAGAGTTTTCCTTGTCCGATGCACTATTACTCCTTTAACGCATCTCTCGATCCCTCACATAGACGAATTAACATAGAAATTGCGTCGCTATGAAATACTATGCGTTCTATGACATCTCCTTCTAAATTGAGTAACGTTTCTATTGAAACGACTGGATATACTTTTGCGACACGAGTTTCTCCTGTCCGATGCACTATTCCTCCTTTAACGCATCTCTCGATCCCTCACATTGACGAATTAACACAGAAATTGCGTCGCTATGAAATACTATGGGTTCCATGACATCTCCTTCTAATTGAGTAACGTTTCTATGGAAACGACTGGATATACTTTTGGGACACGAGTTTCTCCTGTCCGATGCACTATTCCTCCTTTAACGCATCTCTCGATCCCTCACATTGACGAATTAACACAGAAATTGCGTCGCTATGAAATACTATGCGTTTTATGACATCTCCTTTTAAATTGAGTAACGTTTCTATGGAAACGACTGGATATTCTTTTGGGACACGAGTTTCTCCTGTCCGATGCACTATTCCTCCTTTAACGCATCTCTCGATCCCTCACATTGACGAATTAACATAGAAATTGCGTCGCTATGAAATACTATGGGTTCTATGACATCTCCTTCTAAATTGAGTAACGTTTCTATGGAGACGACTGGATATACTTTTGGGACACGAGTTTCTCCTGTCCGATGCACTATTCCTCCTTTAACGCATCTCTCGATCCCTCACATTGACGAATTAACACAGAAATTGCGTCGCTATGAAATACTATGGGTTCTATGACATCTCCTTCTTAATTGAGTAACGTTTCTATGGAAACGACTTGATATACTTTTGGGAGACGAGTTTCTCTTGTCCGATGCACTATTCCTCCTTTAACGCATCTCTCGATCCCTCACATTGACGAATTAACATAGAAATAGAGTCGCTATGAAATACTATGGGCTCTATGACATCTCCTTCTAAATTGAGTAACGTTTCTATGGAAACGACTGGATATACTTTTGGGACACGAGTTTCTCCTGTCCGATGCACTATTCCTCCTTTAACGCATCTCTCGATCCCTCACATTGACGAATTAACACAGAAATAGAGTCGCTATGAAATACTATGGGCTCTATGACATCTCCTTCTAAATTGAGTAACGTGTCTATGGAAACGACTAGATATACTTTTGGGACACGAGTTTCTCCTGTCCGATGCACTATTCCTCCTTTAACGCATCTCTCGATCCCTCACATTGACGAATTAACACAGAAATTGCGTCGCTATGAAATACTATGGGTTATATGACATCTCCTTCCAAATTGAGTAACGTTTCTATGGAAACGACTTGATATACTTTTGGGACACGAGTTTCTCTTGTCCGATGCACTATTCCTCCTTTAACGCATCTCTCGATCCCTCACATTGACGAATTAATACAGAAATTGCGTCGCTATGAAATACTATGCGTTCTATGACATCTCCTTCTAAATTGAGTAACGTTTCTATGGAAACGACTGGAAATTCTTTTGGGACACGGGTTTCTCCTGTCCGATGAACTATTCCTCCTTTAACGCATTTCGCGATTACTCACATTCACGAATTAACACAGAAATTGCGTCGCTATGAAATACTATGCGTTCTATGACATCTCCTTCTAAATTGAGTAACGTTTATATGGAAACGAATGGATATACTTTTGGGACACGAGTTTCTCCTGTCCGATGCACTATTCCACCTTTAACGCATCTCTCGAACCCCTCACATTGACGAATTAGCACAGAAATTGCGTCGCTATGAAATACTATGCGTTCTATGACATCTCCTTCTAAATTGAGTAACGTTTCTATGGAAACGACTGGATATACTTTTGGGACAAGAGTTTTCCTTGTCCGATGCACTATTACTCCTTTAACGCATCTCTCGATCCCTCACATAGACGAATTAACATAGAAATTGCGTCGCTATGAAATACTATGCGTTCTATGACATCTCCTTCTAAATTGAGTAACGTTTCTATTGAAACGACTGGATATACTTTTGCGACACGAGTTTCTCCTGTCCGATGCACTATTCCTCCTTTAACGCATCTCTCGATCCCTCACATTGACGAATTAACACAGAAATTGCGTCGCTATGAAATACTATGGGTTCTATGACATCTCCTTCTAAATTGAGTAACGTTTCTATGGAAACGACAGGATATACTTTAGGGACACGAGTTTCTCCTGTCCGATGCACTATTCCTCCTTTAACGCACCTCTCGATCCCTCACATTGACGAATTAACATAGAAATTGCGTCGCTATGAAATACTAAGGGTTCTATGACATCTCCTTCTAAATTGAGTAACGTTTCCATGGAAAGTACTGGATATACTTTTGGGACACGAGTATCTCTTGTCTGATGCACTATTCCTCCTTTAACGCATTTCTCGATCCCTCACATTGACGAATTAACATAGAAATTGCGTCGCTATGAAATACTATGGGTTCTATGACATCTCCTTCTAAATTGAGTAACGTTTCTATGGAAACGACTGGATATACTTTTGGGACACGAGTTTCTCCTATCCGATGCACTATTCCTCCTTTAACGCATCTCTCGATCCCTCACATTGACGAATTAACACAGACATTGCGTCGCTATGAAATTCTATGCGTTCTATGACCTCTCCTTCTAAATTGAGTAACGTTTCTATGGAAACGACTGGATATACTTTTGGGACACGAGTTTCTCCTGTCCGATGCACTATTCCTCCTTTAACGCATCTCTCGATCCCTCACATTGACGAATTAACACAGAAATTGCGTCGCTATGAAATACTATGCGTTTTATGACATCTCCTTCTAAATTGAGTAACGTTTCTATGGAAACGACTGGATATTCTTTTGGGACACGAGTTTCTCCTGTCCGATGCACTATTCCTCCTTTAACGCATCTCTCGATCCCTCACATTGACGAACTAACATAGAAATTGCGTCGCTATGAAATACTATGCGTTCTATGACGTCTCCTTCTAAACTGAGTAACGTTTCTATGGAAACGACTGGAAATTCTTTTGGGACACGAGTTTCTCATGTCCGATGCACTATTGCACCTTTAACACATCTCTCGATCCCTCACATTGACGAATTAACATAGAAATTGCGTCGCTATGAAATACTATGCTTTCTATGACATCTCCTTCTAAATTGAGTAACGTTTCTATGGAAACGACTGGAAACTCTTTTGGGACACGAGTTTCTCCTGTCCGATGCACTATTCCTCCTTTAACGCATCTCTCGATCCCTCACATTGACGAATTAATATAGAAATTGCGTCGCTATGAAATACTATGCGTTCTATGACATCTCCTCCTAAATTGAGTAACGTTTCTATGGAAACGACTGGAAATTCTTTTGGGACACGAGTTTCTCCTGTCCGATGCACTATTCCTCCTTTAACGCAACTCTCGATACCTCACATTGACGAATTAACATAGAAATTGCGTCGCTATGAAATACTATGCGTTCTATGACATCTCCTTCTAAATTGAGTAACGTTTCTATGGAAACGACAGGATATACTTTTGGGACACGAGTTTCTCCTGTCCGATGCACTATTCCTCCTTTAACGCATCTCTCGATCCCTCACATTGACGAACTAACATAGAAATTGCGTCGCTATGAAATACTATGGGTTCTATGACATCTCCTTCTAAATTGAGTAACGTTTCTATGGAAACGACTGGATATACTTTTGGGACACGAGTTTCTCCTGTCCGATGCACTATTCCACCTTTAACGCATCTCTCGAACCCCTCACATTGACGAATTAACACAGAAATTGCGTCGCTATGAAATACTATGCGTTCTATGACATCTCCTTCTAAATTGAGTAACGTTTCTAAGGAAACGACTGGATATACTTTTGGGACACGAGTTTCCCGTGTCCGATGCACTATTACTCCTTTAACGCATCTCTCGATCCCTCACATAGACGAATTAACATAGAAATTGCGTCGCTATGAAATACTATGCGTTCTGTGACATCTCCTTCTAAATTGAGTAACGTTTCTATGGAAACGACAGGATATACTTTGGGGACACGAGTTTCTCCTGTCCGATGCACTATTCCTCCTTTAACGCATCTCTCGATCCCTCACATTGACGAATTAACATAGAAATTGCGTCGCTATGAAATACTATGGGTTCTATGACATCTCCTTCTAAATTGAGTAACGTTTCCATGGAAAGTACTGGATATACTTTTGGGATACGAGTTTCTCTTGTCCGATGCACTATTCCTCCTTTAACGCATCTCTCGATCCCTCACATTGACGAATTAACATTGAAATTGCGTCGCAATGAAATACTATGGGTTCTATGACATCTCCTTCTAAATTGAGTAACGTTTCTATGGAAACGACTGGATATACTTTTGGGACACGAGTTTCTCCTATCCGATGCACCATTCCTCCTTTAACGCTTCTCTCGATCCCTCACATTGACGAATTAACACAGAAATTGCGTCGTTATGAAATACTATGCGTTCTATGACATGTCCTTCTAAATTGAGTAACGTTTCTATGGAAACGACAGGATATACTTTTGGGACACGAGTTTCTCCTGTCCGATGCACTATTCCTCCTTTAACGAATCTCTCGATCCCTCACATTGACGAATTAACACAGAAATTGCGACGCTATGAAATACTATGCGTTCTATGACATCTCCTTCTAAATTGAGTAACGTTTCTATGGAAACGAGTGGATATACTTTTGGGACACGAGTTTCTCCTGTCCGATGCACTATTCCTCCTTTAACGCATCTCTCGATCCCTCACATTGACGAATTAACACAGAAATTGCGTCGCTATGAAATACTATGCGTTCTATGACATCTCCTTCTAAATTGAGTAACGTTTCTATGGAAACGACTGGATATACTTTTGGGACACGAGGTTCTCCTGTCCGATGAACTATTCCTCCTTTAACGCATCTCTCGATCCCTCACATTGACGAATTAACACAGAAATTGCGTCGCTACGAAATATTATGCGTTCTATGACATCTCCTTCTTAAGATCGTAACGTTTCTAAGGAAACAAGAGGATTCTCTTATGGGATACGAGTATCCCCTGTCCGATGCACTATTCCTCCTATAACACATCTCTCGATCCCTCACATTGACGAATTAACACAGAAATTGCGTCGCTATGAAATACTATGCGTTCTATGACATCTCCTTCTAAATTGAGTAACGTTTCTATGGAAACGACTGGATATACTTTTGGGACACGAGTTTCTCCTGTCCGATGCACTATTCCTCCTTTAACGCATCTCTCGATCCCTCACATTTACGAATTAACACAGTAATTGCGTCGCTATGAAATTCTATGCGTTTTATGACATCTCCTTCTAAATTGGGTAACGTTTCTATGGAAGCGACTGGAAATTCTTTTGGGACACGAGTTTCTCCTGTCCGATGCACTATTCCTCCTTTAACGCATCTCTCGATCCCTCACATTGACGAACTAACATAGAAATTGCGTCGCTATGAAATACTATGCGTTCTATGACGTCTCCTTCTAAACTGAGTAACGTTTCTATGGAAACGACTGGAAATTCTTTTGGGACACGAGTTTCTCATGTCCGATGCACTATTGCACCTTTAACACATCTCTCGATCCCTCACATTGACGAATTAATATAGATATAGCGTCGCTATGAAATACTATGCGTTCTATGACATCTCCTTCTAAATTGAGTAACGTTTCTATGGAAACGACTGGAAATTCTTTTGGGACACGAGTTTCTCCTGTCCGATGCACTATTCCTCCTTTAACGCAACTCTCGATACCTCACATTGACGAATTAACATAGAAATTGCGTCGCTATGAAATACTATGCGTTCTATGACATCTCCTTCTAAATTGAGTAACGTTTCTATGGAAACGACTGGATATACTTTTGGGACACGAGTTTCTCCTGTCCGATGCACTATTCCTCCTTTAACGCATCTCTCGATCCCTCACATTGACGAACTAACATAGAAATTGCGTCGCTATGAAATACTATGGGTTCTATGACATCTCCTTCTAAATTGAGTAACGTTTCTATGGAAACGACTGGATATACTTTTGGGACACGAGTTTCTCCTGTCCGATGCACTATTCCACCTTTAACGCATCTCTCGAACCCCTCACATTGACGAATTAACACAGAAATTGCGTCGCTATGAAATACTATGCGTTCTATGACATCTCCTTCTAAATTGAGTAACGTTTCTATGGAAACGACTGGATATACTTTTGGGACACGAGTTTCCCTTGTCCGATGCACTATTACTCCTTTAACGCATCTCTCGATCCCTCACATAGACGAATTAACATAGAAATTGCGTCGCTATGAAATACTATGCGTTCTGTGACATCTCCTTCTAAATGGAGTAACGTTTCTATGGAAACGACTGGATATACTGTTGGGACACGAGTTTCTCCTGTCCGATGCACTATTCCTCCTTTAACGCATCTCTCGATCCCTCTCATTGAGGAATTAACACAGAAATTGCGTCGCTATGAAATACTATGGGTTCTATGACATCTCCTTCTAAATTGAGTAACGTTTCTATGGAAACGACAGGATATACTTTTGGGACACGAGTTACTCCTGTCCGATGCTCTATTCGTCCTTTAACGCATCTCTCGATCCCTCACGTTGACGAATTAACTCAGAAATTGCGTCGCTATGAAATACTATGGGTTCTATGACATCTCCTTCTATATTGAGTAACGTTTCCATGGAAACGACTGGATATACTTTTGGGACACGAGTTTCTCCTGTCCGATGCACTATTCCTCCTTTAACGCATCTCTCGATCCCTCACATTAACGAATTAACATAGAAATTGCGTCGCTATGAAATACTATGCGTCCTATAAAATCTCCTTTTAAATTGAGTAACGTTTCTATGGAAACGACTGGATATACTTTTGGGACACGAGTTTCTCCTGTCCGATGCACTATTCCTCCTTTAACGCATCTCTCGATCCCTCACATTGACGAATTAACACAGAAATTGCGTCGCTATGAAATACTATGGGTTCTATGACATCTCCTTCTAAATTGAGTAACGTTTCTATGGAAACGACTGGATATACTTTTGGGACACGAGTTTATCCTGTCCGATGCACTATTCCTCCTTTAACGCATCTCTCGATCCCTCACATTGACGAATTAACACAGAAATTGCGTCGCTATGAAATACTATGGGTTCTATGACATCTCATTCTTAATAGAGTAACGTTTCTATGGAAACGACTGGATATACTTTTGGGAGACGAGTTTCTCCTGTCCAATGCACTATTCCTCTTTTAACGCATCTCTCGATCCCTCACATTGACGAATTAACATAGAAATAGAGTCGCTATGAAATACTATGGGCTCTATGACATCTCCTTCTAAATTGAGTAACGTTTCTATGGAAACGACTGGATATACTTTTGGGACACGAGTTTCTCCTGTCCGATGCAATATTCCTCTTTTAACGCATCTCTCGATCCCTCACATTGACGAATTAACACAGAAATAGAGTCGCTATGAAATACTATGGGCTCTATGACACCTCCTTCTAAATTGAGTAACGTTTCTATGGAAACGACTGGATATACTTTTGGGACACGAGTTTCTCCAGTCCGATGCACTATTCCTCCTTTAACGCATCTCTCGATCCCTCACATTGACGAGTTAACACAGAAATTGCGTCGCTATGAAATACTATGGGTTCTATGACATCTCCTTCCAAATTGAGTAACGTTTCTATGGAAACGACTGGATATACTTTTGGGACACGAGTTTCTCCTGTCCGATGCACTATTCCTCCTTTAACGCATCTCTCGATCCCTCACATTGACGAATTGATACAGAAATTGCGTCGCTATGAAATACTATGCGTTCTATGACATCTCCTTCAAAATTGAGTAACGTTTCTATGGAAACGACTGGAAATTCTTTTGGGACACGGGTTTCTCCTGTCCGATGAACTATTCCTCCTTTAACGCATTTCGCGATCGCTCACATTGACGAATTAACACAGAAATTGCGTCGCTATGAAATACTATGCGTTCTATGACATCTCCTTCTAAATTGAGTAACGTTTCTATGGAAACGACTGGATATACTTTTGGGACACGAGTTTCTCCTGTCCGATGCACTATTCCTCCTTTAACGCATCTCTCGATCCCTCACATTGACGAATTAACACAGAAATTGCGTCGCTATGATATACTATGCGTTTTATGACATCTCCTTTTAAATTGAGTAACGTTTCTATGGAAACGACTGGATATTCTTTTGGGACACGAGTTTCTCCTGTCCGATGCACTATTCCTCCTTTAACGCATCTCTCGATCCCTCACATTGACGAATTAACATAGAAATTGCGTCGCTATGAAATACTATGGGTTCTATGACATCTCCTTCTAAATTGAGTAACGTTTCTATGGAGACGACCGGATATACTTTTGGGACACGAGTTTCTCCTGTCCGATGCACTATTCCTCCTTTAACGCATCTCTCGATCCCTCACATTGACGAATTAACACAGAAATTGCGTCGCTATGAAATACTATGGGTTCTATGACATCTCCTTCTTAATTGAGTAACGTTTCTATGGAAACGACTTGATATACTTTTGGGAGACGAGTTTCTCCTGTCCGATGCACTATTCCTCCTTTAACGCATCTCTCGATCCCTCACATTGACGAATTAACATAGAAATAGAGTCGCTATGAAATACTATGGGCTCTATGACATCTCCTTCTAAATTGAGTAACGTTTCTATGGAAACGACTGGATATACTTTTGGGACACGAGTTTCTCCTGTCCGATGCACTATTCCTCCTTTAACGCATCTCTCGATCCCTCACATTGACGAATTAACACAGAAATAGAGTCGCTATGAAATACTATGGGCTCTATGACATCTCCTTCTAAATTGAGTAACGTGTCTATGGAAACGACTAGATATACTTTTGGGACACGAGTTTCTCCTGTCCGATGCACTATTCCTCCTTTAACGCATCTCTCGATCCCTCACATTGACGAATTAACACAGAAATTGCGTCGCTATGAAATACTATGGGTTCTATGACATCTCCTTCCAAATTGAGTAACGTTTCTATGGAAACGACTTGATATACTTTTGGGACACGAGTTTCTCTTGTCCGATGCACTATTCGTCCTTTAACGCATCTCTCGATCCCTCACATTGACGAATTAATACAGAAATTGCGTCGCTATGAAATACTATGCGTTCTATGACATCTCCTTCTAAATTGAGTAACGTTTCTATGGAAACGACTGGAAATTCTTTTGGGACACGGGTTTCTCCTGTCCGATGAACTATTCCTCCTTTAACGCATTTCGCGATTGCTCACATTGACGAATTAACACAGAAATTGCGTCGCTATGAAATACTATGCGTTCTATGACATCTCCTTCTAAATTGAGTAACGTTTATATGGAAACGAATGGATATACTTTTGGGACACGAGTTCCTCCTGTCCGATGCACTATTCCACCTTTAACGCATCTCTCGAACCCCTCACATTGACGAATTAGCACAGAAATTGCGTCGCTATGAAATACTATGCGTTCTATGACATCTCCTTCTAAATTGAGTAACGTTTCTATGGAAACGACTGGATATACTTTTGGGACAAGAGTTTTCCTTGTCCGATGCACTATTACTCCTTTAACGCATCTCTCGATCCCTCACATAGACGAATTAACATAGAAATTGCGTCGCTATGAAATACTATGCGTTCTATGACATCTCCTTCTAAATTGAGTAACGTTTCTATTGAAACGACTGGATATACTTTTGCGACACGAGTTTCTCCTGTCCGATGCACTATTCCTCCTTTAACGCATCTCTCGATCCCTCACATTGACGAATTAACACAGAAATTGCGTCGCTATGAAATACTATGGGTTCTATGACATGTCCTTCTAAATTGAGTAACGTTTCTATGGAAACGACAGGATATACTTTAGGGACACGAGTTTCTCCTGTCCGATGCACTATTCCTCCTTTAACGCACCTCTCGATCCCTCACATTGACGAATTAACATAGAAATTGCGTCGCTATGAAATACTAAGGGTTCTATGACATCTCCTTCTAAATTGAGTAACGTTTCCATGGAAAGTACTGGATATACTTTTGGGACACGAGTATCTCTTGTCTGATGCACTATTCCTCCTTTAACGCATTTCTCGATCCCTCACATTGACGAATTAACATAGAAATTGCGTCGCTATGAAATACTATGGGTTCTATGACATCTCCTTCTAAATTGAGTAACGTTTCTATGGAAACGACTGGATATACTTTTGGGACACGAGTTTCTCCTATCCGATGCACTATTCCTCCTTTAACGCATCTCTCGATCCCTCACATTGACGAATTAACACAGACATTGCGTCGCTATGAAATTCTATGCGTTCTATGACCTCTCCTTCTAAATTGAGTAACGTTTCTATGGAAACGACTGGATATACTTTTGGGACACGAGTTTCTCCTGTCCGATGCACTATTCCTCCTTTAACGCATCTCTCGATCCCTCACATTGACGAATTAACACATAAATTGCGTCGCTATGAAATACTATGCGTTTTATGACATCTCCTTCTAAATTGAGTAACGTTTCTATGGAAACGACTGGATATTCTTTTGGGACACGAGTTTCTCCTGTCCGATGCACTATTCCTCCTTTAACGCATCTCTCGATCCCTCACATTGACGAACTAACATAGAAATTGCGTCGCTATGAAATACTATGCGTTCTATGACGTCTCCTTCTAAACTGAGTAACGTTTCTATGGAAACGACTGGAAATTCTTTTGGGACACGAGTTTCTCATGTCCGATGCACTATTGCACCTTTAACACATCTCTCGATCCCTCACATTGACGAATTAACATAGAAATTGCGTCGCTATGAAATACTATGCGTTCTATGACATCTCATTCTAAATTGAGTAACGTTTCTATGGAAACGACTGGAAATTCTTTTGGGACACGAGTTTCTCCTGTCCGATGCACTATTCCTCCTTTAACGCATCTCTCGATCCCTCACATTGACGAATTAATATAGAAATTGCGTCGCTATGAAATACTATGCGTTCTATGACATCTCCTTCTAAATTGAGTAACGTTTCTATGGAAACGACTGGAAATTCTTTTGGGACACGAGTTTCTCCTGTCCGATGCACTATTCCTCCTTTAACGCAACTCTCGATACCTCACATTGACGAATTAACATAGAAATTGCGTCGCTATGAAATACTATGCGTTCTATGACATCTCCTTCTAAATTGAGTAACGTTTCTATGGAAACGACTGGAAATTCTTTTGGGACACGAGTTTCTCCTGTCCGATGCACTATTCCTCCTTTAACGCATCTCTCGATCCCTCACATTGACGAATTAATATAGAAATTGCGTCGCTATGAAATACTATGCGTTCTATGACATCTCCTTCTAAATTGAGTAACGTTTCTATGGAAACGACAGGATATACTTTTGGGACACGAGTTTCTCCTGTCCGATGCACTATTCCTCCTTTAACGCATCTCTCGATCCCTCACATTGACGAACTAACATAGAAATTGCGTCGCTATGAAATACTATGGGTTCTATGACATCTCCTTCTAAATTGAGTAACGTTTCTATGGAAACGACTGGATATACTTTTGGGACACGAGTTTCTCCTGTCCGATGCACTATTCCACCTTTAACGCATCTCTCGAACCCCTCACATTGACGAATTAACACAGAAATTGCGTCGCTATGAAATACTATGCGTTCTATGACATCTCCTTCTAAATTGAGTAACGTTTCTAAGGAAACGACTGGATATACTTTTGGGACACGAGTTTCCCGTGTCCGATGCACTATTACTCCTTTAACGCATCTCTCGATCCCTCACATAGACGAATTAACATAGAAATTGCGTCGCTATGAAATACTATGCGTTCTGTGACATCTCCTTCTAAATTGAGTAACGTTTCTATGGAAACGACAGGATATACTTTGGGGACACGAGTTTCTCCTATCCGATGCACTATTCCTCCTTTAACGCATCTCTCGATCCCTCACATTGACGAATTAACATAGAAATTGCGTCGCTATGAAATACTATGGGTTCTATGACATCTCCTTCTAAATTGAGTAACGTTTCCATGGAAAGTACTGGATATACTTTTGGGATACGAGTTTCTCTTGTCCGATGCACTATTCCTCCTTTAACGCATCTCTCGATCCCTCACATTGACGAATTAACATTGAAATTGCGTCGCAATGAAATACTATGGGTTCTATGACATCTCCTTCTAAATTGAGTAACGTTTCTATGGAAACGACTGGATATACTTTTGGGACACGAGTTTCTCCTATCCGATGCACTATTCCTCCTTTAACGCTTCTCTCGATCCCTCACATTGACGAATTAACACAGAAATTGCGTCGTTATGAAATACTATGCGTTCTATGACATGTCCTTCTAAATTGAGTAACGTTTCTATGGAAACGACAGGATATACTTTTGGGACACGAGTTTCTCCTGTCCGATGCACTATTCCTCCTTTAACGAATCTCTCGATCCCTCACATTGACGAATTAACACAGAAATTGCGTCGCTATGAAATACTATGCGTTCTATGACATCTCCTTCTAAATTGAGTAACGTTTCTATGGAAACGAGTGGATATACTTTTGGGACACGAGTTTCTCCTGTCCGATGCACTATTCCTCCTTTAACGCATCTCTCGATCCCTCACATTGACGAATTAACACAGAAATTGCGTCGCTATGAAATACTATGCGTTCTATGACATCTCCTTCTAAATTGAGTAACGTTTCTATGGAAACGACTGGATATACTTTTGGGACACGAGGTTCTCCTGTCCGATGAACTATTCCTCCTTTAACGCATCTCTCGATCCCTCACATTGACGAATTAACACAGAAATTGCGTCGCTACGAAATACTATGCGTTCTATGACATCTCCTTCTTAAGATCGTAACGTTTCTAAGGAAACAAGAGGATTCTCTTATGGGATACGAGTATCCCCTGTCCGATGCACTATTCCTCCTATAACACATCTCTCGATCCCTCACATTGACGAATTAACACAGAAATTGCGTCGCTATGAAATACTATGCGTTCTATGACATCTCCTTCTAAATTGAGTAACGTTTCTATGGAAACGACTGGATATACTTTTGGGACACGAGTTTCTCCTGTCCGATGCACTATTCCTCCTTTAACGCATTTCTCGATCCCTCACATTTACGAATTAACACAGTAATTGCGTCGCTATGAAATACTATGCGTTTTATGACATCTCCTTCTAAATTGGGTAACGTTTCTATGGAAGCGACTGGAAATTCTTTTGGGACACGAGTTTCTCCTGTCCGATGCACTATTCCTCCTTTAACGCATCTCTCGATCCCTCACATTGACGAACTAACATAGAAATTGCGTCGCTATGAAATACTATGCGTTCTATGACGTCTCCTTCTAAACTGAGTAACGTTTCTATGGAAACGACTGGAAATTCTTTTGGGACACGAGTTTCTCATGTCCGATGCACTATTGCACCTTTAACACATCTCTCGATCCCTCACATTGACGAATTAACATAGAAATTGCGTCGCTATGAAATACTATGCGTTCTATGACATCTCCTTCTAAATTGAGTGACGTTTCTATGGAAACGACTGGAAATTCTTTTGGGACACGAGTTTCTCCTGTCCGATGCACTATTCCTCCTTTAACGCATCTCTCGATCCCTCACATTGACGAATTAATATAGATATTGCGTCGCTATGAAATACTATGCGTTCTATGACATCTCCTTCTAAATTGAGTAACGTTTCTATGGAAACGACTGGAAATTCTTTTGGGACACGAGTTTCTCCTGTCCGATGCACTATTCCTCCTTTAACGCAACTCTCGATACCTCACATTGACGAATTAACATAGAAATTGCGTCGCTATGAAATACTATGCGTTCTATGACATCTCCTTCTAAATTGAGTAACGTTTCTATGGAAACGACTGGATATACTTTTGGGACACGAGTTTCTCCTGTCCGATGCACTATTCCTCCTTTAACGCATCTCTCGATCCCTCACATTGACGAACTAACATAGAAATTGCGTCGCTATGAAATACTATGGGTTCTATGACATCTCCTTCTAAATTGAGTAACGTTTCTATGGAAACGACTGGATATACTTTTGGGACACGAGTTTCTCCTGTCCGATGCACTATTCCACCTTTAACGCATCTCTCGAACCCCTCACATTGACGAATTAACACAGAAATTGCGTCGCTATGAAATACTATGCGTTCTATGACATCTCCTTCTAAATTGAGTAACGTTTCTAAGGAAACGACTGGATATACTTTTGGGACACGAGTTTCCCGTGTCCGATGCACTATTACTCCTTTAACGCATCTCTCGATCCCTCACATAGACGAATTAACATAAAAATTGCGTCGCTATGAAATACTATGCGTTCTGTGACATCTCCTTCTAAATTGAGTAACGTTTCTATGGAAACGACAGGATATACTTTGGGGACACGAGTTTCTCCTGTCCGATGCACTATTCCTCCTTTAACGCATCTCTCGATCCCTCACATTGACGAATTAACATAGAAATTGCGTCGCTATGAAATACTATGGGTTCTATGACATCTCCTTCTAAATTGAGTAACGTTTCCATGGAAAGTACTGGATATACTTTTGGGATACGAGTTTCTCTTGTCCGATGCACTATTCCTCCTTTAACGCATCTCTCGATCCCTCACATTGACGAATTAACATAGAAATTGCGTCGCAATGAAATACTATGGGTTCTATGACATCTCCTTCTAAATTGAGTAACGTTTCTATGGAAACGACTGGATATACTTTTGGGACACGAGTTTCTCCTATCCGATGCACTATTCCTCCTTTAACGCTTCTCTCGATCCCTCACATTGACGAATTAACACAGAAATTGCGTCGTTATGAAATACTATGCGTTCTATGACATGTCCTTCTAAATTGAGTAACGTTTCTATGGAAACGACAGGATATACTTTTGGGACACGAGTTTCTCCTGTCCGATGCACTATTCCTCCTTTAACGAATCTCTCGATCCCTCACATTGACGAATTAACACACAAATTGCGTCGCTATGAAATACTATGCGTTCTATGACATCTCCTTCTAAATTGAGTAACGTTTGTATGGAAACGAGTGGATATACTTTTGGGACACGAGTTTCTCCTGTCCGATGCACTATTCCTCCTTTAACGCATCTCTCGATCCCTCACATTGACGAATTAACACAGAAATTGCGTCGCTATGAAATACTATGCGTTCTATGACATCTCCTTCTAAATTGAGTAACGTTTCTATGGAAACGACTGGATATACTTTTGGGACACGAGGTTCTCCTGTCCGATGAACTATTCCTCCTTTAACGCATCTCTCGATCCCTCACATTGACGAATTAACACAGAAATTGCGTCGCTACGAAATACTATGCGTTCTATGACATCTCCTTCTTAAGATCGTAACGTTTCTAAGGAAACAAGAGGATTCTCTTATGGGATACGAGTATCCCCTGTCCGATGCACTATTCCTCCTATAACACATCTCTCGATCCCTCACATTGACGAATTAACACAGAAATTGCGTCGCTATGAAATACCATGCGTTCTATGACATCTCCTTCTAAATTGAGTAACGTTTCTATGGAAACGACTGGATATACTTTTGGGACACGAGTTTCTCCTGTCCGATGCACTATGCCTCCTTTAAAGCATCTCTCGATCCCTCACATTTACGAATTAACACAGTAATTGCGTCGCTATGAAATACTATGCGTTTTATGACATCTCCTTCTAAATTGGGTAACGTTTCTATGGAAGCGACTGGAAATTCTTTTGGGACACGAGTTTCTCCTGTCCGATGCACTATTCCTCCTTTAACGCATCTCTCGATCCCTCACATTGACGAATTAACATAGAAATTGCGTCGCTATGAAATACTATGCGTTCTATGACATCTCCTTCTAAATTGAGTAACGTTTCTATGGAAACGACTGGAAATTCTTTTGGGACACGAGTTTCTCCTGTCCGATGCACTATTCCTCCTTTAACGCATCTCTCGATCCCTCACATTGACGAATTAACATAGAAATTGCGTCGCTATGAAATACTATGCCTTCTATGACATCTCCTTGTAAATTGAGTGACGTTTCTATGGAATCGACTGGATATACTTTTGGGACACGAGTTTCTCCTGTCCGATGCACTATTCCTCCTTTAACGCATCCCTCGCTCCCTCACATTGACGAATTAACATAGAAATCGCGTCGCGATGAAATACTATGGGTTCTATGACATCTCCTTCTAAATTGAGTAACGTTTCTATGGAAACGACTCTATATACTTTTGGGACAAGAGTTTCTCCTGTCCGATGCACTATTCCTCCTTTAACGCATCTCTCGATCCCTCACATTGACGAATTAACACAGGAATTGCGTCGCTATGAAATACTATGCGTTCTATGACATCTCCTTCTAAATAGAGTAACGTTTCTATGGAAACGACTGGATATACTTTTGGGACACGAGTTTCTCCTGTCTGATGCACTATTCCTCCTTTAACGCATCTCTCGATCCCTCACATTGACGAATTAACACAGAAATTGCGTCGCTATGAAATACTATGCGTTCTATGACATCTCCTTCTAAATTGAGTATCGTTTCTATGGAAACGACTGGATATACTTTTGGGACACGAGTTTCTCCTGGCCGACGCACTATTCCTCCTTTAACGCATCTCTCGATCCCTCACATTGACGAATTAACATAGAAATTGCGTCGCTATGAAAAACTATGGGTTCTATGACATCTCCTTCTAAATTGAGTAACGTTTCTATGCAAACGACTGGATATACTTTTGGGACACGAGTTTCTCCTGTCCGATGCACTATTCCACCTTTAACGCATCTCTCGAACCCCTCACATTGACGAATTAACACAGAAATTGCGTGCTATGAAATACTATACGTTCTATGGCATCTCCTTCTAAATTGAGTAACGTTTCTATGGAAACGACTCGATATACTTTTGGGACACGAGTTTCCCAATGTCCGATGCACTATTACTCCTTCAAAGCATCTCTCGATCCCTCACATAGACGAATTAACATAGAAATTGCGTCGCTATGAAATACTATGCGTTCTGTGACATCTCCTTCTAAATTGAGTAACATTTCTATGGAAACGGCAGAATATACTTTGGGGACACGAGTTTCTCCTATCCGATGCACTATTCCTCCTTTAACGCATCTCTCGATCCCTCACATTGACGAATTAACACAGAAATTGCGTCGCTGTGAAATACTATGCGTTTTATGACATCTCCTTCTAAATTGAGTTACGTTTCTATGGAAACGACTGGATATACTTTTGGGACACGAGTTTCTCCTGTCCGATGCACTATTCCTCCTTTAAAGCATCTCTCGATCCCTCACATTTACGAATTAACACAGTAATTGCGTCGCTATGAAATACTATGCGTTTTATGACATCTCCTTCTAAATTGGGTAACGTTTCTATGGAAGCGACTGGAAATTCTTTTGGGACACGAGTTTCTCCTGTCCGATGCACTATTCCTCCTTTAACGCATCTCTCGATCCCTCACATTGACGAATTAACATAGAAATTGCGTCGCTATGAAATACTATGCGTTCTATGACATCTCCTTCTAAATTGAGTAACGTTTCTATGGAAACGACTGGAAATTCTTTTGGGACACGAGTTTCTCCTGTCCGATGCACTATTCCTCCTTTAACGCATCTCTCGATCCCTCACATTGACGAATTAACATAGAAATTGCGTCGCTATGAAATACTATGCCTTCTATGACATCTCCTTGTAAATTGAGTGACGTTTCTATGGAATCGACTGGATATACTTTTGGGACACGAGTTTCTCCTGTCCGATGCACTATTCCTCCTTTAACGCATCCCTCGCTCCCTCACATTGACGAATTAACATAGAAATCGCGTCGCGATGAAATACTATGGGTTCTATGACATCTCCTTCTAAATTGAGTAACGTTTCTATGGAAACGACTCTATATACTTTTGGGACAAGAGTTTCTCCTGTCCGATGCACTATTCCTCCTTTAACGCATCTCTCGATCCCTCACATTGACGAATTAACACAGGAATTGCGTCGCTATGAAATACTATGCGTTCTATGACATCTCCTTCTAAATAGAGTAACGTTTCTATGGAAACGACTGGATATACTTTTGGGACACGAGTTTCTCCTGTCTGATGCACTATTCCTCCTTTAACGCATCTCTCGATCCCTCACATTGACGAATTAACACAGAAATTGCGTCGCTATGAAATACTATGCGTTCTATGACATCTCCTTCTAAATTGAGTATCGTTTCTATGGAAACGACTGGATATACTTTTGGGACACGAGTTTCTCCTGGCCGACGCACTATTCCTCCTTTAACGCATCTCTCGATCCCTCACATTGACGAATTAACATAGAAATTGCGTCGCTATGAAAAACTATGGGTTCTATGACATCTCCTTCTAAATTGAGTAACGTTTCTATGCAAACGACTGGATATACTTTTGGGACACGAGTTTCTCCTGTCCGATGCACTATTCCACCTTTAACGCATCTCTCGAACCCCTCACATTGACGAATTAACACAGAAATTGCGTGCTATGAAATACTATACGTTCTATGGCATCTCCTTCTAAATTGAGTAACGTTTCTATGGAAACGACTCGATATACTTTTGGGACACGAGTTTCCCAATGTCCGATGCACTATTACTCCTTCAAAGCATCTCTCGATCCCTCACATAGACGAATTAACATAGAAATTGCGTCGCTATGAAATACTATGCGTTCTGTGACATCTCCTTCTAAATTGAGTAACATTTCTATGGAAACGACAGAATATACTTTGGGGACACGAGTTTCTCCTATCCGATGCACTATTCCTCCTTTAACGCATCTCTCGATCCCTCACATTGACGAATTAACACAGAAATTGCGTCGCTGTGAAATACTATGCGTTTTATGACATCTCCTTCTAAATTGAGTAACGTTTCTATGGAAACGACTGGATATTCTTTTGGGACACGAGTTTCTCCTGTCCGATGCACTATTCCTCCTTTAACGCATCTCTCGATCCCTCACATTGACGAATTAACATAGAAATTGCGTCGCTATGAAATACTATGCGTTCTATGACATCTCCTTCTAAACTGAGTAACGTTTCTATGGAAACGACTGGAAATTCTTTTGGGACACGAGTTTCTCATGTCCGATGCACTATTGCACCTTTAACACATCTCTCGATCCCTCACATTGACGAATTAACATAGAAATTGTGTCGCTATGAAATACTATGCGTTCTATGACATCTCCTTCTAAATTGAGTAACGTTTCTATGGAAACGACTGGAAATTCTTTTGGGACACGAGTTTCTCCTGTCCGATGCACTATTCCTCCTTTAACGCATCTCTCGATCCCTCACATTGACGAATTAATACAGATATTGCGTCGCTATGAAATACTTTGCGTTCTATGACATCTCCTTCTAAATTGAGTAACGTTTCTATGGAAACGACTGGATATACTTTTGGGACACGAGTTTCCCTTGTCCGATGCACTATTACTCCTTTAACGCATCTCTCGATCCCTCACATAGACGAATTAACATAGAAATTGCGTCGCTATGAAATACTATGCGTTCTATGACATCTCCTTCTAAATTGAGTAACGTTTCTATGGAAACGACTGGAAATTCTTTTGGGACACGAGTTTCTCCTGTCCGATGCACTATTCCTCCTTTAACGCATCTCTCGATCCCTCACATTGACGAATTAATATAGATATTGCGTCGCTATGAAATACTATGCGTTCTATGACATCTCCTTCTAAATTGAGTAACGTTTCTATGGAAACGACTGGAAATTCTTTTGGGACACGAGTTTCTCCTGTCCGATGCACTATTCCTGCTTTAACGCAACTCTCGATACCTCACATTGACGAATTAACATAGAAATTGCGTCGCTATGAAATACTATGCGTTCTATGACATCTCCTTCTAAATTGAGTAACGTTTCTATGGAAACGACTGAATATACTTTTGGGACACGAGTTTCTCCTGTCCGATGCACTATTCCTCCTTTAACGCATCTCTCGATCCCTCACATTGACGAACTAACATAGAAATTGCGTCGCTATGAAATACTATGGGTTCTATGACATCTCCTTCTAAATTGAGTAACGTTTCTATGGAAACGACTGGATATACTTTTGGGACACGAGTTTCTCCTGTCCGATGCACTATTCCACCTTTAACGCATGTCTCGAACCCCTCACATTGACGAATTAACACAGAAATTGCGTCGCTATAAAATACTATGCGTTCTATGACATCTCCTTCTAAATTGAGTAACGTTTCTAAGGAAACGACTGGATATACTTTTGGGACACGAGTTTCCCTTGTCCGATGCACTATTACTCCTTTAACGCATCTCTCGATCCCTCACATTGACGAATTAACATAGAAATTGCGTCGCTATGAAATACTATGCGTTCTGTGACATCTCCTTCTAAATTGAGTAACGTTTCTATGGAAACGACAGGATATACTTTGGGGACACGAGTTTCTCCTGTCCGATGCACTATTCCTCCTTTAACGCATCTCTCGATCCCTCACATTGACGAATTAACATAGAAATTGCGTCGCTATGAAATACTATGGGTTCTATGACATCTCCTTCTAAATTGAGTAACGTTTCCATGGAAAGTACTGGATATACTTTTGGGATACGAGTTTCTCTTGTCCGATGCACTATTCCTCCTTTAACGCATCTCTCGATCCCTCACATTGACGAATTAACATAGAAATTGCGTCGCTATGAAATACTATGGGTTCTATGACATCTCCTTCTAAATTGAGTAACGTTTCTATGGAAACGACTGGATATACTTTTGGGACACGAGTTTCTCCTATCCGATGCACTATTCCTCCTTTAACGCTTCTCTCTATCCCTCACATTGACGAATTAACACAGAAATTGCGTCGTTATGAAATACTATGCGTTCTATGACATCTCCTTCTAAATTGAGTAACGTTTCTATGGAAACGACAGGATATACTTTTGGGACACGAGTTTCTCCTGTCCGATGCACTATTCCTCCTTTAACGCATCTCTCGATCCCTCACATTGACGAATTAACACAGAAATGGGGTCGCTATGAAATACTATGCGTTCTATGACATCTCCTTCTAAATTGAGTAACGTTTCTATGGAAACGAGTGGATATACTTTTGGGACACGAGTTTCTCCTGTCCGATGCACTATTCCTCCTTTGACGCATCTCTCGATCCTTCACATTGACGAATTAACACAGAAATTGCGTCGCTATGAAATACTATGCGTTCTATGACATCTCCTTCTAAATTGAGTAACGTTTCTATGGAAACGACTGGATATACTTTTGGGACACGAGGTTCTACTGTCCGATGAACTATTCCTCCTTTAACGCATCTCTCGATCCCTCACATTGACGAATTAACACAGAAATTGCGTCGCTACGAAATACTATGCGTTCTATGATATCTCCTTCTTAAGATCGTAACGTTTCTAAGGAAACAAGAGGATTCTCTTATGGGATACGAGTATCCCCTGTCCGATGCACTATTCCTCCTATAACACATTTCTCGATCCCTCACATTATCGAATTAACATAGAAATTGCGTCGCTATGAAATACTATGGGTTCTATGACATCTCCTTCTAAATTGAGTAACGTTTCTATGGAAACGACTGGATATACTTTTGGGACACGAGTTTCTCCTATCCGATGCACTATTCCTCCTTTAACGCTTCTCTCGATCCCTCACATTGACGAATTAACACAGAAATTGCGTCGTTATGAAATACTATGCGTTCTATGACATCTCCTTCTAAATTGAGTAACGTTTCTATGGAAACGACAGGATATACTTTTGGGACACGAGTTTCTCCTGTCCGATGCACTATTCCTCCTTTAACGCATCTCTCGATCCCTCACATTGACGAATTAACACAGAAATTGCGTCGCTATGAAATACTATGCGTTCTATGACATCTCCTTCTAAATTGAGTAACGTTTCTATGGAAACGAGTGGATATACTTTTGGGACACGAGTTTCTCCTGTCCCGATGCACTATTCCTCCTTTGACGCATCTCTCGATCCCTCACATTGACGAATTAACACAGAAATTGCGTCGCTATGAAATACTATGCGTTCTATGACATCTCCTTCTAAATTGAGTAACGTTTCTATGGAAACGACTGGATATACTTTTGGGACACGAGGTTCTCCTGTCCGATGAACTATTCCTCCTTTAACGCATCTCTCGATCCCTCACATTGTCGAATTAACACAGAAATTGCGTCGCTACGAAATACTATGCGTTCTATGACATCTCCTTCTTAAGATCGTAACGTTTCTAAGGAAACAAGAGGATTCTCTTATGGGATACGAGTATCCCCTGTCCGATGCACTATTCCTCCTATAACACATTTATCGATCCCTCACATTGACGAATTAACACAGAAATTGCGTCGCTATGAAATACTATGCGTTCTATGACATCTCCTTCTAAATTGAGTAACGTTTCTATGGAAACGACTGGATATACTTTTGGGACACGAGTTTCTCATGTCCGATGCACCATTCCTCCTTTAACGCATCTCTCGATCCCTCACATTTACGAATTAACACAGTAATTGCGTCGCTATGAAATACTATGCGTTTTATGACATCACCTTCTAAATTGGGTAACGTTTCTATGGAAGCGACTGGAAATTCTTTTGGGACACGAGTTTCTCCTGTCCGATGCACTATTCCTCCTTTAACGCATCTCTCGATCCCTCACATTGACGAATTAACATAGAAATTGCGTCGCTATGAAATACTATGCGTTCTATGACATCTCCTTCTAAATTGAGTAACGTTTCTGTGGAAACGACTGTAAATTCTTTTGGGACACGAGTTTCTCCTGTCCGATGCACTATTCCTCCTTTAACGCAACTCTCGATCCCTCACATTGACGAATTAACATAGAAATTGCGTCGCTATGAAATACTATGCCTTCTATGACATCTCCTTCTAAATTGAGTAACGTTTCTATGGAATCGACTGGATATACTTTTGGGACACGAGTTTCTCTTGTCCGATGCACTATTCCTCCTTTAACGCATCTCTCGATCCCTCACATTGACGAATTAACACAGAAATTGCGTCGCAATGAAATACTATGCGTTCTATGACATCTCCTTCTAAATAGAGTAACGTTTCTATGGAAACGACTGGATATACTTTTGGGACTCGAGTTTCTCCTGTCTGATGCACTATTCCTCCTTTAACGCATCTCTCGATCCCTCACATTGACGAATTAACATAGAAATTGCGTCGCTATGAAATACTATGGGTTCTATGACATCTCCTTCTAAATTGAGTAACGTTTCCATGGAAAGTACTGGATATACTTTTGGGATACGAGTTTCTCTTGTCCGATGCACTATTCCTCCTTTAACGCATCTCTCGATCCCTCACATTGACGAATTAACATAGAAATTGCGTCGCTATGAAATACTATGGGTTCTATGACATCTCCTTCTAAATTGAGTAACGTTTCTATGGAAACGACTGGATATACTTTTGGGACACGAGTTTCTCCTATCCGATGCACTATTCCTCCTTTAACGCTTCTCTCTATCCCTCACATTGACGAATTAACACAGAAATTGCGTCGTTATGAAATACTATGCGTTCTATGACATCTCCTTCTAAATTGAGTAACGTTTCTACGGAAACGACAGGATATACTTTTGGACACGAGTTTCTCCTGTCCGATGCACTATTCCTCCTTTAACGCATCTCTCGATCCCTCACATTGACGAATTAACACAGAAATGGGGTCGCTATGAAATACTATGCGTTCTATGACATCTCCTTCTAAATTGAGTAACGTTTCTATGGAAACGAGTGGATATACTTTTGGGACACGAGTTTCTCCTGTCCGATGCACTATTCCTCCTTTGACGCATCTCTCGATCCTTCACATTGACGAATTAACACAGAAATTGCGTCGCTATGAAATACTATGCGTTCTATGACATCTCCTTCTAAATTGAGTAACGTTTCTATGGAAACGACTGGATATACTTTTGGGACACGAGGTTCTACTGTCCGATGAACTATTCCTCCTTTAACGCATCTCTCGATCCCTCACATTGACGAATTAACACAGAAATTGCGTCGCTACGAAATACTATGCGTTCTATGATATCTCCTTCTTAAGATCGTAACGTTTCTAAGGAAACAAGAGGATTCTCTTATGGGATACGAGTATCCCCTGTCCGATGCACTATTCCTCCTATAACACATTTCTCGATCCCTCACATTATCGAATTAACATAGAAATTGCGTCGCTATGAAATACTATGGGTTCTATGACATCTCCTTCTAAATTGAGTAACGTTTCTATGGAAACGACTGGATATACTTTTGGGACACGAGTTTCTCCTATCCGATGCACTATTCCTCCTTTAACGCTTCTCTCGATCCCTCACATTGACGAATTAACACAGAAATTGCGTCGTTATGAAATACTATGCGTTCTATGACATCTCCTTCTAAATTGAGTAACGTTTCTATGGAAACGACAGGATATACTTTTGGGACACGAGTTTCTCCTGTCCGATGCACTATTCCTCCTTTAACGCATCTCTCGATCCCTCACATTGACGAATTAACACAGAAATTGCGTCGCTATGAAATACTATGCGTTCTATGACATCTCCTTCTAAATTGAGTAACGTTTCTATGGAAACGAGTGGATATACTTTTGGGACACGAGTTTCTCCTGTCCGATGCACTATTCCTCCTTTGACGCATCTCTCGATCCCTCACATTGACGAATTAACACAGAAATTGCGTCGCTATGAAATACTATGCGTTCTATGACATCTCCTTCTAAATTGAGTAACGTTTCTATGGAAACGACTGGATATACTTTTGGGACACGAGGTTCTCCTGTCCGATGAACTATTCCTCCTTTAACGCATCTCTCGATCCCTCACATTGTCGAATTAACACAGAAATTGCGTCGCTACGAAATACTATGCGTTCTATGACATCTCCTTCTTAAGATCGTAACGTTTCTAAGGAAACAAGAGGATTCTCTTATGGGATACGAGTATCCCCTGTCCGATGCACTATTCCTCCTATAACACATTTATCGATCCCTCACATTGACGAATTAACACAGAAATTGCGTCGCTATGAAATACTATGCGTTCTATGACATCTCCTTCTAAATTGAGTAACGTTTCTATGGAAACGACTGGATATACTTTTGGGACACGAGTTTCTCATGTCCGATGCACCATTCCTCCTTTAACGCATCTCTCGATCCCTCACATTTACGAATTAACACAGTAATTGCGTCGCTATGAAATACTATGCGTTTTATGACATCACCTTCTAAATTGGGTAACGTTTCTATGGAAGCGACTGGAAATTCTTTTGGGACACGAGTTTCTCCTGTCCGATGCACTATTCCTCCTTTAACGCATCTCTCGATCCCTCACATTGACGAATTAACATAGAAATTGCGTCGCTATGAAATACTATGCGTTCTATGACATCTCCTTCTAAATTGAGTAACGTTTCTGTGGAAACGACTGTAAATTCTTTTGGGACACGAGTTTCTCCTGTCCGATGCACTATTCCTCCTTTAACGCAACTCTCGATCCCTCACATTGACGAATTAACATAGAAATTGCGTCGCTATGAAATACTATGCCTTCTATGACATCTCCTTCTAAATTGAGTAACGTTTCTATGGAATCGACTGGATATACTTTTGGGACACGAGTTTCTCTTGTCCGATGCACTATTCCTCCTTTAACGCATCTCTCGATCCCTCACATTGACGAATTAACACAGAAATTGCGTCGCAATGAAATACTATGCGTTCTATGACATCTCCTTCTAAATAGAGTAACGTTTCTATGGAAACGACTGGATATACTTTTGGGACACGAGTTTCTCCTGTCTGATGCACTATTCCTCCTTTAACGCATCTCTCGATCCCTCACATTGACGAATTAATACAGAAATTGCGTCGCTATGAAATACTATGCGTTCTATGACATATCCTTCTAAATTGAGTATCGTTTCTATGGAAACGACTGGATATACTTTTGGGACACGAGTTTCTCCTGGCCGACGCACTATTCCTCCTTTAACGCATCTCTCGATCCCTCACATTGACGAATTAACATAGAAATTGCGTCGCTATGAAAAACTATGGGTTCTATGACATCTCCTTCTAAATTGAGTAACGTTTCTATGCAAACGACTGGATATTCTTTTGGGACACGAGTTTCTCCTGTCCGATGCAATATTCCACCTTTAACGCATCTCTCGAACCCCTCACATTGACGAATTAACACAGAAATTGCGTACTATGAAATACTATGCGTTCTATGACATCTCCTTCTAAATTCAGTAACGTTTCTATGGAAACGACTGGAAATTCTTTTGGGACACGAGTTTCTCCTGTCCGATGCACTATTCCTCCTTTAACGCAACCCTCGATACCTCACATTGGCGAATTAACATAGAAATTGCGTCGCTATGAAATACTATGCGTTCTATGACATCTCCTTCTAAATTGAGTAACGTTTCTATGGAAACGACTGGATATACTTTTGGGACACGAGTTTCTACTGTCCGATGCACTATTCCTCCTTTAACGCATCTCTCGATCCCTCACATTGACGAACTAACATAGAAATTGCGTCGCTATGAAATACTATGGGTTCTATGACATCTCCTTCTAAATTGAGTAACGTTTCTATGGAAACGACTGGATATACTTTTGGGACACGAGTTTCTCCTGTCCGATGCACTATTCCACCTTTAACGCGTCTCTCGAACCCCTCACATTGACGAATTAACACAGAAATTGCGTCACTATGAAATACTATGCGTTCTATGACATCTCCTTCTAAATTTAGTAACGTTTCTATGGAAACGACTGGATATACTTTTGGGACACGAGTTTCCCTTGTCCGATGCACTATTACTCCTTTAACGCATCTCTCGATCCCTCACATTGACGAATTAACACAGAAATTGCGTCGCAATGAAATACTATGCGTTCTATGACATCTCCTTCTAAATAGAGTAACGTTTCTATGGAAACGACTGGATATTCTTTTGGGACACGAGTTTCCCATGTCCGATGCACTATTACTCCTTCAAAGCATCTCTCGATCCCTCACATAGACGAATTAACATAGAAATTGTGTCGCTATGAAATACTATGCGTTCTGTGACATCTCCTTCTAAATTGAGTAACGTTTCTATGGAAACGACAGGATATACTTTGGGGACACGAGTTTCTCCTATCCGATGCACTATTCCTCCTTTAACGCATCTCTCGATCCCTCACATTGACGAATTAACACAGAAATTGCGTCGCTATGAAATACTATGCGTTTTATGACATCTCCTTCTAAATTGAGTAACGTTTCTATGGAAACGACTGGATATTCTTTTGGGACACGAGTTTCTCCTGTCCGATGCACTATTCCTCCTTTAACGCATCTCTCGATCCCTCACATTGACGAATTAACATAGAAATTGCGTCGCTATGAAATACTATGCGTTCTATGACATCTCCTTCTAAACTGAGTAACGTTTCTATGGAAACGACTGGAAATTCTTTTGGGACACGAGTTTCTCATGTCCGATGCACTATTGCACCTTTAACACATCTCTCGATCCCTCACATTGACGAATTAACATAGAAATTGTGTCGCTATGAAATACTATGCGTTCTATGACATCTCCTTCTAACTTGAGTAACGTTTCTATGGAAACGACTGGAAATTCTTTTGGGACACGAGTTTCTCCTGTCCGATGCACTATTCCTTCTTTAACGCATCTCTCGATCCCTCACATTGACGAATTAATATAGATATTGCGTCGCTATGAAATACTTTGCGTTCTATGACATCTCCTTCTAAATTGAGTAACGTTTCTATGGAAACGACTGGAAATTCTTTTGGGACACGAGTTTCTCCTGTCCGATGCACTATTCCTCCTTTAACGCAACCCTCGATACCTCACATTGGCGAATTAACATAGAAATTGCGTCGCTATGAAATACTATGCGTTCTATGACATCTCCTTCTAAATTGAGTAACGTTTCTATGGAAACGACTGGATATACTTTTGGGACACGAGTTTCTACTGTCCGATGCACTATTCCTCCTTTAACGCATCTCTCGATCCCTCACATTGACGAACTAACATAGAAATTGCGTCGCTATGAAATACTATGGGTTCTATGACATCTCCTTCTAAATTGAGTAACGTTTCTATGGAAACGACTGGATATACTTTTGGGACACGAGTTTCTCCTGTCCGATGCACTATTCCACCTTTAACGCGTCTCTCGAACCCCTCACATTGACGAATTAACACAGAAATTGCGTCACTATGAAATACTATGCGTTCTATGACATCTCCTTCTAAATTTAGTAACGTTTCTATGGAAACGACTGGATATACTTTTGGGACACGAGTTTCCCTTGTCCGATGCACTATTACTCCTTTAACGCATCTCTCGATCCCTCACATAGACGAATTAACATAGAAATTGCGTCGCTATGAAATACTATGCGTTCTGTGACATCTCCTTCTAAATTGAGTAACGTTTCTATGGAAACGACAGGATATACTTTGGGGACACGAGTTTCTCCTGTCCGATGCACTATTCCTCCTTAACCGCATCTCTCGATCCCTCACATTGACGAATTAACATAGAAATTGCGTCGCTATGAAATACTATGGGTTCTATGACATCTCCTTCTAAATTGAGTAACGTTTCCATGGAAAGTACTGGATATACTTTTGGGACACGAGTTTCTCTTGTCCGATGCACTATTCCTCCTTTAACGCATCTCTCTATCCCTCACATTGACGAATTAACATAGAAATTGCGTCGCTATGAAATACTATGGGTTCTATGACATCTCCTTCTAAATTGAGTAACGTTTCTATGGAAACGACTGGATATACTTTTGGGACACGAGTTTCTCCTATCCGATGCACTATTCCTCCTTTAACGCTTCTCTCGATCCCTCACATTGACGAATTAACACAGAAATTGCGTCGTTATGAAATACTATGCGTTCTATGACATCTCCTTCTAAATTGAGTAACGTTTCTATGGAAACGACAGGATATACTTTTGGGATACGAGTTTCTCCCGTCCGATGCACTATTCCTCCTTTAACGCATCTCTCGATCCCTCACATTGACGAATTAACACAGAAATTGCGTCGCTATGAAATACTATGCGTTCTATGACATCTCCTTCTAAATAGAGTAACGTTTCTATGGAAACGACTGGATATACTTTTGGGACACGAGTTTCTCCTGTCCGATGCACTATTCCTCCTATAACGCATCTCTCGATCCCTCACATTGACGAATTAACACAGAAATTGCGTCGCTATGAAACACTATGCGTTCTATGACATCTCCTTCTAAATTGAGTATCGTTTCTATGGAAACGACTGGATATACTTTTGGGACACGAGTTTCTCCTGGCCGATGCACAATTCCTCCTTTAACGCATCTCTCGATCCCTCACATTGACGAATTAACATAGAAATTGCGTCGCTATGAAAAACTATGGGTTCTATGACATCTCCTTCTAAATTGGGTAACGTTTCTATGCAAACGACTGGATATACTTTTGGGACACGAGTTTCTCCTGTCCGATGCACTATTCCACCTTTAACGCATCTCTCGAACCCCTCACATTGACGAATTAACACAGAAATTGCGTGCTATGAAATACTATGCGTTCTATGACATCTCCTTCTAAATTGAGTAACGCTTCTATGGAAACGACTCGATATACTTTTGGGACACGAGTTTCTCCTGTCCGATGCACTATTCCACCTTTAACGCATCTCTCGATCCCTCACATTGACGAATTAACAAAAAATTGCGTCGCTATGAAATACTATGGGTTCTATGACATCTCCTTCTTAAGATCGTAACGTTTCTAAGGAAACAAGAGGATTCTCTTATGGGATACGAGTTTCTCCTGTCCGATGCACTATTCCTCCTTTAACGCATCTCTCGATCCCTCACATTCAAGAATTAATATAGATATTGCGTCGCTATGAAATACTATGCGTTCTATGACATCTCCTTCTAAATTGAGTAACGTTTCTATGGAAACGACTGGAAATTCTTTTGGGACACGAGTTTCTCCTGTCCGATGCACTATTCCTCCTTTAACGCAACTCTCGATCCTTCACATTGACGAATTCACATAGAAATTGCGTCGCTATGAAATACTATGCGTTCTATGACATCTGCTTCTAAATTGAGTAACGTTTCTATGGAAACGACTGGATATACTTTTGGGACACGAGTTTCTCCTGTCAGATGCACTATTCCTCCTTTAACGCATCTCTCCATCCTTCACATTGACGAATTAACACAGAAATTGCGTCGCTATGAAATACTATGGGTTCTATGACATCTCCTTCTAAATTGAGTAACGTTTCTATGGAAACGACTCTATATACTTTTGGGACAAGAGTTTCTCCTGTCCGATGCACTATTCCTCCTTTATCGCATCTCTCGATCCCTCACATTGACGAAGTAACACAGAAATTGCGTCGCTATGAAATACTATGCGTTCTATGACATCTCCTTCTAAATTGAGTAACGTTTCTATGGAAACGACTGGATATACTTTCGGGACACGAGTTTCTCCTGGCCGATGCACTATACCTCCTTTAACGCATCTCTCGATCCCTCACATTGACGAATTAACATAGAAATTGCGTCGCTATGAAATACTATGGGTTCTATGACATCTCCTTCTAAATTGAGTAACGTTTCTATGGAAACGACTGGATATACTTTTGGGACACGAGTTTCTCCTGTCAGATGCACTATTCCTCCTTTAACGCATCTCTCCATCCTTCACATTGACGAATTAACACAGAAATTGCGTCGCTATGAAATACTATGGGTTCTATGACATCTCCTTCAAAATTGAGTAACGTTTCTATGGAAACGACAGGATATACTTTTGGGACACGAGTTTCTCCTGTCCGATGCACTATTCCTCCTTTAACGCATCCCTCGCTCCCTCACATTGACGAATTAACTTAGAAATCGCGTCGCGATGAAATACTATGGGTTCTATGACATCTCCTTCTAAATTGAGTAACGTTTCTATGGAAACGACTCTATATACTTTTGGGACAAGAGTTTCTCCTGTCCGATGCACTATTCCTCCTTTATCGCATCTCTCGATTCCCTCACATTGACGAATTAACACAGAAATTGCGTCGCTATGAAATACTATGCGTTCTATGACATCTCCTTCTAATTGAGTAACGTTTCTATGGAAACGACTGGATATAATTTTGGGACACGAGTTTCTCCTGGCCGATGCACTAACCTCCTTTAACGCATCTCTCGATCCCTCACATTGACGAATTAACATAGAAATTGCGTCGCTATGAAATACTATGGGTTCTATGACATCTCCTTCTAAATTGAGTAACGTTTCTATGGAAACGACTGGATATACTTTTGGGACACGAGTTTCTCCTATCAGATGCACTATTCCTCCTTTAACGCATCTCTCGATCCCTCACATTGACGAATTAACACACAAATTGCGTCGCTATGAAATACAATGGGTTCAATGACATCTCCTTCTAAATTGAGTAACGTTTCTATGGAAACGACTGGATATACTTTTGGGACACGACATTCTCCTGTCCGATGCACAATTCCTCCTTTAACGCATCTCTCGATCCCTCACATTGACGAATTAACATAGAAATTGCGTTGCTATGAAATACTATGGGCTCTATGACATCTCCTTCTAAATTGAGTAACGTTTCTATGGAAACGACTGGATATACTTTTGGGACACGAGTTTTTCCTGTCCGATGCACTATTCCTCCTTTAACGCATCTCTCGATCCCTCACATTGACGCATTAACACAGAAATTGCGTCGCTATGAAATACTAAGTGTTCTATGACATCTCATCTAAATTGAGTAACATTTCTATGGAAACGACACTATAATACTTTTGGGACACGAGTTTCTCCTGTCCGATGCACTATTCCTCCTTTAACGCATCTCTCGATCCCCCACATTGACTAATTAACACAGAAATTGCGTCGCTATGAAATACTATGGGTTCTGTGACATCTCCTTCTAAATTGAGTAAACGTTTCTATGGAAACGAGCGGATATATTTTGGGACACGAGTTTCTCCTGTCCGATGCACTATTCCTCCTTTAACGCATCTCCCGATCCCTCACATTGACGAATTAACATAGAAATTGTGTCGCTATGAAATACTATGGGTCCTATGGCATCTCCTTCTAAATTGAGTAACGTTCCTATGGAAAAGACTGGATAATACTTTTGGGACACGAGTTTCTCCTGTCCGATGCACTATTCCTCCTTTAACGCATCTCTCGATCCCTCACATTGACGAATTAACACAGAAATTGCGTCGCTATGAACCACTATGGGTTCTATGACATCTCCTTCTAAATTGAGTAACGTTTCGATGGAAAAGACTGGATATACTTTTGGGACACGAGTTTCTCCTGTCCGATCCACTATTCCTCCTTTAACGCATCTCTCGATCCCTCCCATTGACGAATTAACATAGAAATTGCGTCGCTATGAAATACTATGGGTTCTATGACATCTCCTTCTAAATAGAGTAACGTTTCTATGGAAACGACTGGATATACTTCTGGGACACGAGTTTCTCCTGTCCGATGAACTATTCCTCCTTTAACGCATCTCTAGATCCCTCAAATTGACGAATTCACACAGAAATTGCGTCGCTATGAAATACTATGGGTTCTATGACATCTCCCTTCTAAATTGAGTAACGTTTCTATGGAAAACGACAGATATATTTTGGGACACGAGTTTCTCCTGTCCGAAGAAACTATTCCTCCTTTAACGCATCTCTCGATCCCTCACATTGACGAATTAACATAGAAATTGCGTCGCTATGAAATACTATGGGTTCTATGACATCTCCTTCTAAATTGAGTAACGTTTCTATGGTAACGACTGGATATACTTTTGGGACACGAGTTTCTCCTGTCCGATGCACTATTCCCCCTTTAACGCATTTCGCGATCGCTCACATTGACGAATTAACACAGAAATTGCGTCGCTATGAAATACTATGCGTTCTATGACATCTCCTTCTAAATTGAGTAACGTTTCTATGGAAACGACTGGATATACTTTTGGGACACGAGTTTCTCCTGTCCGATGCACTATTCCACCTTTAACGCATCTCTCGAACCCCTCACATTGACGAATTAACACAGAAATTGCGTCGCTATGAAATACTATGTCGTTCCATGACATCTCCTTCTAAATTGAGTAACGTCTCTATGGAAACGGCTGGATTTACTTTTGGGACATCGAGTTTCTCTTGTCCGATGCACTATTCCTCCTTTAACGCATCTCTCGATCCCTCACATTGACGAATTAACATAGAAATTGCGTCGCTATGAAATACTGTGTGTTCTATGACATGTCCTTCTAAATTGAGTAACGTTTCTATGAAAACGACTGGATATACTTTAGGGGCACGAGTTTATCTTGTCCGATGCTCTGTTCCTCCTTTAACGCTTCTCGCGATCCCTCACATTGACGAATTAACACAGAAATTGCGTCGCTATGAAATACTATGCGTTCTATGACATCTCCTTCTAAATTGAGTAACGTTTCTATGGAAACGACTGGATATACTTTTGAGACACGAGTTTCTCCTGTCCGATGCACTATTCCTCCTTTAACGCGATCTCTCGATCCCTCACATTGACGAATTAACATAGAAATTGCGTCGCTATGAAATACTATGGGTTCTACGACATTCTCCTTCGAAATTGAGTAACGTTTCTATGGAAACGAATGGATATACTTTTTGACACGAGTTTCTCCTGTCCGATGCACTATTCCTCCTTTAACGCATCTCTCGATCCCTCACATTGACGAATTAACATAGAAATTGCGTCGCTATGAAATACTATGGGTTCTATGACATCTCCTTCTAAATAGAGTAACGTTTCTATGGAAACGACTGGATATACTTTTGGGACACGAGTTTCTCCTGTCCGATGCACTATTCCTCCTTTAACGCATCTCTCGATCCCTCACATTGACGAATTATCATAGAAATTGCGTCGCTATGAAATACTATGCTTTCTATGACATCTCCTTCTAAATTGAGTAACGTTTCTATGAAACGACTGGATATACTTTTGGGACACGAGTTTCTCCTTTCCGATGCACTATTCCTCCTTTAACGCATCTCTCGATCCCTCACATTGACGAATTAACATAGAAATTGCGTCGCGATGAAATACTATGTGTTCTATGACATCTCCTTCTTAAGATCGTAACGTTTCTAAGGAAACAAGAGGATTCTCTTTCGGGATACGAGTTTCTCCTGTCCGATGCACTATTCCTCCAAGAACGCATCTCTCGATCGTTCACATTCACGAATTAACACAGAAATTGCGTCGCTATGAAATACTATGCGTTCTATGACATCTCCTTCTAAATTGAGTAACGTACCTATGGAAACGACTGGATATACTTTTGGGACACGAGTTTCTAATGTCCGATGCACTATTCCTCCTTTAACGCATCTCTCGATCCCTCACATTGACAAATTAACACAGAAATTGCGTCGCTATGAAATACTATGCGTTCTATGACATCTCCTTCTAAATGAGTATCGTTTCTATGGAAACGACTGGTTATACTTTTGGGACACGAGTTTCTCGAGTCCGATGCACTATTCCACCTTTAACGCATCTCTCGATCCCTCACATTGACGAATTAACACACAAATTGCGTCGCTATGAAATACTTTGCGTTCTATGTCAACTCCTTCTAAATGGAGTATCGTTTCTATGAAAACGACTGGATATACTTTTGGGACACGAGTTTCTCCTGTCCGATGCATTATTCCTCCTTTAACGCATCTCTCGATCCCTCACATTGACGAATTAACATAGAAATTGCGTCGCTATGAAATACTATGTGTTCTATGACATCTCCTTCTAAATTGAGTAACGTTTCTATGAAAACGACTGGATATACTTTAGGGGCACGAGTTTATCTTGCCCGATGCCCTGTTCCTCCTTTAACGCTTCTCGCGATCCCTCACATTGACGAATTAACACAGAAATTGCGTCGCTATGAAATACTATGCGTTCAATGACATCTCCTTCCAAATTGAGTAACGTTTCTATGGAAACGACTGGATATACTTTTGGGACACGAGTTTCTCCTGTCCGATGCACTATTCCTCCTTTAACGCATCTCTCGATCCCTCACATTGACGAATTAACATACAAATTGCGTCTCTATGAAATACTATTCTATCTATGACATCTCCTTCTAAATTGAGTAACGTTTCTATGGAAACGAATGGATATACTTTTTGACACGAGTTTCTCCAGTCCGATGCACTATTCCTCCTTTAACGCATCTCTCGATCCCTCACATAGACGAATTAACATAGAAATTGCGTCGCTATGAAATACTATGGGTTCTATGACATCTCCTTCTAAATTGAGTAACGTTTCTGTGGAAACGACTGGATATACTTTTGGGACACGAATTTCTCCTGTCCGATGCACTATTCCTCCTTTAACGCATCTCCCGATCCCTCACATTGACGAATTATCATAGAAATTGCGTCGCTATGAAATACTATGCGTACTATGACATCTCCTCCTAAAGTGAGTAACGTTTCTATGAAAACGAGTGGATATACTTTTGGGACACGAGTTTCTCCTTTCCGATGCACAATTCCTCCTTTAACGCATCTCTCGATCCCTCACATTGACGAATTAACATAGAAATTGCGTCGCTATGAAATACTATGGGTTCTATGACATCTCCTTCTTAAGATCGTAACGATTCTAAGGTAACAAGAGGATTCTCTTTCGGGATACGAGTTTCTCCTGTCCGATGCACTATTCCTCCAATAACGCATCTCTCGATCCCTCACATTCACGAATTAACACAGAAATTGCGTCGCTATGAAACACTATGCTTTCTATGACATCTCCTTCTAAATTGAGTAACGTTTCTATGGAAACGACTGGATATACTTTTGGGACACGAGTTTCTCCTGTCCGATGCACTATTCCTCCTTTAACGCATCTCTCGATCCCTCACATTGACGAATTAACACAGAAATTGCGTCGCTATGAAATACTATGCGTTCTATGACATCTCCTTCTAAATTGAGTAACGTTTCTATGGAAACGACTGGATATACTTTTGGGACACGAGTTTCTCCTGTCCGATGCACTATTCCTCCTTTAACGCATCTCTCGATCCCTCACATTGACGAATTAACACAGAAATTGCGTCGCTATGATATACTATGTGTTCTATGACATCTCCTCCTAAATTGAGTAACGTTTCTAATGAAGCGACTGGATATATTTTTGGGACACGAGTTTCTCCTGTCCGATGCACTATTCCTCCTTTAACGCATCTCTCGATCCCTCACATTGACGAATTAACACAGAAATAGCGTCGCTATGAAATACTATGCGTTCTATGACATCTCCTTCTAAATTGAGTAACGTTTCTATGGAAACGACTGGATATACTTTTGGGACACGAGTTTCTCCTGTCCGATGCACTTTTCCTCCTTTAACGCATCTCTCGATCCCTCACATTGACGAATTAACACACAAATTGCGTCGCTATGAAATACTATGCGTTCTATGACAACTCCTTCTAAAGTGAGTAACGTTTCTATGAAACCAACTGGATATACTTTTGGGACACGAGTTTCCCTGTCCGATGCACTATTCCTCCTTTAACGCATCTCTCGATCCCTCACATTGACGAATTAACACAGAAATTGCGTCGCTATGAAATCTTATGCGTTCTATGACATCTCCTTCTTAATTGAGTAACGTTTCTATGAAAACGACTGGATATTCTTTTGGGACACGAGTTTCTCCTGTCCGATGCACTATTCCTCCTTTATCGCATCTCTCGATCCCTCACATTGACGAATTAACATAGAAATTGCGTCGCTATGAAATACTATGGGTTCTATGACATCTCCTTCTAAATTGAGTAACGTTTCTATGAAAACGACTGGATATACTTTTGGGACACGAGTTTCTCCTGTCCGATGCACTATTCCTCCTTTAACGCATCTCTCGATCCCTCACATTGACGAATTAACATAGAAATTGCGTCGCTATGAAATACTATGTGTTCTATGACATCTGATTCTTAAGATCGTAACGTTTCTAAGGAATCAAGAGGATTCTCTTTCGGGATACGAGTTTCTCCTGTCCGATGCACTATTCCTTGTATAACGCATCTCTCGATCCCTCACATTGAAGAATTAACACAGAATTTGCGTCGCTATGGAATACTATGCGTTCTATGACATCTCCTTATAAATTGAGTAACGTTTCTGTGGAAAAGACTGGAAATTATTTTGAGACACGAGTTTCTCCTGTCCGATGCACTATTCCTCCTTTAACGCATCTCTCGATCCCTCACATTGACGAATTAACATAGAAATTGCGTCGCTATGAAATACTATGGGTTCTATGACATCTCCTTCTTAAGAGAGTAACGTTTCTAAGGAAACAAGAGGATTCTCTTTTGGGACACGAGTTTCTCCTGTCCGATGCACTATTCCTTGTATAACGCATCTCTCGATCCCTCTCATTGACGAATTACCACAGAAATTGCGTCGCTATGGAATACTATGCGTTCTATGACATATCCTTCTAAATTGAGTAACGTTTCTATGGAAAGACTGGAAATTATTTTGGGACACGAGTTTCTCCTGTCCGATGCACTATTCCTCCTTTAACGCATCTCTCGATCCCTCACATTGACGAATTAACACAGAAATTGCGTCGCTATGATATACTATGTGTTCTATGACATCTCCTCCTAAATTGAGTAACGTTTCTAATGAAGCGACTGGATATACCTTTGGGACACGAGTTTCTCCTGTCCGATGCACTATTCCTCCTTTAACGCATCTCTCGATCCCTCACATTGACGAATTAACACAGAAATTGCGTCGCTATGAAATACAATGCGTTCTATGACATCTACTTCTAAATTGAGTAACGTTTCTATGGAAACGTCTGGATATACTTTTGGGACACGAGTTTCTCTTGTCCGATGCACTATTCCTCCTTTAACGCATCTCTCGATCCCTCACATTGACGAATTAACACACAAATTGCGTCGCTATGAAATACTATGCGTTCTATGACAACTCCTTCTAAAGTGAGTAACGTTTCTACGAAAACAACTGGATATACTTTTGGGACACGAGTTTCCCTGCCCGATGCACTATTCCTCCTTTAACGCATCTCTCGATCCCTCACATTGACGAATTAACATAGAAATTGCGTCGCTATGAAATACTATGTGTTCTATGACATCTGATTCTTAAGATCGTAACGTTTCTAAGGAATCAAGAGGATTCTCTTTCGGGATACGAGTTTCTCCTGTCCGATGCACTATTCCTTGTATAACGTATCTCTCGATCCCTCACATTGAAGAATTAACACAGAATTTGCGTCGCTATGGAATACTATGCGTTCTATGACATCTCCTTATAAATTGAGTAACGTTTCTGTGGAAAAGACTGGAAATTATTTTGAGACACGAGTTTCTCCTGTCCGATGCACTATTCCTCCTTTAACGCATCTCTCGATCCCTCACATTGACGAATTAACATAGAAATTGCGTCGCTATGAAATACTATGGGTTCTATGACATCTCCTTCTTAAGAGAGTAACGTTTCTAAGGAAACAAGAGGATTCTCTTTTGGGACACGAGTTTCTCCTGTCCGATGCACTATTCCTTGTATAACGCATCTCTCGATCCCTCTCATTGACGAATTACCACAGAAATTGCGTCGCTATGGAATACTATGCGTTCTATGACATATCCTTCTAAATTGAGTAACGTTTCTATGGAAAGACTGGAAATTATTTTGGGACACGAGTTTCTCCTGTCCGATGCACTATTCCTCCTTTAACGCATCTCTCGATCCCTCACATTGACGAATTAACACAGAATTTGCGTCGCTATGATATACTATGTGTTCTATGACATCTCCTCCTAAATTGAGTAACGTTTCTAATGAAGCGACTGGATATACCTTTGGGACACGAGTTTCTCCTGTCCGATGCACTATTCCTCCTTTAACGCATCTCTCGATCCCTCACATTGACGAATTAACACAGAAATTGCGTCGCTATGAAATACAATGCGTTCTATGACATCTACTTCTAAATTGAGTAACGTTTCTATGGAAACGTCTGGATATACTTTTGGGACACGAGTTTCTCTTGTCCGATGCGCTATTCCTCCTTTAACGCATCTCTCGATCCCTCACATTGACGAATTAACACACAAATTGCGTCGCTATGAAATACTATGCGTTCTATGACAACTCCTTCTAAAGTGAGTAACGTTTCTACGAAAACAACTGGATATACTTTTGGGACACGAGTTTCCCTGCCCGATGCACTATTCCTCCTTTAACGCATCTCTCGATCCCTCACATTGACGAATTAACATAGAAATTGCGTCGCTATGAAATACTATGGGTTCTATGACATCTCCTTCTAAATTGAGTAACGTTTCCATTGAAACGCCTGGATACACTTTTCGGACACGAGTTTCTCTTGTCCGATGCACTAATCCTCCTTTAACGCATCTCTCGATCCCTCACATTGACGAATTAACACAGAAATTGCGTCGCTATGAAATATTATGCGTTCTATGACATCTCCTTCTTAATTGAGTAACGTTTCTATGAAAACGACTGGATATACTTTTGGGACACGAGTTTCTCCTGTCCGATGCACTATTCCTCCTTTATCGCATCTCTCGATCCCTCACATTGACGAATTACATAGAAATTGCGTCCCTATGAAATACTATGTGTTTTATGACATCTCATTCTTAAGATCGTAACGTTTCTAAGGAAACAAGAGGATTCTCTTTTGGGATACGAGTGTCTCCTGTCCGATGCACTATTCCTTGTATAACGCATCTCTCGCTCCCTCACATTGACGAATTAACACAGAAATTGCGTCGCTATGGAATACTATGGGTTCTATGACATCTCCTTCTAAATTGAGTAACGTTTCTATGGAAAAGACTGGAAATTATTTTATGACACGAGTTTCTCCTGTCCGATGCACTATTCCTCCTTTATCGCATCTCTCGATCCCTCACATTGACGAATTAACATAGAAATTGCGTCGCTATGAAATACTATGTGTTCTATGACATCTCCTTCTAAATTGAGTAACGTTTCTGTGGAAAAGACTGGAAATTATTTTGGGACACGAGTTTCTCCTGTCCGATGCACTATTCCTCCTTTAACGCATATCTCGATCCCTCACATTGACGAATTAACACAGAAATTGCGTCGCTATGAAATACTATGCGTTCTATGACATCACCTTCTAAATTGAGTAACGTTTCTATGGAAACGACGGGAAATTCTTTTGGGACACGGGTTTCTCCTGTCCGATGCACTTTTCCTCCTTTAACGCATCTGTCGATCCCTCACATTGACGAATTAACATAGAAATTGCGTCGCTATTAAATACTATGGGTTCTATGACATCTCCTTCTTAAGAGAGTAACGTTTCTAAGGAAACAAGAGGATTCTCTTTTGGGATACGAGTTTCTCCTGTCCGATGCACTATTCCTCCCATAACGCATCTCTCGATCCCTCACATTGACGAATTAACACAGAAATTGCGTCGCTATGAAATACTATGCGTTCTATGACATCTCCTTCTAAATTGAGTAACGTTTCTATGGAAACGACTGGAAATTCTTTTGGGACACGAGTTTCTCCTGTCCGATGCACTATGCCTCCTTTAACGCATCTCTCGATCCCTCACATTGACGAATTATCATAGAAATTGCGTCGCTATGAAATACTATGCGTTCTATGACATCTCCTTCTAAATTGAGTAACGTTTCTAGGAAAACGACTGGATATACTTTTGGGACACGAGTTTCTCCTTTCCGATGCACTATTCCTCCTTTAACGCATCTCTCGATCCCTCACATTGATGAATTAACATAGAAATTGCGTCGCAATGAAATACTATAGGTTCTATGACATCTCCTTCTTAAGATCGTAACGTTTCTAAGGAATCAAGGGGATTCTCTTTCGGGATACGAGTTTCTCCTGTCCGATGCACTATTCCTCCAATAACGCATCTCTCGATCCCTCACATTCACGAATTAACACAGCAATTGCGTCGCTATGAAATACTATGCGTTCTATGACATCTCCTTCTAAATTGAGTAACGTTTCTATGGAAACGACTGGATATACTTTTGGGACTCGAGTTTCTCCTGTCCGATGCACTATTCCTCCTTTAACGCATCTCTCGATCCCTCACATTGACGAATTAACACAGAAATTGCGTCGCTATGAAATAATATGCGTACTATGACATCTCCTTCCAAATTGAGTAACGTTTCTATGGAAACGACTGGATGTACTTTTGGGACACGAGTTTCTACTGTCCGATGCACTACTCCTCCTTTAACGCATCTCTCGATCCCTCACATTGACGAATTAACACAGAAATTGCGTCGCTATGATATACTATGTGTTCTATGACATCTCCTCCTAAATTGAGTAACGTTACTAATGAAGCGACTGGATATACTTTTGGGACACGAGTTTCTCCTGTCCGATGCACTATTCCTCCTTTAACGCATCTCTCGATCCCTCACATTGACGAATTAACACAGAAATTGCGTCGCTATGAAATACTATGCGTTCTATGACATCTCCTTCTAAATTGAGTAACGTTTCTATGGAAACGAATGGATATACTTTTTGACACGAGTTTCTCCTGTCCGATGCACTATTCCTCCTTTAACGCATCTCTCGATTCCTCACATAGACGAATTAACATAGAAATTGCGTCGCTATGAAATACTATGGGTTCTATGACATCTCCTTCTAAATTGAGTAACGTTTCTATGGAAACGACTGGATATACTTTTGGGACACGAGTTTCTCCTGTCCGATGCACTATTCCTCCTTTAACGCATCTCTCGATCCCTCACATTGACGAATTATCATAGAAATTGCGTCGCTATGAAATACTATGCGTTCTATGACATCTCCTCCTAAATTGAGTAACGTTTCTATGAAAACGACTGGATATACTTTTGGGACACGAGTTTCTCCATTCCGATGCACTATTCCTCCTTTAACGCATCTCTCGATCCCTCACATTGACGAATTAACATAGAAATTGCGTCGCTATGAAATACTATGGGTTCTATGACATCTCCTTCTTAAGATCGTAACGTTTCTAAGGAAACAAGAGGATTCTCTTTCGGGATACGAGTTTCTCCTTTCCGATGCACTATTCCTCCTTTAACGCATCTCTCGATCCCTCACATTGATGAATTGCATTGAAATTGCGTCGCTATGAAATACTATGAGTTCTATGACATCTCCTTCTTAAGATCGTAACGTTTCTAAGGAATCAAGAGGATTCTCTTTCGGGATACGAGTTTCTCCTGTCCGATGCACTATTCCTCCAATAACGCATCTCTCGATCCCCCACATTGACGAATTAACACAGAAATTGCGTCGCTATGAAATACTATGCGTTCTATGACATCTCCTTCTAAATTGAGTAACGTTTCTATGGAAACGACTGGATATACTTTTGGGACACGAGTTTCTCCTGTCCGATGCACTATTCCTAGTTTAACGAATCTCTCGATCCCTCACATTGACGAAATAACACAGAAATTGCGTCGCTATGATATACTATGTGTTCTATGACATCTCCTCCTAAATTGAGTAACGTTTCTAATGAAGCGACTGGATATACTTTTGGGACACGAGTTTCTCTTGTCCGATGCACTATTCCTCCTTTAACGCATCTCTCGATCCCTCACATTGACGAATTAACACAGAAATTGCGTCGCTATGAAATACTATGCGTTCTATGACATCTCCTTCTAAATTGAGTAACGTTTCTATGGAAACGAATGGATATACTTTTTGACACGAGTTTCTCCTCTCCGATGCACTATTCCTCCTTTAACGCATCTCTCGATTCCTCACATAGACGAATTAACATAGAAATTGCGTCGCTATGAAATACTATGGGTTCTATGACATCTCCTTCTAAATTGAGTAACGTTTCTATGGTAACGACTGGATATACTTTTGGGACACGAGTTTCTCCTGTCCGATGCACTATTCCTCCTTTAACGCATCTCTCGATCCCTCACATTGACGAATTATCATAGAAATAGCGTCGCTATGTAATACTATGCGTTCTATGACATCTCCTTCTAAATTGAGTAACGTTTCTATAGAAACGACTGGATATACATTTGGGACACGAGTTTCTCCTGTCCGATGCACTATTCCTCCTTTAACGCATCTCTCGATCCCTCACATTGACGAATTAACACACAAATTGCGTCGCTATGAAATACTATGCGTTCTATGACAACTCCTTCTAAAGTGAGTAACGTTTCTATGAAAACAACTGGATATACCTTTGGGACACGAGTTTCCCTGTCCGATGCACTATTCCTCCTTTAACGCATCTCTCGATCCCTCACATTGACGAATTAACATAGAAATTGCGTCGCTATGAAATACTATGGGTTCTATGACATCACCTTCTTAATTGAGTAACGTTTCTATGGAAACGACTGGATACACTTTTGGGACACGAGTTTCTTTTGTCCGATGCTCTAATCCTCCTTTAACGCATCTCTCGATCCCTCACATTGACGAATTAACACAGAAATTGCGTCGCTATGAGATATTATGCGTTCTATGACATCTCCTTCTTAATTGAGTAACGTTTCTATGGAAACGAATGGATATACTTTTGGGACACGAGTTTCTCCTGTCCGATGCACTATTCCTCCTTTATCGCATCTCTCGATCCCTCACATTGACGAATTAACATAGAAATTGCATCGCTATGAAATACTATGGGTTCTATGACAACTCATTCTTAAGATCGTAACGTTTCTAAGGAAACAAGAAGATTCTCTTTTGGGATACGAGTTTCTCCTGTCCGATGCACTATTCCTTGTATAACGCATCTCTCGATCCCTCACATTGACGAATTAACACAGAAATTGCGTCGCTATGGAATACTATGCGTTCTATGACATCTCCTTCTAAATTGAGTAACGTTTCTATGGAAAAGACTGGAAATTATTTTGGGACACGAGTTTCTCCTGTCCGATGCACTATTCCTCCTTTAACGCATCTCTCGATCCCTCACATTGACGAATTAACATAGAAATTGCGTCGCTATGAAATACTATGGGTTCTATGACATCTAATTCTAAATTGAGTAACGTTTCTATGAAAACGACTGGATATACTTTTGGGACATGAGTTTCTCCTGTCCGATGCACTATTCCTCCTTTAACGCATCTCTCGATCCCTCACATTGACGAATTAACATAGAAATTGCGTCGATATGAAATACTATGGGCTCGATGACATCTCCTTCTAAATAGAGTAACGTTTCTATGGAAACGACTGGATACACTTTTGGGACACGAGTTACTCCTGTCCGATGCACTATTCCTCCTATAACGCATCTCTCGATCCCTCACATTGACGAATTAACACAGAAATTGCGTCGCTATGAAATACCATGCGTTTTATGACATCTCCTTCTAAATTGAGTAACGTTTCTATGGAAAGGACGGGAAATTCTTTTGGGACACGAGTTTCTCCTGTCCGATGCACTTTTCCTCCTTTAACGCATCTGTCGATCCCTCACATTGACGAATTAACATAGAAATTGCGTCGCTATGAAATACTATGGGTTCTATGACATCTCCTTCTAAATTGAGTAACGTTTCTATGGAAACGAAGGGAAATTCTTATGGGACACGAGTTTCTCCTGTCCGATGCACTTTTCCTCCTTTAACGCATCTGTCGATCCCTCACATTGACGAATTAACATAGAAATTGCGTCGCTATAAAATACTATGGGTTCTATGACATCTCCCTCTTAAGAGAGTAACGTATCTAAGGAAACAAGAGGATTGTCTTTTGAGATACGAGTTTCTCCTGTCCGATGCACTATTCCTCCCATAACGCATCTCTCGATCCCTCACATTGACGAATTAACACAGAAATTGCGTCGCTATGAAATACTATGCGTTCTATGACATCTCCTTCTAAATTGAGTAACGTTTATATGGAAACGACTGGAAATTCTTTTGGGACACGAGGTTCTCCTGTCCGATGCACTATTCCTCCTTTAACGCATCTCTCGATCCCTCACATTGACGAATTATCATAGAAATTGCGTCGCTATGAAATACTATGCGTTCTATGACATCTCCTTCTAAATTGAGTAACGTTTCTATGAAAACGACTGGATATACTTTTGGGACACGAGTTTCTCCTTTCCGATGCACTATTCCTCCTTTAACGCATCTCTCGATCCCTCACATTGATGAATTACATTGAAATTGCGTCGCTATGAAATACTATGAGTTCTATGACATCTCCTTCTTAAGATCGTAACGTTTCTAAGGAATCAAGAGGATTCTCTTTCGGGATACGAATTTCTCCTGTCCGATGCACTATTCCTCCAATAACGCGTCTCTCGATCCCTCACATTCACGAATTAACACAGAAATTGCGTCGCTATGAAATACTATACGTTCTATGACATCTCCTTCTAAATTGAGTAACGTTTCTATGGAAACGACTGGATATACTTTTGGGACACGAGTTTCTCCTGTCCGATGCACTATTCCTCCTATAACGCATCTCTCGATCCCTCACATTGACGAATTAACACAGATACTGCGTCGCTATGAAATACTATGCGTTCTATGACATCTCCTTCTAAATTGAGTAACGTTTCTATGGAAACGAATAGATATACTTTTTGACACGAGTTTCTCCTGTCCGATGCACTATTCCTCCTTTAACGCATCTCTCGATCCCTCACATAGACGAATTAACATAGAAATTGCGTCGCTATGAAATACTATGGGTTCTATGACATCTCCTTCTAAATTGAGTAACGTTTCTATGGAAACGACTGGATATACTTTTGGGACACGAGTTTCTCCTGTCCGATGCACTATTCCTCCTTTAACGCATCTCTCGATCCCTCACATTGACGAATTATCATAGAAATTGCGTCGCTATGAAATACTATGCGTTCTATGACATCTCCTCCTAAATTGAGTAACGTTTCTATGAAAACGACTGGATATACTTTTGGGAGACGAGTTTCTCCTTTCCGATGCACTATTCCTCATTTAACGCATCTCTCGATCCCTCACATTGACGAATTAACATAGAAATTGCGTCGCTATGAAATACTATGGGTTCTATGACATCTCCTTCTTAAGATCGTAACGTTTCTAAGGAAACAAGAGGAATCTCTTTCGGGATACGAGTTTCTCCTGTCCGATGCACTATTCCTCCAATAACGCATCTCTCGATCCCACACATTCACGAATTAACACAGAAATTGCGTCGCTATGAAATACTATGCGTTCTATGACATCTCCTTCTAAATTGAGTAACGTTTCTATGGAAACGACTGGATATACTTTTGGGACACGAGTTTCTCCTGTCCGATGCACTATTCCTCCTTTAACGCATCTCTCGATCCCTCACATTGACGAATTAACACAGAAATAGCGTCGCTATGAAATACTATGCGTTCTATGACATCTCCTTCTAAATTGAGTAACGTTTCTGTGGAAACGACTCGATATACTATTGGGACACGAGTTTCTCCTGTCCGATGCACTATTCCTCCTTTAACGCATCTCTCGATCCTTCACATTGACGAATTAACACACAAATTGCGTCGCTATGAAATACTATGCGTTCTATGACAACTCCTTCTAAAGTGAGTAACGTTTCTATGAAAACAACTGGATATACTTTTGGGACACGAGTTTCCCTGTCCGATGCACTATTCCTCCTTTAACGCATCTCTCGATCCCTCACATTGACGAATTAACATAGAAATTGCGTCGCTATGAAATACTATGCGTTCTATGACATCTCCTTCTAAATTGAGTAACGATTCTATGGAAACGACTGGATATACTTTTGGGACACGAGTTTCTCCTGTCCGATTCACTATTCCTCCTTTAACGCATCTCTCGATCCATCACATTGACGAATTAACACAGAAATTGCGTCGCTATGAAATACTATGCGTTCTATGACATCTCCTTCTAAATTGAGTAACGTTTCTATGGAAACGACTGGATATATTTTTGGGACACGAGTTTCTCCTGTCCGATGCACTATTCCTCCTTTAACGCATCTCTCGATCCTTCACATTGACGAATTAACACAGAAATTGCGTCGCTATGATATACTATGTGTTCTATGACATCTCCTCCTAAATTGAGTAACGTTTCTAATGAAGCGACTGGATACACTTTTGGGACACGAGTTTCTCCTGTCCGATGCACTATTCCTCCTTTAACGCATCTCTCGATCCCTCACATTGACGAATTAACACAGAAATTGCGTCGCTATGAAATACTATGCGTTCTATGACATCTCCTTCTAAATTGAGTAACGTTTCTATGGAAACGACTGGATATACTTTTGGGACTCGAGTTTCTCCTGTCCGATGCACTATTCCTCCTTTAACGCATCTCTCGATCCCTCACATTGACGAATTAACACACAAATTGCGTCGCTATGAAATACTATGCGTTCTATGACAACTCGTTCTAAAGTGAGTAACGTTTCTATGAAAACAACTGGATATACATTTGGGACACGAGTTTCCCTGTCCGATGCACTGTTCCTCCTTTAACGCATCTCTCGATCCCTCACATTGACGAATTAACATAGAAATTGCGTCGCTATGAAATACTATGGGTTCTATGACATCTCCTTCTAAATTGAGTAACGTTTCTATGGAAACGACTGGATACACTTTTGGGACACGAGTTTCTCTTGTCCGATGCACTAATCATCCTTTAACGCATCTCTCGATCCCTCAAATTGACGAATTAACACAGAAATTGCGTCGCTATGAAATATTATGCGTTCTATGACATCTCCTTCTTAATTGAGTAACGTTTCTATGAAAACGACTGGATATACTTTTGGGACACGAGTTTCTCCTGTCCGATGCACTATTCCTCCTTTATCGCATCTCTCGATCCCTCACATTGACGAATTAACATAGAAATTGCGTCGCTATGAAATACTATGGGTTCTATGACATCTCATTCTTAAGATCGTAACGTTTCTAAGGAAACAAGAGGATTCTCTTTTGGGATACGAGTTTCACCTGTCCGATGCACTATTCATTGTATAACGCATCTCTCGATCCCTCACATTGACGAATTAACACAGAAATTGCGTCGCTATGGAATACTATGCGTTCTATGACATCTCCTTCTAAATTGAGTAACGTTTCTATGGAAAAGACTGGAAATTCTTTTGGGAAACGAGTTTCTCCTGTCCGATGCACTATTCCTCCTTTAACGCATCTCTCGATCCCTTACATTGACGAATTAACATAGAAATTGCGTCGCTATGAAATACTATGGGTTCTATGACATCTCCTTCATAAGAGAGTAACGTTTCTAAGGAAACAAGAGGATTCTCTTTTGGGATACGAGTTTCTCCTGTCCGATGCACTATTCCTCCTATAACGCATCTCTCGATCCCTCACATTGACGAATTAACACAGAAATTGCGTCGCTATGAAATGCTATGCGTTCTATGACATCTCCTTCTAAATTGAGTAACGTTTCTATGGAAACGACGGGAAATTCTTTTGGGACACGAGTTTCTCCTGTCCGATGCACTTTTCCTCCTTTAACGCATCTCTCGATCCCTCACATTGACGAATTAACATAGAAATTGCGTCGCTATGAAATACTATGGGTTCTATGACATCTCCTTCTTAAAAGAGTAACGTTTCTAAGGAAACAAGAGGATTCTCTTTTGGGATACGAGTTTCTCCTGTCCGATGCACTATTCCTCCCATAACGCATCCCTCGATCCCTCACATTGACGAATTAACACAGAAATTGCGTCGCTATGGAATACTATGCGTTCTATGACATCTCCTTCTAAATTGAGTAACGTTTCTATGGAAACGACTGGAAATTCTTTTGGGACACGAGTTTCTCCTGTCCGATGCACTATTCCTCCTTTAACGCAACTCTCGATCCCTCACATTGACGACTTAACATAGAAATTGCGTCGCTATGAAATACTATGCGTTCTACGACATCTCCTTCTAAATTGAGTAACTTTTCTATGGAAACGACTGGAAATTCTTTTGGGACACGAGTTTCTCCTGTCCGATGCACCATTCCTCCTTTAACGCATCTCTCGATCCCTCACATTGACGAATTAACGTAGAAATTGCGTCCCTATGAAATACTATGCGTTCCATGACCTCTCCCTCTAAATTGAGTAACGTTTCTATGGAAACGCCTGGATATACTTTTCGGACACGAGTTTCTATTGTCCGATGCACTATTCCTATTTTAACGCAACTCTCGATCCCTCACATTGACGAATTAACATAGAAATTGCGTCGCTATGAACTACTATGCGTTCTATGACATCTCCTTCTAAATTGAGTGACGTTTCTATGGAAACGACTGGATATACTTTTGGGACACGAGTGTCTCCTGTCCGATGCACTATTCCTCCTTTAACGCATCTCTCGATCCCTCACATTGACGAATTAACATAGAAATTGCGTCGCTATGAAATACTATGGGTTCTATGACATCTCCTTCTTAAGAGAATAACGTTTCTAAGGAAGCAAGAGGATTCTCTTTTGGGATACGAGTTTCTCCTGTCCGATGCACTATTCCTCCTATAACGCATCTCTCGGTCCCTCACATTGACGAATTAACACAGAAATTGCGTCGCTATGATATACTATGCGTTCTATGACATCTCCTTCTAAATTGAGTAACGTTTCTATCGAAATGACTGGAAATTCTTTTGGGGCACGAGTTTCTCCTATCCGATGCACTATTCCTCCTTTAACGCATCTCTCGATCCCTCACATAGACGAATTAACATAGAAATCGCGTCGCTATGAAATACTATGCTTTCTATGACATCTCCTTCTAAATTGAGTAACGTTTCTATGGAAACGACTGGATATACTTTTGGGACACGAGTTTCTCCTGTCCGATGCACTATTCCTCCTTTAACGCATCTCTCGATCCCTCACATTGACGAATTAACACAGAAATTGCGTCGCTATGAAATACAATGCGTTCTATGACATCTCCTTCTAAATTGAGTAACGTTTCTATGGAAACGAATGGAAATTCTTTTGGGACACGAGTTTCTCTGGTCCGATGCACTATTCCTCCTTTAACGCATCTCTCGATCCCTCACATTGACGAATTAACATAGAAATTGCGTCGCTATTAAATACTATGCGTTCTATGACATCCCCTTCTAAATTGAGTAATGTGTCTATGGAAACGACTGGAAATTCTTTTGGGACACGAGTCTCTCCTGTCCGATGCACTTTTCCTCCTTTAACGCATCTCTCGATCCCTCACATTGAATAATTAACATAGAAATTGCGTCGCTATGAAATACTATGGGTTCTATGACATCTCCTTCTTAAGAGAGTAACGTTTCTAAGGAAACAAGAGGATTCTCTTTTGGGATACGAGTTTCTCCTGTCCGATGCACTATTCCTCCCATAACGCATCTCTCGATCCCTCACATTGACGAATTAACACAGAAATTGCGTCGCTATGAAATACTATGCGTTCTATGACATCTCCTTCTAAATTGAGTAACGTTTCTATGGAAACGACTGGAAATTCTTTTGGGACACGAGTTTCTCCTGTCCGATGCACTATCCCTCCTTTAACGCATCTCTCGATCCCTCACATTTAAGAATTAACACAGAAATTGCTTCGCTATGAAATACTATGCGTTCTATGTCATCTCCTTCTAAATTGATTAACGTTTCTATGGAAACGACTGGAAATTCTTTTGGGACACGAGTTTCTCCTGTCCGATGCACTATTCTTCCTTTAACGCATCTCTCGATCCCTCACATTGACGAATTAACATAGAAATTGCGTCGCTATTAAATACTATGCGTTCTATGACATCCCCTTCTAAATTGAGTAACGCTTCTATGGAAACGACTGGAAAATCTTTTGGGACACGAGTTTCTCCTGTCCGATGCACGATTCCTCCTTTAACTCATCTCTCGATCATTCACATTGACGAATTAACATAGAAATTGCGTCGCTATGAAATACTATGCGTTCTATGACATCTCCTTCTAAATTGACTAACGTTTCTATGGAAACGACTGGAAATTCTTTTGGGACACCAGTTTCTCCTGTCCGATGCACTATTCCTCCTTTAACGCATCTCTCGATCCCTCACATTGACGAATTAACATAGAAATTGCGTCCCTATGAAATACTATGCGTTCTATGACATCTCATTCTAAATTGAGTAACGTTTCTATGGAAACGACTGGAAATTCTTTTGGGAGACGAGTTTCTCCTGTCCGATGCACTATTCCTCCTTTAACGCAACTCTCGATCCCTCACATTGACGAATTAACATAGAAATTGCGTCGCTATGAAATACTATGCGTTCTATGACATCTCCTTCTAAATTGAGTAACGTTTCTATGGAGACGACTGGAAATTCATTTGGGAAACGAGTTTCTCCTGTCCGATGCACTATTCCTCCTTTAACGCATCTCTCGATCCCTCAGATTGTCGAATTAACATAGAAATTGCATCGCTATGAAATACTATGCGTTCTATGACATCTCCTTCTAAATTGAGTAACGTTTCTATGGAAACGACTGGAAATTCTTTAGGGACACGAGTTTCTCCTGTCCGATGCACTATTCCTCCTTCAACGCATCTCTCGATCCCTCACATTGACGAATTAACATAGAAATTGCGTCGCTATGAAATACTATGCGTTCTATGGCATCTCCTTCTAAATTGAGTAACGTTTCTATAGAAACGACTGGAAATTCTTTTGGGACACGAGTTTCTCCTGTCCGATGCACTATTCCTCCTTTAACGCATCTCTCGATCCCTCACATTGACGATATAACACAGAAATTGCGTCGCTATGAAATACTATGCGTTCTATGACATCTCCTTCTAAATTGAGTAACGTTTCTATGGAAACGACTGGAAATTCTTTTGGGTCACGAGTTTCTCCTGTCCGATGCACTATTCCTCCTTTAACGCATCTCTCGATCCCTCACATTGACGAATTAACACAGAAATTGCGTCGCTATGAAATACTATGCGTTCTATGACATCTCCTTCTAAATTGAGTAACGTTTCTATGGAAACGTCTGGAAATTCTTTTGGCTCACGAGTTCCTCCTGTCTGATGCACTATTCCTCCTTTAACGCATCTCTCGATCCCTCACATTGACGAATTAACATAGAAATTGCGTCGCTATGAAATACTATGCTTTCTATGACATCTCCTTCTGAATTGAGTAACGTTTCTATGGAAACGACTGGAAATTCTTTTGGGACACGAGTTTCTCCTGTCCGATGCACTATTCCTCCTTTAACGCAACTCTCGATCCCTCACATTGACGAATTAACATAGAAATTGCGTCGCTATGAAATACTATGCGTTCTACGACATCTCCTTCTAAATTGAGTAACGTTTCTATGGAAACGATTGGAAATTCTTTTGGGACACGAGTTTCTCCTGTCCGATGCACCATTCCTCCATTAACGCATCTCTCGATCCCTCACATTGACGAATTAACATAGAAATTGCGTCCCTATGAAATACTATGCGTTCCATGACATCTCCTTCTAAGTTGAGTAACGTTTCTATGGAAACGCCTGGATATACTTTTGGGACACGAGTTTCTCCTTTCCGATGCACTATTCCTCCTTTAACGCATCTCTCGATCCCTCACATTGATGAATTCACATAGAAATTGCGTCGCAATGAAATACTATAGGTTCTATGACATCTCCTTCTTAAGATCGTAACGTTTCTAAGGAATCAAGGGGATTCTCTTTCGGGATACGAGTTTCTCCTGTCCGATGCACTATTCCTCCAATAACGCATCTCTCGATCCCTCACATTCACGAATTAACACAGCAATTGCGTCGCTATGAAATACTATGCGTTCTATGACATCTCCTTCTAAATTGAGTAACGTTTCTATGGAAACGACTGGATATACTTTTGGGACTCGAGTTTCTCCTGTCCGATGCACTATTCCTCCTTTAACGCATCTCTCGATCCCTCACATTGACGAATTAACACAGAAATTGCGTCGCTATGAAATAATATGCGTACTATGACATCTCCTTCCAAATTGAGTAACGTTTCTACGGAAACGACTGGATATACTTTTGGGACACGAGTTTCTACTGTCCGATGCACTACTCCTCCTTTAACGCATCTCTCGATCCCTCACATTGACGAATTAACACAGAAATTGCGTCGCTATGATATACTATGTGTTCTATGACATCTCCTCCTAAATTGAGTAACGTTACTAATGAAGCGACTGGATATACTTTTGGGACACGAGTTTCTCCTGTCCGATGCACTATTCCTCCTTTAACGCATCTCTCGATCCCTCACATTGACGAATTAACACAGAAATTGCGTCGCTATGAAATACTATGCGTTCTATGACATCTCCTTCTAAATTGAGTAACGTTTCTATGGAAACGAATGGATATACTTTTTGACACGAGTTTCTCCTGTCCGATGCACTATTCCTCCTTTAACGCATCTCTCGATTCCTCACATAGACGAATTAACATAGAAATTGCGTCGCTATGAAATACTATGGGTTCTATGACATCTCCTTCTAAATTGAGTAACGTTTCTATGGAAACGACTGGATATACTTTTGGGACACGAGTTTCTCCTGTCCGATGCACTATTCCTCCTTTAACGCATCTCTCGATCCCTCACATTGACGAATTATCATAGAAATTGCGTCGCTATGAAATACTATGCGTTCTATGACATCTCCTCCTAAATTGAGTAACGTTTCTATGAAAACGACTGGATATACTTTTGGGACACGAGTTTCTCCATTCCGATGCACTATTCCTCCTTTAACGCATCTCTCGATCCCTCACATTGACGAATTAACATAGAAATTGCGTCGCTATGAATTACTATGGGTTCTATGACATCTCCTTCTTAAGATCGTAACGTTTCTAAGGAAACAAGAGGATTCTCTTTCGGGATACGAGTTTCTCCTTTCCGATGCACTATTCCTCCTTTAACGCATCTCTCGATCCCTCACATTGATGAATTGCATTGAAATTGCGTCGCTATGAAATACTATGAGTTCTATGACATCTCCTTCTTAAGATCGTAACGTTTCTAAGGAATCAAGAGGATTCTCTTTCGGGATACGAGTTTCTCCTGTCCGATGCACTATTCCTCCAATAACGCATCTCTCGATCCCCCACATTGACGAATTAACACAGAAATTGCGTCGCTATGAAATACTATGCGTTCTATGACATCTCCTTCTAAATTTAGTAACGTTTCTATGGAAACGACTGGATATACTTTTGGGACACGAGTTTCTCCTGTCCGATGCACTATTCCTAGTTTAACGAATCTCTCGATCCCTCACATTGACGAAATAACACAGAAATTGCGTCGCTATGATATACTATGTGTTCTATGACATCTCCTCCTAAATTGAGTAACGTTTCTAATGAAGCGACTGGATATACTTTTGGGACACGAGTTTCTCTTGTCCGATGCACTATTCCTCCTTTAACGCATCTCTCGATCCCTCACATTGACGAATTAACACAGAAATTGCGTCGCTATGAAATACTATGCGTTCTATGACATCTCCTTCTAAATTGAGTAACGTTTCTATGGAAACGAATGGATATACTTTTTGACACGAGTTTCTCCTGTCCGATGCACTATTCCTCCTTTAACGCATCTCTCGATTCCTCACATAGACGAATTAACATAGAAATTGCGTCGCTATGAAATACTATGGGTTCTATGACATCTCCTTCTAAATTGAGTAACGTTTCTATGGTAACGACTGGATATACTTTTGGGACACGAGTTTCTCCTGTCCGATGCACTATTCCTCCTTTAACGCATCTCTCGATCCCTCACATTGACGAATTATCATAGAAATAGCGTCGCTATGAAATACTATGCGTTCTATGACATCTCCTTCTAAACTGAGTAACGTTTCTATAGAAACGACTGGATATACATTTGGGACACGAGTTTCTCCTGTCCGATGCACTATTCCTCCTTTAACGCATCTCTCGATCCCTCACATTGACGAATTAACACACAAATTGCGTCGCTATGAAATACTATGCGTTCTATGACAACTCCTTCTAAAGTGAGTAACGTTTCTATGAAAACAACTGGATATACCTTTGGGACACGAGTTTCCCTGTCCGATGCACTATTCCTCCTTTAACGCATCTCTCGATCCCTCACATTGACGAATTAACATAGAAATTGCGTCGCTATGAAATACTATGGGTTCTATGACATCACCTTCTTAATTGAGTAACGTTTCTATGGAAACGACTGGATACACTTTTGGGACACGAGTTTCTTTTGTCCGATGCTCTAATCCTCCTTTAACGCATCTCTCGATCCCTCACATTGACGAATTAACACAGAAATTGCGTCGCTATGAGATATTATGCGTTCTATGACATCTCCTTCTTAATTGAGTAACGTTTCTATGGAAACGAATGGATATACTTTTGGGACACGAGTTTCTCCTGTCCGATGCACTATTCCTCCTTTATCGCATCTCTCGATCCCTCACATTGACGAATTAACATAGAAATTGCATCGCTATGAAATACTATGGGTTCTATGACATCTCATTCTTAAGATCGTAACGTTTCTAAGGAAACAAGAAGATTCTCTTTTGGGATACGAGTTTCTCCTGTCCGATGCACTATTCCTTGTATAACGCATCTCTCGATCCCTCACATTGACGAATTAACACAGAAATTGCGTCGCTATGGAATACTATGCGTTCTATGACATCTCCTTCTAAATTGAGTAACGTTTCTATGGAAAAGACTGGAAATTATTTTGGGACACGAGTTTCTCCTGTCCGATGCACTATTCCTCCTTTAACGCATCTCTCGATCCCTCACATTGACGAATTAACATAGAAATTGCGTCGCTATGAAATACTATGGGTTCTATGACATCTAATTCTAAATTGAGTAACGTTTCTATGAAAACGACTGGATATACTTTTGGGACATGAGTTTCTCCTGTCCGATGCACTATTCCTCCTTTAACGCATCTCTCGATCCCTCACATTGACGAATTAACATAGAAATTGCGTCGATATGAAATACTATGGGTTCGATGACATCTCCTTCTAAATAGAGTAACGTTTCTATGGAAACGACTGGATACACTTTTGGGACACGAGTTACTCCTGTCCGATGCACTATTCCTCCTATAACGCATCTCTCGATCCCTCACATTGACGAATTAACACAGAAATTGCGTCGCTATGAAATACCATGCGTTTTATGACATCTCCTTCTAAATTGAGTAACGTTTCTATGGAAAGGACGGGAAATTCTTTTGGGACACGAGTTTCTCCTGTCCGATGCACTTTTCCTCCTTTAACGCATCTGTCGATCCCTCACATTGACGAATTAACATAGAAATTGCGTCGCTATGAAATACTATGGGTTCTATGACATCTCCTTCTAAATTGAGTAACGTTTCTATGGAAACGACGGGAAATTCTTATGGGACACGAGTTTCTCCTGTCCGATGCACTTTTCCTCCTTTAACGCATCTGTCGATCCCTCACATTGACGAATTAACATAGAAATTGCGTCGCTATAAAATACTATGGGTTCTATGACATCTCCCTCTTAAGAGAGTAACGTATCTAAGGAAACAAGAGGATTGTCTTTTGAGATACGAGTTTCTCCTGTCCGATGCACTATTCCTCCCATAACGCATCTCTCGATCCCTCACATTGACGAATTAACACAGAAATTGCGTCGCTATGAAATACTATGCGTTCTATGACATCTCCTTCTAAATTGAGTAACGTTTATATGTAAACGACTGGAAATTCTTTTGGGACACGAGGTTCTCCAGTCCGATGCACTATTCCTCCTTTAACGCATCTCTCGATCCCTCACATTGACGAATTATCATAGAAATTGCGTCGCTATGAAATACTATGCGTTCTATGACATCTCCTTCTAAATTGAGTAACGTTTCTATGAAAACGACTGGATATACTTTTGGGACACGAGTTTCTCCTTTCCGATGCATTATTCCTCCTTTAACGCATCTCTCGATCCCTCACATTGATGAATTACATTGAAATTGCGTCGCTATGAAATACTATGAGTTCTATGACATCTCCTTCTTAAGATCGTAACGTTTCTAAGGAATCAAGAGGATTCTCTTTCGGGATACGAATTTCTCCTGTCCGATGCACTATTCCTCCAATAACGCGTCTCTCGATCCCTCACATTCACGAATTAACACAGAAATTGCGTCGCTATGAAATACTATGCGTTCTATGACATCTCCTTCTAAATTGAGTAACGTTTCTATGGAAACGACTGGATATACTTTTGGGACACGAGTTTCTCCTGTCCGATGCACTATTCCTCCTATAACGCATCTCTCGATCCCTCACATTGACGAATTAACACAGATACTGCGTCGCTATGAAATACTATGCGTTCTATGACATCTCCTTCTAAATTGAGTAACGTTTCTATGGAAACGAATAGATATACTTTTTGACACGAGTTTCTCCTGTCCGATGCACTATTCCTCCTTTAACGCATCTCTCGATCCCTCACATAGACGAATTAACATAGAAATTGCGTCGCTATGAAATACTATGGGTTCTATGACATCTCCTTCTAAATTGAGTAACGTTTCTATGGAAACGACTGGATATACTTTTGGGACACGAGTTTCTCCTGTCCGATGCACTATTCCTCCTTTAACGCATCTCTCGATCCCTCACATTGACGAATTATCATAGAAATTGCGTCGCTATGAAATACTATGCGTTCTATGACATCTCCTCCTAAATTGAGTAACGTTTCTATGAAAACGACTGGATATACTTTTGGGAGACGAGTTTCTCCTTTCCGATGCACTATTCCTCATTTAACGCATCTCTCGATCCCTCACATTGACGAATTAACATAGAAATTGCGTCGCTATGAAATACTATGGGTTCTATGACATCTCCTTCTTAAGATCGTAACGTTTCTAAGGAAACAAGAGGAATCTCTTTCGGGATACGAGTTTCTCCTGTCCGATGCACTATTCCTCCAATAACGCATCTCTCGATCCCACACATTCACGAATTAACACAGAAATTGCGTCGCTATGAAATACTATGCGTTCTATGACATCTCCTTCTAAATTGAGTAACGTTTCTATGGAAACGACTGGATATACTTTTGGGACACGAGTTTCTCCTGTCCGATGCACTATTCCTCCTTTAACGCATCTCTCGATCCCTCACATTGACGAATTAACACAGAAATAGCGTCGCTATGAAATACTATGCGTTCTATGACATCTCCTTCTAAATTGAGTAACGTTTCTGTGGAAACGACTCGATATACTATTGGGACACGAGTTTCTCCTGTCCGATGCACTATTCCTCCTTTAACGCATCTCTCGATCCCTCACATTGACGAATTAACACACAAATTGCGTCGCTATGAAATACTATGCGTTCTATGACAACTCCTTCTAAAGTGAGTAACGTTTCTATGAAAACAACTGGATATACTTTTGGGACACGAGTTTCCCTGTCCGATGCACTATTCCTCCTTTAACGCATCTCTCGATCCCTCACATTGACGAATTAACATAGAAATTTCGTCGCTATGAAATACTATGGGTTCTATGACATCTCCTTCTAAATTGAGTAACGTTTCTATGGAAACGAATGGATACACTTTTGGGACACGAGTTTCTCTTGTCCGATGCACTAATCCTCCTTTAACGCATCTCTCGATCCCTCACATTGACGAATTAACACAGAAATTGCGTCGCTATGAAATATTATGCGTTCTATGACATCTCCTTCTTACTTGAGTAACGTTTCTATGAAAACGACTGGATACACTTTTGGAACACGAGTTTCTCCTGTCCGATGCACTATTCCTCCTTTATCGCATCTCTCGATCCCTCACATTGACGAATTAACATAGAAATTGCGTCGCTATGAAATACTGTGGGTTCTATGACATCTCATTCTTAAGATCGTAACCTTTCTAAGAAAACAAGAGGATTCTCTTCTGGGATACGAGTTTCTCCTGTCCGATGCACTATTCCTTGTATAACGCATCTCTCGATCCCTCACATTGACGAATTAACACAGAAATTGCGTCGCTATGGAATACTATGCGTTCTATGACATCTCCTTCTAAATTGAGTAACGTTTCTATGGAAAAGACTGGAAATTATTTTGGAACACGAGTTTCTCCTGTCCGATGCACTATTCCTCCTTTAACGCATCTCTCGATCCCTCACATTGACGAATTAACATAGAAATTGCGTCGCTATGAAATACTATGGGTTCCATGACATCTAATTCAAAACTGAGTAACGTTTCTATGAAAACGACTGGATATACTTTTGGGACACGAGTTTCTCCTGTCCGATGCACTATTCCTCCTTTAACGCATCTCTCGAACCCTCACATTGACGAATTAACATAGAAATTGCGTCGCTATGAAATACTATGGGTTCTATGACATCTCCTTCTAAATAGAGTAACGTTTCTATGGAAACGACTGGATACACTTTTGGGACACGAGTTTCTCTTGTCCGATGCACTAATCCTCCTTTAACGCATCTCTCGATCCCTCACATTGACGAATTAACACAGAAATAGCGTCGCTATGGAATACTATGCGTTCTATGACATCTCCTTCTAAACTGAGTAACGTTTCTGTGGAAAAGACTGGAAATTATTTTGGGACACGAGTTTCTCCTGTCCGATGCACTATTCCTCCTTTAACGCATCTCTCGATCCCTCACATTGACGAATTAACACAGAAATTGCGTCGCTATGAAATACTATGGGTTCTATGACATCTCCTTCTTAAGAGAGTAACGTTTCTAAGGAAACAAGAGGATTCTCTTTTGGGATACGAGTTCCTCCAGTCCGATGCACTATTCCTCCCATAACGCATCTCTCGATCCCTCACATTGACGAATTAACACAGAAATTGCGTCGCTATGAAATACTATGCGTTCTATGACATCTCCTTCTAAATTGAGTAACGTTTCTATGGAAACGACTGGAAATTCTTTTGGGACACGAGTTTCTCCTGTCCGATGCACTATTCCTCCTTTAACGCATCTCTCGATCCCTCACGTTGACCAATTATCATAGAAATTGCGTCGCTATGAAATACTATGCGTTCTATGACATCTCCTTCTAAATTGAGTAACGTTTCTATGAAAACGACTGGATATACCTTTGGGACACGAGTTTCTCCTTTCCGAAGCACTATTCCTCCTTTAACGCATCTCTCGATCCCTCACATTGATGAATTGACATAGAAATTGCGTCGCTATGAAAAACTATGGGTTCTATGACATCTCCTTCTTAAGATCGTAACGTTTCTAAGGAATCAAGAGGATTCTCTTTCGGGATACGAGTTTCTCCTGTCCGATGCACTATTCCTCCAATAACGCATCTCTCGATCCCTCACATTCACGAATTAACACAGAAATTGCGTCGCTATGAAATACTATGCGTTCTATGACATCTCCTTCTAAATTGAGTAACGTTTCTATGGAAACGACTGGAAATTCTTTTGGGACACGAGTTTCTCCTGTCCGATGCACTATTCCTCCTTTAACGCATCTCTCGATCCCTCACATTGACGAATTAACACACAAATTGCGTCGCTATGAAATACTATGCGTTCTATGACAACTCCTTCTAAAGTGAGTAACGTTTCTATGAAAACAACTGGATATACTTTTGGGACACGAGTTTCCCTGTCCGATGCACTATTCCTCCTTTAACGCATCTCTCGATCCCTCACATTGACGAATTAACATAGAAATTGCGTCGCTATGAAAAACTATGGGTTCTATGACATCTCCTTCTAAATTGAGTAACGTTTCTATGGAAACGACTGGATACACTTTTGGGACATGAGTTTCTCTTGTCCGATGCACTAATCCTCCTTTAACGCATCTCTCGATCCCTCACATTGACGAATTAACACAGAAATTGCGTCGCTATGAAATATTATGCGTTCTATGACATCTCCTTCTTAATTGAGTAACGTTTCTATGAAAACGACTGGATATACTTTTGGGACACGAGTTTCTCCTGTCCGATGCACTATTCCTCCTTTATCGCATCTCTCGATCCCTCACATTGACGAATTAACATAGAAATTGCGTCGCTATGAAATACTATGGGTTCTATGACATCTCATTCTTAAGATCGTAACGTTTCTAAGGAAACAAGAGGATTCTCTTTTGGGATACGAGTTTCTCCTGTCCGATGCACTATTCCTCCTATAACGCATCTCTCGATCCCTCACATTGACGAATTAACACAGAAATTGCGTCGCTATGAAATACTATGCGTTCTATGACATCTCTTTTTAATTGAGTAACGTTTCTATGGAAAAGCCTGGAAATTATTTTGGGAAACGAGTTTCTCCTGTCCGATGCACTATTCCTCCTTTAACGTATCTCTCGATCCCTCACATTGACGAATTATCATAGAAATTGCGTCGCTATGAAATACTATGCGTTCTATGACATCTCCTTCTAAATTGTGTAACGTTTCTATGAAAACGACTGGATATACTTTTGGGACACGAGTTTCTCCTTTCCGATGCACTATTCCTCCTTTAACGCATCTCTCGATCCCTCACATTGATGAATTAACATAGAAATTGCGTCGCTATGAAATACTATGGGTTCTATGACATCTCCTTCTTAAGAGAGTAACGTTTCTAAGGAATCAAGAGGGTTCTCTTTCGGGATACGAGTTTCTCCTGTCCGATGCACTATTCCTCCAATAACGCATCTCTCGATCCCTCACATTCACGAATTAACACAGAAATTGCGTCGCTATGAAATACTATGCGTTCTATGACATCTCCTTCTAAATTGAGTAACGATTCTATGGAAACGACTGGATATACTTTTGGGACACGAGTTTCTCCTGTCCGATTCACTATTCCTCCTTTAACGCATCTCTCGATCCATCACATTGACGAATTAACACAGAAATTGCGTCGCTATGAAATACTATGCGTTCTATGACATCTCCTTCTAAATTGAGTAACGTTTCTATGGAAACGACTGGATATATTTTTGGGACACGAGTTTCTCCTGTCCGATGCACTATTCCTCCTTTAACGCATCTCTCGATCCTTCACATTGACGAATTAACACAGAAATTGCGTCGCTATGATATACTATGTGTTCTATGACATCTCCTCCTAAATTGAGTAACGTTTCTAATGAAGCGACTGGATACACTTTTGGGACACGAGTTTCTCCTGTCCGATGCACTATTCCTCCTTTAACGCATCTCTCGATCCCTCACATTGACGAATTAACACAGAAATTGCGTCGCTATGAAATACTATGCGTTCTATGAGATCTCCTTCTAAATTGAGTAACGTTTCTATGGAAACGACTGGATATACTTTTGGGACTCGAGTTTCTCCTGTCCGATGCACTATTCCTCCTTTAACGCATCTCTCGATCCCTCACATTGACGAATTAACACACAAATTGCGTCGCTATGAAATACTATGCGTTCTATGACAACTCGTTCTAAAGTGAGTAACGTTTCTATGAAAACAACTGGATATACATTTGGGACACGAGTTTCCCTGTCCGATGCACTGTTCCTCCTTTAACGCATCTCTCGATCCCTCACATTGACGAATTAACATAGAAATTGCGTCGCTATGAAATACTATGGGTTCTATGACATCTCCTTCTAAATTGAGTAACGTTTCTATGGAAACGACTGGATACACTTTTGGGACACGAGTTTCTCTTGTCCGATGCACTAATCATCCTTTAACGCATCTCTCGATCCCTCAAATTGACGAATTAACACAGAAATTGCGTCGCTATGAAATATTATGCGTTCTATGACATCTCCTTCTTAATTGAGTAACGTTTCTATGAAAACGACTGGATATACTTTTGGGACACGAGTTTCTCCTGTCCGATGCACTATTCCTCCTTTATCGCATCTCTCGATCCCTCACATTGACGAATTAACACAGAAATTGCGTCGCTATGAAATACTATGGGTTCTATGACATCTCATTCTTAAGATCGTAACGTTTCTAAGGAAACAAGAGGATTCTCTTTTGGGATACGAGTTTCACCTGTCCGATGCACTATTCATTGTATAACGCATCTCTCGATCCCTCACATTGACGAATTAACACAGAAATTGCGTCGCTATGGAATACTATGCGTTCTATGACATCTCCTTCTAAATTGAGTAACGTTTCTATGGAAAAGACTGGAAATTCTTTTGGGAAACGAGTTTCTCCTGTCCGATGCACTATTCCTCCTTTAACGCATCTCTCGATCCCTCACATTGACGAATTAACATAGAATTTGCGTCGCTATGAAATACTATGGGTTCTATGACATCTCCTTCATAAGAGAGTAACGTTTCTAAGGAAACAAGAGGATTCTCTTTTGGGATACGAGTTTCTCCTGTCCGATGCACTATTCCTCCTATAACGCATCTCTCGATCCCTCACATTGACGAATTCACACAGAAATTGCGTCGCTATGAAATGCTATGCGTTCTATGACATCTCCTTCTAAATTGAGTAACGTTTCTATGGAAACGACGGGAAATTCTTTTGGGACACGAGTTTCTCCTGTCCGATGCACTTTTCCTCCTTTAACGCATCTCTCGATCCCTCACATTGACGAATTAACATAGAAATTGCGTCGCTATGAAATACTATGGGTTCTATGACATCTCCTTCTTAAAAGAGTAACGTTTCTAAGGAAACAAGAGGATTCTCTTTTGGGATACGAGTTTCTCCTGTCCGATGCACTATTCCTCCCATAACGCATCTCTCGATCCCTCACATTGACGAATTAACACAGAAATTGCGTCGCTATGGAATACTATGCGTTCTATGACATCTCCTTCTAAATTGAGTAACGTTTCTATGGAAACGACTGGAAATTCTTTTGGGACACGAGTTTCTCCTGTCCGATGCACTATTCCTCCTTTAACGCAACTCTCGATCCCTCACATTGACGACTTAACATAGAAATTGCGTCGCTATGAAATACTATGCGTTCTACGACATCTCCTTCTAAATTGAGTAACTTTTCTATGGAAACGACTGGAAATTCTTTTGGGACACGAGTTTCTCCTGTCCGATGCACCATTCCTCCTTTAACGCATCTCTCGATCCCTCACATTGACGAATTAACATAGAAATTGCGTCCCTATGAAATACTATGCGTTCCATGATCTCTCCCTCTAAATTGAGTAACGTTTCTATGGAAACGCCTGGATATACTTTTCGGACACGAGTTTCTATTGTCCGATGCACTATTCCTATTTTAACGCAACTCTCGATCCCTCACATTGACGAATTAACATAGAAATTGCGTCGCTATGAACTACTATGCGTTCTATGACATCTCCTTCTAAATTGAGTGACGTTTCTATGGAAACGACTGGATATACTTTTGGGACACGAGTGTCTCCTGTCCGATGCACTATTCCTCCTTTAACGCATCTCTCGATCCCTCACATTGACGAATTAACATAGAAATTGCGTCGCTATGAAATACTATGGGTTCTATGACATCTCCTTCTTAAGAGAATAACGTTTCTAAGGAAGCAAGAGGATTCTCTTTTGGGATACGAGTTTCTCCTGTCCGATGCACTATTCCTCCTATAACGCATCTCTCGGTCCCTCACATTGACGAATTAACACAGAAATTGCGTCGCTATGATATACTATGCGTTCTATGACATCTCCTTCTAAATTGAGTAACGTTTCTATCGAAATGACTGGAAATTCTTTTGGGGCACGAGTTTCTCCTATCCGATGCACTATTCCTCCTTTAACGCATCTCTCGATCCCTCACATAGACGAATTAACATAGAAATCGCGTCGCTATGAAATACTATGCTTTCTATGACATCTCCTTCTAAATTGAGTAACGTTTCTATGGAAACGACTGGATATACTTTTGGGACACGAGTTTCTCCTGTCCGATGCACTATTCCTCCTTTAACGCATCTCTCGATCCCTCACATTGACGAATTAACACAGAAATTGCGTCGCTATGAAATACAATGCGTTCTATGACATCTCCTTCTAAATTGAGTAACGTTTCTATGGAAACGAATGGAAATTCTTTTGGGACACGAGTTTCTCTGGTCCGATGCACTATTCCTCCTTTAACGCATCTCTCGATCCCTCACATTGACGAATTAACATAGAAATTGCGTCGCTATTAAATACTATGCGTTCTATGACATCCCCTTCTAAATTGAGTAATGTGTCTATGGAAACGACTGGAAATTCTTTTGGGACACGAGTGTCTCCTGTCCGATGCACTTTTCCTTCTTTAACGCATCTCTCGATCCCTCACATTGAATAATTAACATAGAAATTGCGTCGCTATGAAATACTATGGGTTCTATGACATCTCCTTCTTAAGAGAGTAACGTTTCTAAGGAAACAAGAGGATTCTCTTTTGGGATACGAGTTTCTCCTGTCCGATGCACTATTCCTCCCATAACGCATCTCTCGATCCCTCACATTGACGAATTAACACAGAAATTGCGTCGCTATGAAATACTATGCGTTCTATGACATCTCCTTCTAAATTGAGTAACGTTTCTATGGAAACGACTGGAAATTCTTTTGGGACACGAGTTTCTCCTGTCCGATGCACTATCCCTCCTTTAACGCATCTCTCGATCCCTCACATTTAAGAATTAACACAGAAATTGCTTCGCTATGAAATACTATGCGTTCTATGTCATCTCCTTCTAAATTGATTAACGTTTCTATGGAAACGACTGGAAATTCTTTTGGGACACGAGTTTCTCCTGTCCGATGCACTATTCTTCCTTTAACGCATCTCTCGATCCCTCACATTGACGAATTAACATAGAAATTCCGTCGCTATTAAATACTATGCGTTCTATGACATCCCCTTCTAAATTGAGTAACGCTTCTATGGAAACGACTGGAAAATCTTTTGGGACACGAGTTTCTCCTGTCCGATGCACGATTCCTCCTTTAACTCATCTCTCGATCATTCACATTGACGAATTAACATAGAAATTGCGTCGCTATGAAATACTATGCGTTCTATGACATCTCCTTCTAAATTGACTAACGTTTCTATGGAAACGACTGGAAATTCTTTTGGGACACGAGTTTCTCCTGTCCGATGCACTATTCCTCCTTTAACGCATCTCTCGATCCCTCACATTGACGAATTAACATAGAAATTGCGTCCCTATGAAATACTATGCGTTCTATGACATCTCATTCTAAATTGAGTAACGTTTCTATGGAAACGACTGGAAATTCTTTTGGGAGACGAGTTTCTCCTGTCCGATGCACTATTCCTCCTTTAACGCAACTCTCGATCCCTCACATTGACGAATTAACATAGAAATTGCGTCGCTATGAAATACTATGCGTTCTATGACATCTCCTTCTAAATTGAGTAACGTTTCTATGGAGACGACTGGAAATTCATTTGGGAAACGAGTTTCTCCTGTCCGATGCACTATTCCTCCTTTAACGCATCTCTCGATCCCTCAGATTGTCGAATTAACATAGAAATTGCATCGCTATGAAATACTATGCGTTCTATGACATCTCCTTCTAAATTGAGTAACGTTTCTATGGAAACGACTGGAAATTCTTTAGGGACACGAGTTTCTCCTGTCCGATGCACTATTCCTCCTTCAACGCATCTCTCGATCCCTCACATTGACGAATTAACATAGAAATTGCGTCGCTATGAAATACTATGCGTTCTATGGCATCTCCTTCTAAATTGAGTAACGTTTCTATAGAAACGACTGGAAATTCTTTTGGGACACGAGTTTCTGCTGTCCGATGCACTATTCCTCCTTTAACGCATCTCTCGATCCCTCACATTGACGATATAACACAGAAATTGCGTCGCTATGAAATACTATGCGTTCTATGACATCTCCTTCTAAATTGAGTAACGTTTCTATGGAAACGACTGGAAATTCTTTTGGGTCACGAGTTTCTCCTGTCCGATGCACTATTCCTCCTTTAACGCATCTCTCGATCCCTCACATTGACGAATTAACACAGAAATTGCGTCGCTATGAAATACTATGCGTTCTATGACATCTCCTTCTAAATTGAGTAACGTTTCTATGGAAACGACTGGAAATTCTTTTGGCTCACGAGTTCCTCCTGTCTGATGCACTATTCCTCCTTTAACGCATCTCTCGATCCCTCACATTGACGAATTAACATAGAAATTGCGTCGCTATGAAATACTATGCTTTCTATGACATCTCCTTCTGAATTGAGTAACGTTTCTATGGAAACGACTGGAAATTCTTTTGGGACACGAGTTTCTCCTGTCCGATGCACTATTCCTCCTTTAACGCAACTCTCGATCCCTCACATTGACGAATTAACATAGAAATTGCGTCGCTATGAAATACTATGCGTTCTACGACATCTCCTTCTAAATTGAGTAACGTTTCTATGGAAACGATTGGAAATTTCCTTTTGGGACACGAGTTTCTCCTGTCCGATGCACCATTCCTCCATTAACGCATCTCTCGATCCCTCACATTGACGAATTAACATAGAAATTGCGTCCCTATGAAATACTATGCGTTCCATGACATCTCCTTCTAAGTTGAGTAACGTTTCTATGGAAACGCCTGGATATACTTTTGGGACACGAGTTTCTCCTGTCCGATGCACTATTCCTCCTTTAACGCAACTCTCGATCCCTCACATTGACGAATTAACATAGAAATTGCGTCGCTATGAACTACTATGCGTTCTATGACATCTCCTTCTAAATTGAGTGACGTTTCTATGGAAACGACTGGATACACTTTTGGGACACGAGTTTCTCCTGTCCGATGCACTATTCCTCCTTTAACGCATCTCTCGATCCCTCACATTGACGAATTAACATAGAAATTGCGTCGCTATGAAATACTATGGGTTCTATGACATCTCCTTCTTAAGAGAATAACGTTTCTAAGGAAGCAAGAGGATTCTCTTTTGGGATACGAGTTTCTCCTGTCCGATGCACTATTCCTCCTATAACGCATTTCTCGGTCCCTCACATTGACGAATTAACACAGAAATTGCGTCGCTATGATATACTATGCGTTCAATGACATCTCCTTCTAAATTGAGTAACGTTTCTATCGAAATGACTGGAAATTCTTTTGGGACACGAGTTTCTCCTATCCGATGCACTATTCCTCCTTTAACGCATCTCTCGATCCCTCACATAGACGAATTAACATAGGAATCGCGCCGCTATGAAATACAATGCGTTCTATGACATCTCCTTCTAAATTGAGTAACGTTTCTATGGAAACGAATGGAAATTCTTTTGACACGAGTTTCTCTGGTCCGATGCACTATTCCTTATTTAACGCATCTCTCGATCCCTCACATTGACGAATTAACATAGAAATTGCGTCGCTATTAAATACTATGTGTTCTATGACATCCCCTTCTAAATTGAGTAACGTTTCTATGGAAACGACTGGAAATTCTTTTGGGACACGAGTTTCTCCTGTCCGATGCACTTTTCCTCCTTTAACGCATCTCTCGATCCCTCACATTGACTAATTAACATAGAAATTGCGTCGCTATGAAATACTATGGGTTCTATGACATCTCCTTCTTAAGAGAGTAACGTTTCTAAGGAAACAAGAGGATTCTCTTTTGGGATACGAGTTTCTCCTGTCCGATGCACTATTCCTCCCATAACGCATCTCTCGATCCCTCACATTGACGAATTAACACAGAAATTGCGTCGCTATGAAATACTATGCGTTCTATGACAGCTCCTTCTAAATTGAGTAACGTTTCTATGGAAACGACTGGAAATTCTTTTGGGACACGAGTTTCTCCTGTCCGATGCACTATTCCTCCTTTAACGCATTTCTCGATCCCGCACATTGACGAAGTAACATAGAAACTGCGTCGCTATGAAATACTATGCGTTCTATGACATCTCCTTCTAAATTGAGTAACGTTTGTATGGAAACGACTGGATAAAATTTTGGGACACGAGTTTCTCCTGTCCGATGCACTATTCCTCCTTTAACGCATCTCTCGATCCCTCACATTGACGAATTAACATAGAAATTACTTCGCTATGAAATACTATCCGTTCTATGACATCTCCTTCTAAATTGAGTAACGTTTCTATGGAAACGACTGGAAATTCTTTTGGGACACGAGTTTTTCCTGTCCGATGCACTATTCCTCCTTTAACGCATCTCTCGATCCCTCACATTGACGAATTAACATAGAAATTGCGTCGCTATTAAATACTATGCGTTCTATGACATTCCTTCTAAATTGAGTAACGTTTCTATGGAAACGACTGGAAATTCTTTTGGGACACGAGTTTCTCCTGTCCGATGCACTATCCCTCCTTTAACGCATCTCTCGATCCCTCACATTTAAGAATTAACACAGAAATTGCTTCGCTATGAAATACTATGCGTTCTATGTCATCTCCTTCTAAATTGATTAACGTTTCTATGGAAACGACTGGAAATTCTTTTGGGACACGAGTTTCTCCTGTCCGATGCACTATTCCTCCTTTAACGCATCTCTCGATCCCTCACATTGACGATATAACACAGAAATTGCGTCGCTATGAAATACTATGCGTTCTATGACATCTCCTTCTAAATTGAGTAACGTTTCTATGGAAACGACTGGAAATTCTTTTGGGTCACGAGTTTCTCCTGTCCGATGCACTATTCCTCCTTTAACGCATCTCTCGATCCCTCACATTGACGAATTAACACAGAAATTGCGTCGCTATGAAATACTATGCGTTCTATGACATCTCCTTCTAAATTGAGTAACGTTTCTATGGAAACGACTGGAAATTCTTTTGGCTCACGAGTTCCTCCTGTCTGATGCACTATTCCTCCTTTAACGCATCTCTCGATCCCTCACATTGACGAATTAACATAGAAATTGCGTCGCTATGAAATACTATGCTTTCTATGACATCTCCTTCATAAGAGAGTAACGTTTCTAAGGAAACAAGAGGATTCTCTTTTGGGATACGAGTTTCTCCTGTCCGATGCACTATTCCTCCTATAACGCATCTCTCGATCCCTCACATTGACGAATTCACACAGAAATTGCGTCGCTATGAAATGCTATGCGTTCTATGACATCTCCTTCTAAATTGAGTAACGTTTCTATGGAAACGACGGGAAATTCTTTTGGGACACGAGTTTCTCCTGTCCGATGCACTTTTCCTCCTTTAACGCATCTCTCGATCCCTCACATTGACGAATTAACATAGAAATTGCGTCGCTATGAAATACTATGGGTTCTATGACATCTCCTTCTTAAAAGAGTAACGTTTCTAAGGAAACAAGAGGATTCTCTTTTGGGATACGAGTTTCTCCTGTCCGATGCACTATTCCTCCCATAACGCATCTCTCGATCCCCCACATTGACGAATTAACACAGAAATTGCGTCGCTATGGAATACTATGCGTTCTATGACATCTCCTTCTAAATTGAGTAACGTTTCTATGGAAACGACTGGAAATACTTTTGGGACACGAGTTTCTCCTGTCCGATGCACTATTCCTCCTTTAACGCAACTCTCGATCCCTCACATTGACGACTTAACATAGAAATTGCGTCGCTATGAAATACTATGCGTTCTACGACATCTCCTTCTAAATTGAGTAACTTTTCTATGGAAACGACTGGAAATTCTTTTGGGACACGAGTTTCTCCTGTCCGATGCACCATTCCTCCTTTAACGCATCTCTCGATCCCTCACATTGACGAATTAACATAGAAATTGCGTCCCTATGAAATACTATGCGTTCCATGATCTCTCCCTCTAAATTGAGTAACGTTTCTATGGAAACGCCTGGATATACTTTTCGGACACGAGTTTCTATTGTCCGATGCACTATTCCTATTTTAACGCAACTCTCGATCCCTCACATTGACGAATTAACATAGAAATTGCGTCGCTATGAACTACTATGCGTTCTATGACATCTCCTTCTAAATTGAGTGACGTTTCTATGGAAACGACTGGAAATACTTTTGGGACACGAGTGTCTCCTGTCCGATGCACTATTCCTCCTTTAACGCATCTCTCGATCCCTCACATTGACGAATTAACATAGAAATTGCGTCGCTATGAAATACTATGGGTTCTATGACATCTCCTTCTTAAGAGAATAACGTTTCTAAGGAAGCAAGAGGATTCTCTTTTGGGATACGAGTTTCTCCTGTCCGATGCACTATTCCTCCTATAACGCATCTCTCGGTCCCTCACATTGACGAATTAACACAGAAATTGCGTCGCTATGATATACTATGCGTTCTATGACATCTCCTTCTAAATTGAGTAACGTTTCTATCGAAATGACTGGAAATTCTTTTGGGGCACGAGTTTCTCCTATCCGATGCACTATTCCTCCTTTAACGCATCTCTCGATCCCTCACATAGACGAATTAACATAGAAATCGCGTCGCTATGAAATACTATGCTTTCTATGACATCTCCTTCTAAATTGAGTAACGTTTCTATGGAAACGACTGGATATACTTTTGGGACACGAGTTTCTCCTGTCCGATGCACTATTCCTCCTTTAACGCATCTCTCGATCCCTCACATTGACGAATTAACACAGAAATTGCGTCGCTATGAAATACAATGCGTTCTATGACATCTCCTGCTAAATTGAGTAACGTTTCTATGGAAACGAATGGAAATTCTTTTGGGACACGAGTTTCTCTGGTCCGATGCACTATTCCTCCTTTAACGCATCTCTCGATCCCTCACATTGACGAATTAACATAGAAATTGCGTCGCTATTAAATACTATGCGTTCTATGACATCCCCTTCTAAATTGAGTAATGTGTCTATGGAAACGACTGGAAATTCTTTTGGGACACGAGTCTCTCCTGTCCGATGCACTTTTCCTCCTTTAACGCATCTCTCGATCCCTCACATTGAATAATTAACATAGAAATTGCGTCGCTATGAAATACTATGGGTTCTATGACATCTCCTTCTTAAGAGAGTAACGTTTCTAAGGAAACAAGAGGATTCTCTTTTGGGATACGAGTTTCTCCTGTCCGATGCACTATTCCTCCCATAACGCATCTCTCGATCCCTCACATTGACGAATTAACACAGAAATTGCGTCGCTATGAAATACTATGCGTTCTATGACATCTCCTTCTAAATTGAGTAACGTTTCTATGGAAACGACTGGAAATTCTTTTGGGACACGAGTTTCTCCTGTCCGATGCACTATCCCTCCTTTAACGCATCTCTCGATCCCTCACATTTAAGAATTAACACAGAAATTGCTTCGCTATGAAATACTATGCGTTCTATGTCATCTCCTTCTAAATTGATTAACGTTTCTATGGAAACGACTGGAAATTCTTTTGGGACACGAGTTTCTCCTGTCCGATGCACTATTCTTCCTTTAACGCATCTCTCGATCCCTCACATTGACGAATTAACATAGAAATTGCGTCGCTATTAAATACTATGCGTTCTATGACATCCCCTTCTAAATTGAGTAACGCTTCTATGGAAACGACTGGAAAATCTTTTGGGACACGAGTTTCTCCTGTCCGATGCACGATTCCTCCTTTAACTCATCTCTCGATCATTCACATTGACGAATTAACATAGAAATTGCGTCGCTATGAAATACTATGCGTTCTATGACATCTCCTTCTAAATTGACTAACGTTTCTATGGAAACGACTGGAAATTCTTTTGGGACACGAGTTTCTCCTGTCCGATGCACTATTCCTCCTTTAACGCATCTCTCGATCCCTCACATTGACGAATTAACATAGAAATTGCGTCCCTATGAAATACTATGCGTTCTATGACATCTCATTCTAAATTGAGTAACGTTTCTATGGAAACGACTGGAAATTCTTTTGGGAGACGAGTTTCTCCTGTCCGATGCACTATTCCTCCTTTAACGCAACTCTCGATCCCTCACATTGACGAATTAACATAGAAATTGCGTCGCTATGAAATACTATGCGTTCTATGACATCTCCTTCTAAATTGAGTAACGTTTCTATGGAGACGACTGGAAATTCATTTGGGAAACGAGTTTCTCCTGTCCGATGCACTATTCCTCCTTTAACGCATCTCTCGATCCCTCAGATTGTCGAATTAACATAGAAATTGCATCGCTATGAAATACTATGCGTTCTATGACATCTCCTTCTAAATTGAGTAACGTTTCTATGGAAACGACTGGAAATTCTTTAGGGACACGAGTTTCTCCTGTCCGATGCACTATTCCTCCTTCAACGCATCTCTCGATCCCTCACATTGACGAATTAACCTAGAAATTGCGTCGCTATGAAATACTATGCGTTCTATGGCATCTCCTTCTAAATTGAGTAACGTTTCTATAGAAACGACTGGAAATTCTTTTGGGACACGAGTTTCTCCTGTCCGATGCACTATTCCTCCTTTAACGCATCTCTCGATCCCTCACATTGACGATATAACACAGAAATTGCGTCGCTATGAAATACTATGCGTTCTATGACATCTCCTTCTAAATTGAGTAACGTTTCTATGGAAACGACTGGAAATTCTTTTGGGTCACGAGTTTCTCCTGTCCGATGCACTATTCCTCCTTTAACGCATCTCTCGATCCCTCACATTGACGAATTAACACAGAAATTGCGTCGCTATGAAATACTATGCGTTCTATGACATCTCCTTCTAAATTGAGTAACGTTTCTATGGAAACGACTGGAAATTCTTTTGGCTCACGAGTTCCTCCTGTCTGATGCACTATTCCTCCTTTAACGCATCTCTCGATCCCTCACATTGACGAATTAACATAGAAATTGCGTCGCTATGAAATACTATGCTTTCTATGACATCTCCTTCTGAATTGAGTAACGTTTCTATGGAAACGACTGGAAATTCTTTTGGGACACGAGTCTCTCCTGTCCGATGCACTATTCCTCCTTTAACGCAACTCTCGATCCCTCACATTGACGAATTAACATAGAAATTGCGTCGCTATGAAATACTATGCGTTCTACGACATCTCCTTCTAAATTGAGTAACGTTTCTATGGAAACGATTGGAAATTCTTTTGGGACACGAGTTTCTCCTGTCCGATGCACCATTCCTCCATTAACGCATCTCTCGATCCCTCACATTGACGAATTAACATAGAAATTGCGTCCCTATGAAATACTATGCGTTCCATGACATCTCCTTCTAAGTTGAGTAACGTTTCTATGGAAACGCCTGGATATACTTTTGGGACACGAGTTTCTCCTGTCCGATGCACTATTCCTCCTTTAACGCAACTCTCGATCCCTCACATTGACGAATTAACATAGAAATTGCGTCGCTATGAACTACTATGCGTTCTATGACATCTCCTTCTAAATTGAGTGACGTTTCTATGGAAACGACTGGATACACTTTTGGGACACGAGTTTCTCCTGTCCGATGCACTATTCCTCCTTTAACGCATCTCTCGATCCCTCACATTGACGAATTAACATAGAAATTGCGTCGCTATGAAATACTATGGGTTCTATGACATCTCCTTCTTAAGAGAATAACGTTTCTAAGGAAGCAAGAGGATTCTCTTTTGGGATACGAGTTTCTCCTGTCCGATGCACTATTCCTCCTATAACGCATTTCTCGGTCCCTCACATTGACGAATTAACACAGAAATTGCGTCGCTATGATATACTATGCGTTCAATGACATCTCCTTCTAAATTGAGTAACGTTTCTATCGAAATGACTGGAAATTCTTTTGGGACACGAGTTTCTCCTATCCGATGCACTATTCCTCCTTTAACGCATCTCTCGATCCCTCACATAGACGAATTAACATAGGAATCGCGCCGCTATGAAATACAATGCGTTCTATGACATCTCCTTCTAAATTGAGTAACGTTTCTATGGAAACGAATGGAAATTCTTTTGACACGAGTTTCTCTGGTCCGATGCACTATTCCTTATTTAACGCATCTCTCGATCCCTCACATTGACGAATTAACATAGAAATTGCGTCGCTATTAAATACTATGTGTTCTATGACATCCCCTTCTAAATTGAGTAACGTTTCTATGGAAACGACTGGAAATTCTTTTGGGACACGAGTTTCTCCTGTCCGATGCACTTTTCCTCCTTTAACGCATCTCTCGATCCCTCACATTGACTAATTAACATAGAAATTGCGTCGCTATGAAATACTATGGGTTCTATGACATCTCCTTCTTAAGAGAGTAACGTTTCTAAGGAAACAAGAGGATTCTCTTTTGGGATACGAGTTTCTCCTGTCCGATGCACTATTCCTCCCATAACGCATCTCTCGATCCCTCACATTGACGAATTAACACAGAAATTGCGTCGCTATGAAATACTATGCGTTCTATGACAGCTCCTTCTAAATTGAGTAACGTTTCTATGGAAACGACTGGAAATTCTTTTGGGACACGAGTTTCTCCTGTCCGATGCACTATTCCTCCTTTAACGCATTTCTCGATCCCGCACATTGACGAAGTAACATAGAAACTGCGTCGCTATGAAATACTATGCGTTCTATGACATCTCCTTCTAAATTGAGTAACGTTTGTATGGAAACGACTGGATAAAATTTTGGGACACGAGTTTCTCCTGTCCGATGCACTATTCCTCCTTTAACGCATCTCTCGATCCCTCACATTGACGAATTAACATAGAAATTACTTCGCTATGAAATACTATCCGTTCTATGACATCTCCTTCTAAATTGAGTAACGTTTCTATGGAAACGACTGGAAATTCTTTTGGGACACGAGTTTTTCCTGTCCGATGCACTATTCCTCCTTTAACGCATCTCTCGATCCCTCACATTGACGAATTAACGTAGAAATTGCGTCGCTATTAAATACTATGCGTTCTATGACATTCCTTCTAAATTGAGTAACGTTTCTATGGAAACGACTGGAAATTCTTTTGGGACACGAGTTTCTCCTGTCCGATGCACTATCCCTCCTTTAACGCATCTCTCGATCCCTCACATTTAAGAATTAACACAGAAATTGCTTCGCTATGAAATACTATGCGTTCTATGTCATCTCCTTCTAAATTGATTAACGTTTCTATGGAAACGACTGGAAATTCTTTTGGGACACGAGTCTCTCCTGTCCGATGCACAATTCTTCCTTTAACGCATCTCTCGATCCCTCACATTGACGAATTAACATAGAAATTGCGTCGCTATTAAATACTATGCGTTCTATGACATCCCCTTCTAAATTGAGTAACGCTTCTATGGAAACGACTGGAAAATCATTTGGGACACGAGTTTCTCCTGTCCGATGCACGATTCCTCCTTTAACTCATCTCTCGATCATTCACATTGACGAATTAACATAGAAATTGCGTCGCTATGAAATACTATGCGTTCTATGACATCTCCTTCTAAATTGACTAACGTTTCTATGGAAACGACTGGAAATTCTTTTGGGACACGAGTTTCTCCTGTCCGATGCACTATTCCTCCTTTAACGCATCTCTCGATCCCTCACATTGACGAATTAACATAGAAATTGCGTCCCTATGAAATACTATGCGTTCTATGACATCTCATTCTAAATTGAGTAACGTTTCTATGGAAACGACTGGAAATTCTTTTGGGAGACGAGTTTCTCCTGTCCGATGCACTATTCCTCCTTTAACGCAACTCTCGATCCCTCACATTGACGAATTAACATAGAAATTGCGTCGCTATGAAATACTATGCGTTCTATGACACCTCCTTCTAAATTGAGTAACGTTTCTATGGAGACGACTGGAAATTCATTTGGGAAACGAGTTTCTCCTGTCCGATGCACTATTCCTCCTTTAACGCATCTCTCGATCCCTCAGATTGCCGAATTAACATAGAAATTGCATCGCTATGAAATACTATGCGTTCTATGACATCTCCTTCTAAATTGAGTAACGTTTCTAAGGAAACGACTGGAAATTCTTTAGGGACACGAGTTTCTCCTGTCCGATGCACTATTCCTCCTTTAACGCATCTCTCGATCCCTCACATTGACGAATTAACACAGAAATTGCGTCGCTATGAAATACTATGCGTTCTATGACATCTCCTTCTAAATTGAGTAACGTTTCTATGGAAACGACTGGAAATTCTTTTGGCTCACGAGTTTCTCCTGTCTGATGCACTATTCCTCCTTTAACGCATCTCTCGATCCCTCACATTGACGAATTAACATAGAAATTGCGTCGCTATTAAATACTATGCGTTCTATGACATCCCCTTCTAAATTGAGTAACGTTTCTATGGAAACGACTGGAAATTCTTTTGGGACACGAGTTTCTCCTGTCCGATGCACTTTTCCTCCTTTAACGCATCTCTCGATCCCTCACATTGACTAATTAACATAGAAATTGCGTCGCTATGAAATACTATGGGTTCTATGACATCTCCTTCTTAAGAGAGTAACGTTTCTAAGGAAACAAGAGGATTCTCTTTTGGGATACGAGTTTCTCCTGTCCGATGCACTATTCCTCCCATAACGCATCTCTCGATCCCTCACATTGACGAATTAACACAGAAATTGCGTCGGTATGAAATACTATGCGTTCTATGACAACTCCTTCTAAATTGAGTAACGATTCTATGGAAACGACTGGAAATTCTTTTGGGACACGAGTTTCTCCTGTCCGATGCACTATTCCTCCTTTAACGCATTTCTCGATCCCTCACATTGACGAAGTAACATAGAAACTGCGTCGCTATGAAATACTATGCGTTCTATGACATCTCCTTCTAAATTGAGTAACTTTTCTATGGAAACGACTGGATAAACTTTTGGGACACGAGTTTCTCCTGTCCGATGCACTATTCCTCCTTTAACGCATCTCTCGATCCCTCACATTGACGAATTAACATAGAAATTACTTCGCTATGAAATACTATGCGTTCTATGACATCTCCTTCTAAATTGAGTAACGTTTCTATGGAAACGACTGGAAATTCTTTTGGGACACGAGTTTCTCCTGTCCGATGCACTATTCCTCCTTTAACGCATCTCTCGATCCCTCACATTGACGAATTAACATAGAAATTGCGTCGCTATTAAATACTATGCGTTCTATGACATCCCCTTCTAAATTGAGTAACGTTTCTATGGAAACGACTGGAAATTCTTTTGGGACACGAGTTTCTCCTGTCCGATGCACGATTCCTCCTTTAACGCATCTCTCGATCCCTCACATTGACGAATTAACATAGAAATTGCGTCGCTATGAAATACTATGCGCTCTATGACATCTCCTTCTAAATTGACTAACGTTTCTATGGAAACGACTGGAAATTCTTTTGGGACACGAGTTTCTCCTGTCCGATGCACTATTCCTCCTTTAACGCATCTCTCGATCCCTCACATTGACGAATTAACATAGAAATTGCGTCCCTATGAAATACTACGCGTTCTACGACATCTCATTCTAAATTGAGTAACGTTTCTATGGAAACGACTGCAAATTCTTTTGGGAGACGAGTTTCTCCTGTCCGATGCACTATTCCTCCTTTAACGCAACTCTCGATCCCTCACATTGACGAATTAACATAGAAATTGCGTCGCAATGAAATACTAAGTGTTCTATGACATCTCCTTCTAAATTGAGTGACGTCTCTATGGAAACGACTGGAAATTCTTTTGGGAAACGAGTTTCTCCTGTCCGATGCACTATTCCTCCTTTAACGCATCTCTCGATCCCTCACATTGACGAATTAACATAGAAATTGCATCGCTATGAAATACTATGCGTTCTATGACATCTCCTTCAAAATTGAGTAACGTTTCTATGGAAACGACTGGAAATTCTTTTGGGACACGAGTTTCTCCTGTCCGATGCACTATTCCTCCTTCAACGCATCTCTCGATCAATCACATTGACGAATTAACATAGAAATTGCGTCGCTATGAAATACTATGCGTTCTATGACATCTCCTTTTAAATTGAGTAACGTTTCTATGGAAACGTCTGGAAATTCTTTTGGGACACGAGTTTCTCCTGTCCAATGCACTATTCCACCTTTAACGCATCTCTCGATCCCTCACATTGACGAATTAACACAGAAATAGCGTCGCTATGAAATACTATGCGTTCTATGACATCTCCTTCTAAATTGAGTAACGTTTCTATGGAAACGAATGGAAATTCTTTTGGGACACGAGTTTCTCTGGTCCGATGCACTATTCCTCCTTTAACGCATCTCTCGATCCCTCACATTGACGAATTAACATAGAAATTGCGTCGCTATTAAATACTATGCGTTCTATGACATCCCCTTCTAAATTGAGTAACGTTTCTATGGAAACGACTGGAAATTCTTTTGGGACACGAGTTTCTCCTGTCCGATGCAACTTTTCCTCCTTTAACGCATCTCTCGATCCCTCACATTGACTAATTAACATAGAAATTGCGTCGCTATGAAATACTATGGGTTCTATGACATCTCCTTCTTAAGAGAGTAACGTTTCTAAGGAAACAAGAGAATTCTCTTTTGGGATACGAGTTTCTGCTGTCCGATGCACTATTCCTCCCATAACGCATCTCTCGATCCCTCACATTGACGAATTAACACAGAAATTGCGTCGCTATGAAATACTATGCGTTCTATGACAACTCCTTCTAAATTGAGTAACGTTTCTATGGAAACGACTGGAAATTCTTTTGGGACACGAGTTTCTCCTGTCCGATGCACTATTCCTCCTTTAACGCATTTCTCGATCCCTCACATTGACGAAGTAACATAGAAACTGCGTCGCTATGAAATACTATGCGTTCTATGACATCTCCATCTAAATTGAGTAACGTTTCTATGGAAACGACTGGATATACTTTTGGGACACGAGTTTCTCCTGTCCGATGCACTATTCCTCCTTTAACGCATCTCTCGATCCCTCACATTGACGAAATAACATAGAAATTACTTCGCTATGAAATACTATGCGTTCTATGACATCTCCTTCTAAATTGAGTAACGTTTCTATGGAAACGACTGGAAATTCTTTTGGGACACGAGTTTCTCCTGTCCGATGCACTATTCCTCCTTTAACGCATCTCTCGATCCCTCACATTGACGAATTAACATAGAAATTGCGTCGCTATTAAATACTATGCGTTCTATGACATCCCCTTCTAAATTGAGTAACGTTTCTATGGAAACGACTAGAAATTCTTTTGGGACACGAGTTTCTCCTGTCCGATGCACGATTCCTCCTTTAACGCATCTCTCGATCCCTCACATTGACGAATTAACATAGAAATTGCGTCGCTATGAAATACTATGCGTTCTATGACATCTCCTTCTAAATTGACTAACGTTTCTATGGAAACGACTGGAAATTCTTTTGGGACACGAGTTTCTCCTGTCCGATGCACTATTCCTCCTTTAACGCATCTCTCGATCCCTTCACATTGACGAATTAACATAGAAATTGCGTCCCTATGAAATACTACGCGTTCTACGACATCTCATTCTAAATTGAGTAACGTTTCTATGGAAACGACTGCAAATTCTTTTGGGAGACGAGTTTCTCCTGTCCGATGCACTATTCCTCCTTTAACGCAACTCTCGATCCCTCACATTGACGAATTAACATAGAAATTGCGTCGCAATGAAATACTAAGTGTTCTATGACATCTCCTTCTAATTGAGTGACGTCTCTATGGAAACGACTGGAAATTCTTTTGGGAAACGAGTTTCTCCTGTCCGATGCACTATTCCTCCTTTAACGCATCTCTCGATCCCTCACATTGACGATTTAACATAGAAATTGCATCGCTATGAAATACTATGCGTTCTATGACATCTCCTTCAAAATTGAGTAACGTTTCTATGGAAACGACTGGAAATTCTTTTGGGACACGAGTTTCTCCTGTCCGATGCACTATTCCTCCTTCAACGCATCTCTCGATCAATCACATTGACGAATTAACATAGAAATTGCGTCGCTATGAAATACTATGCGTTCTATGACATCTCCTTCTAAATTGAGTAACGTTTCTATGGAAAAGTCTGGAAATTCTTTTGGGACACGAGTTTCTCCCTGTCCAATGCACTATTCCTCCTTTAACGCATCTCTCGATCCCTCACATTGACGAATTAACACAGAAATTGCGTCGCTATGAAATACTATGCGTTCTATGATATCTCCTTCTAAATTGAGTAACGTTTCTATAGAAACGACTGGAAATTCTTTTGGGACACGAGTTTCTCCTGTCCGATGCACCATTCCTCCTTTAACGCATCTCTCGATCCCTCACATTGACGAATTAACATAGAAATTGCGTCGCTATGAAATACTATGCGTTCTATGACATCTCCTTCTAAATTGAGTAACGTTTCTATGGAAACGCCTGGATATACTTTTGGGGCACGAGTTTCTCCTGTCCGATGCACTATTCCTCCTTTAACGCAACTCTCGATCCCTCACATTGACGAATTGACATAGAAATTGCGTCGCTATGAACTACTATGCGTTCTATGACATCTCCTTCTAAATTGAGTGACGTTTCTATGGAAACGACTGGATATACTTTTGGGACACGAGTTTCTCCTGTCCAATGCACTATTCCTCCTTTAACGCATCTCTCGATCCCTAACATTGACGAATTAACATAGAAATTGCGTCGCTATGAAATACTATGGGTTCTATGACATCTCCTTCTTAAGAGAATAACGTTTCTAAGGAAGCAAGAGGTTTCTCTTTTGGGATACGAGTTTCTCCTGTCCGATGCACTATTCCTCCTATAACGCATCTCTCGGTCCCTCACATTGACGAATTAACACAGAAATTGCGTCGCTATGATATACTATGCGATCTATGACATCTCCTTCTAAATTGAGTAACGTTTCTATCGAAATGACTGGAAATTCTTTTGGGACACGAGTTTCTCCTATCCGATGCACTATTCCTCCTTTAACGCATCTCTCGATCCCTCACATAGACGAATTAACATAGAAATCGCGTCGCTATGACATACTATGCTTTCTGTGACATCTCCTTCTAAATTGAGTAACGTTTCTATGGAAACGGCTGGATATACTTTTGGGACACGAGTTTCTCCTGTCCGATGCACTATTCCTCCTTTAACGCATCTCTCGATCCCTCACATTTAAGAATTAACACAGAAATTGCGTCGCTATAAAATACTATGCGTTCTATGACATCTCCTTCTAAATTGAGTAACGTTTCTATGGAAACGACTGGAAATTCTTTTGGGACACGAGTTTCTCTGGTCCGATGCACTTTTCCTCCTTTAACGCATCTCTCGATCCCTCACATTGACGAATTAACATAGAAATTGCGTCGCTATTAAATACTATGCGTTCTATGACATCCCCTTCTAAATTGAGTAACGTTTCTATGGAAACGACTGGAAATTCTTTTGGGACACGAGTTTCTCCTGTCCGATGCACGATTCCTCCTTTAACGCATCTCTCGATCCCTCACATTGACGAATTAACATAGATATTGCGTCGCTATGAAATAGTATGGGTTCTATGACATCTCCTTCTTAAGAGAATAACGTTTCTAAAGAAGCAAGAGGATTCTCTTTTGGGATACGAGTTTATCCTGTCCGATGCACTATTCCTCCTATAACGCATCTCTCGGTCCCTCACATTGACGAATTAACACAGAAATTGCGTCGCTATGATATACTATGCGTTCTATGACATCTCCTTCTAAATTGAGTAACGTTTCTATCGAAATGACTGGAAATTCTTTTGGGACACGAGTTTCTCCTATCCGATGCACTATTCCTCCTTTAACGCATCTCTCGATCCCTCACATAGACGAATTAACATAGAAATCGCGTCGCTATGAAATACTATGCTTTCTGTGACATCTCCTTCCAAATTGAGTAACGTTTCTATGGAAACGACTGGATATACTTTTGGGACACGAGTTTCTCCTGTCCGATGCACTACTCCTCCTTTAACGCATCTCTCGATCCCTCACATTTAAGAATTAACACAGAAATTGCGTCGCTATGAAATACTATGCGTTCTATGACATCTCCTTCTAAATTGAGTAACGTTTCTATGGAAACGACTGGAAATTCTTTTGGGACACGAGTTTCTCTGGTCCGATGCACTATTCCTCCTTTAACGCATCTCTCGATCCCTCACATTGACGAATTAACATAGAAATTGCGTCGCTATTAAATACTATGCGTTCTATGACATCCCCTTCTAAATTGAGTAACGTTTCTATGGAAACGATTGGAAATTCTTTTGGGACACGAGTTTCTCCTGTCCGATGCACGATTCCTCCTTTAACGCATCTCTCGATCCCTCACATTGACGAATTAACATAGATATTGCGTCGCTATGAAATACTATGCGTTCTATGACATCTCCTTCTAAATTGACTAACGTTTCTATGGAAACGACTGGAAATTCTTTTGGGACACGAGTTTCTCCTGTCCGATGCACTATTCCTCCTTTAACGCATCTCTCGATCCCTCACTTTGACGAATTAACATAGAAATTGCGTCCCTATGAAATACTATGCGTTCTATGACATCTCATTTTAAATTGAGTAACGTTTCAATGAAACGACTGGAAATTCTTTTGGGAGACGAGTTTCTCCTGTCCGATGCACTATTCCTCCTTTAACGCAACTCTCGATGCCTCACATTGACGAATTAACATAGAAATTGCGTCGCTATGAAATACTATGCGTTCTAAGACATCTCCTTCTAAATTGAGTAACGTTTCTATGAAAACGAATGGAAATTCTTTAGGGACGCGAGTTTCTCCTGTCCGATGCACTATTCCTCCTTTAACGCATCTCTCGATCCCTCACATTGACTAATTAACATAGAAATTGCGTCGCTATTAAATACTATGCGTTCTATGACATCCTCTTCTAAATTGAGTAACGTTTCTATGGAAACGACTGGAAATTCTTTTGGGACACGAGTTTCTCCTGTCCGATGCACTATTCCTCCCATAACGCATCTCTCGATCCCTCACATTGACGAATTAAGATAGAAATTGCGTCACTATGAAATACTATGCGTTCTATGACATCTCCTTCTAAATTGAGTAACGTTTCTATGGAAACGACTGGATATACTTGTGAGACACGAGTTTCTCCTGTCTGATGCACTATTCCACCTTTAACGCATCTCTCGATCCCTCACATTGACGAATTAACATAGAAATCGCGTCGCGATGAAATACTATGCGTTTTATGACATCTCCTTCTAAATTGAGTAACGTTTCTATGGAAACGACTGGATATACTTTTGGGACACGAGTTTCTCCTGTCCGATGCACTATTCCTCCTTTAACGCATCTCTCGATCCCTCACATTTAAGAATTAACACAGAAATTGCTTCGCTATGAAATACTATGCGTTCTAAGACATCTCCTTCTAAATTGAGTAACGTTTCTATGGAAGCGACTGGAAATTCTTTTGGGACACGAGTTTCTCCTGTCCGATGCACTATTCTTCCTTTAACGCATCTCTCGATCCCTCACATTGACGAATTAACATAGAAATTGCGTCGCTATTAAATACTATGCGTTCTATGACATCCCCTTCTAAATTGAGTAACGTTTCTATGGAAACGACTGGAAATTCTTTTGGGACACGAGTTTCTCCTGTCCGATGCACGATTCCTCCTTTAACGCATCTGTCGATCCCTCACATTGACGAATTAACATACAAATTGCGTCGCTATGAAATACTATGCGTTCTATGACATCTCCTTCTAAATTGACTAACGTTTCTATGGAAACGACTGGAAATTCTTTTGGGAAACGAGTTTCTCCTGTCCGATGCACTATTCCTCCTTTAACGCATCTCTCGATCCCTCACATTGACGAATTAACATAGAAATTGCATCGCTATGAAATACTATGCGTTCTATGACATCTCCTTCTAAATTGAGTAACGTTTCTATGGAAACGACTGGAAATTCTTTTGGGACACGAGTTTCTCCTGTCCGATGCACTAATCCTCCTTCAACGCATCTCTCGATCCCTCACATTGACGAATTAACATAGAAATTGCGTCGCTATGAAATACTATGCGTTCTATTACATCTCCTTCTAAATTGAGTAACGTTTCTATGGAAACGACTAAAAATTCTTTTGGGACACGAGTTTCTCCTGTCCGATGCACTATTCCTCCTTGACCGCATCTCTCGATCCCTCACATTGACGAATTAACACAGAAATTGCGTCGCTATGAAATACTATGCGTTCTATGACATCTCCTTCTAAATTGAGTAACGTTTCTATGGAAACGACTAGAAATTCTTTTGCGTCACGACTTTCTCCTGTCCGATGCACTATTCCTCCTTTCACGCATCTCTCGATCCCTCACAGTGACGAATTAACATAGAAATTGCGTCGCTATGAAATACTATGCTTTCTATGACATCTCCTTCTAAATTGAGTAACGTTTCTATGGAAACGACTGGAAATTTTTTTGGGACACGAGTTTCTCCTGTCCGATGCACTATTCCTCCTTTAACGCAACTCTCGATCCCTCACGTTGACGAATTAACATAGAAATTTCGTCGCTATGAAATACTATGCGTTCTATGACATCTCCTTCTAAATTGAGTAACGTTTCTATGGAAACGACTGGAAATCCTTTTGGGACACGAGTTTCTCCTGTCCGATGCACCATTCCTCCTTTAACGCATCTCTCGATCCCTCACATTGACGAATTAACATAGAAATTGCGTCGCTATGAAATACTATGCGTTCTATGACATCTCCTTCTAAATTGAGTAACGTTTCTATGGAAACGCCTGGATATACTTTTGGGACACGACTTTCTCCTGTCCGATGCACTATTCCTCCTTTAACGCAACTCTCGATCCCTCACATTGACGCATTAACATAGAAGTTGCGTCGCTGTGAACTACTATGCGTTCTATGACATCTCCTTCTAAATTGAGTAACGTTTCTATGGAAACGACTGGAAATTCGTTTGGAACACGAGTTTCTCCTGTCCGATGCACTATCCCTCCTTTAACGCAACTCTCGATCCCTCACATTGACGAAGTAACATAGAATTTGCGTCGCTATGAACTACTATGCGTTCAATGACATCTCCTTCTAAATTGAGTGACGTTTCTATGGAAACGACTGGATATACTTTTGGGACACGCGTTTCTCCTGTCCGATGCACTATTCTCCTTTAAAGCATCTCTCGATCCCTAACATTGACGAATTAACATAGAAATTGCGTCGCTATGAAATACTATGGGTTCTATGACATCTCCTTCTTAAGAGAATAACGTTTCTAAGGAAGCAAGAGGATTCTCTTTTGGGATACGAGTTTCTCCTGTCCGATGCACTATTCCTCCTATAACGCATCTCTCGGTCCCTCACATTGACGAATTAACACAGAAATTGCGTCGCTATGATATACTATGCGTTCTATGACATCTCCATCTAATTTGAGTAACGTTTCTATCGAAATGACTGGAAATTCTTTTGGGACACGAGTTTCTCCTATCCGATGCACTATTCCTCCTTTAACGCATCTCTCGATCCCTCACATAGCCTAATTAACATAGAAATCGCGTCGCTATGAAATACTATGCTTTCTGTGACATCTCCTTCTAAACTGAGTAACGTTTCTATGGAAACGACTGGATATACTTTTGGGACACGAGTTTCTCCTGTCCGATGCACTATTCCTCCTTTAACGCATCTCTCGATCCCTCACATTTAAGAATTAACACAGAAATTGCGTCGCTATGAAATACAATGCGTTCTATGACATCTCCTTCAAAATTGAGTAACGTTTCTATGGAAACGACTGGAAATTCTTTTGGGACACGAGTTTCTCTGGTCCGATGCACTATTCCTCCTTTAACGCATCTCTCGATCCCTCACATTGACGAATTAACATAGAAATTGCGCCGCTATTAAATACTATGCGTTCTATGACATCCCCTTCTAAATTGAGTAACGTTTCTATGGAAACGACTGGAAATTCTTTTGGGACACGAGTTTCTCCTGTCCGATGCACGATTCCTCCTTTAACGCATCTCTCGATCCCTCACATTGACGAATTAACATAGATATTGCGTCGCTATGAAATACTATGCGTTCTATGACATTTCCTTCTAAATTGACTAACGTTTCTATGGAAACGACTGGAAATTCTTTTGGGACACGAGTTTCTCCTGTCCGATGCACTATTCCTCCTTTAACGCATCTCTCGTTCCCTCACATTGACGAATTAACATAGAAATTGCGTCCCTATGAAATACTATGCGTTCCATGACATCTCATTCTAAATTGAGTAACGTTTCAATGGAAACGACTGGAAATTCTTTTGGGAGACGAGTTTCTCCTGTCCGATGCACTATTCGTCCTTTAACGCAACTCTCGATCCCTCACATTGACGAATTAACATAGAAATTGCGTCGCTATGAAATACTATGCGTTTTAAGACATCTCCTTCTAAATTGAGTAACGTTTCTATGAAAACGACTGGAAATTCTTTAGGGACACGAGTTTCTCCTGTCCGATGCACTATTCCTCCTTTAACGCATCTCTCGATCCCTCACATTGACGAATTAACATAGAACTTGCGTCGCTATGAACCACTATGGGTTCTATGACATCTCCTTCTTAAGAGAATAACGTTTCTAAGGAAGCAAGAGGATTCTCTTTTGGGATACGAGTTTCTCCTGTCCGATGCACTATTCCTCCTATAACGCATCTCTCGGTCCCTCACATTGACGAATTAACACAGAAATTGCGTCGCTATGATATACTATGCGTTCTATGACATCTCCTTCTAAATTGAGTAACGTTTCTATCGAAATGACTGGAAATTCTTTTGGGACAAGAGTTTCTCCTATCCGATGCACTATTCCCCCTTTAACGCATCTCTCGATCCCTCACATAGACGAATTAACATAGAAATCGCGTCGCTATGAAATACTATGCTTTCTATGACATCTCCTTCTAAATTGAGTAACGTTTCTATGGAAACGACTGGATATACTTTTGGGACACGAGTTTCTCCTGTCCGATGCACTATTCCTCCTTTAACGCATCTCTCGATCCCTCACATTTAAGAATTAACACAGATATTGCGTCGCTATGAAATACAATGCGTTCTATGACATCTCCTTCTAAATTGAGTAACGTTTCTATGGAAACGACTGGAAATTCTTTTGGGACACGAGTTTCTCTGGTCCGATGCACTATTCCTCCTTTAACGCATCTCTCGATCCCTCACATTGACGCATTAACATAGAAATTGCGTCGCTATTAAATACTATGCGTTCTATGACATCCCCTTCTAAATTGAGTAACGTTTCTATGGAAACGACTGGAAATTCTTTTGGGACACGAGTTTCTCCTGTCCGATGCACTTTTCCTCCTTTAACGCATCTCTCGATCCCTCACATTGACTAATAAACATGGAAATTGCGTCGCTATGAAATACTATGGGTTCTATGACATCTCCTTCTTAAGAGAGTAACGTTTCTAAGGAAACAAGAGGATTCTCTTTTGGGATACGAGTTTCTCCTGTCCGATGCACTATTCCTCCCATAACGCATCTCTCGATCCCTCACATTGACGAATTAACACAGAAATTGCGTCGCTATGAAATACTATGCGTTCTATGAGATCTCCTTCTAAATTGAGTAACGTTTCTATGGAAACGACTGGAAATTCTTTTGGGACACGAGTTTCTCCTGTCCGATGCACTATTCCTCCTTTAACGCGTTTCTCGATCCCTGACATTGACGAATTAACATAGAAACTGCGTCGCTATGAAATACTATGCGTTCTATGACATCTCCTTCTAAATTGAGTAACGTTTCTATGGAAACGACTGGATATACTTTTGGGACACGAGTTTCTCCTGTCCGATGCACTACTCCTCCTTTAACGCATCTCTCGATCCCTCACATTGACAAATTAACATAGAAATTGCGTCGCTATGAAATACTATGCGTTCTATGACATCTCCTTCTAAATTGACTAACGTTTCTATGGAAACGACTGGAAATTCTTTTGGGAAACGAGTTTCTCCTGTCCGATGCACTATTCCTCCTTTAACGCATCTCTCGATCCCTCACATTGACGAATTAACATAGAAATTGCATCGCTATGAAATACTATGCGTTCTATGACATCTCCTTCTAAATTGAGTAACGTTTCTATGGAAACGACTGGAAATTCTTTTGGAACACGAGTTTCTCCCGTCCGATGCACTATTCCTCCCTTAACGCATCTCTCGATCCCTCACATTGACGAATTAACATAGAAATTGCGTCGCTATGAAATACTATGCGTTCTATGACATCTCCTTCTAAATTGAGTAACGTTTCTATGGAAACGACTGGAAATTCTTTTGGGACGCGAGTTTCTCCTGTCCGATGCACTATTCCTCCTTTAACGCATCTCTCGATCCCTCACATTGACGAATTAACACAGAAATTGCGTCGCTATGAAATACTATGCGTTCTATGACATCTCCTTCTAAATTGAGTAACGTTTCTATGGAAACGACTGGAAATTCTTTTGCGTCACGACTTTCTCCTGTCCGATGCACTATCCCTCCTTTCACGCATCTCTCGATCCCTCACAGTGACGAATTAACATAGATATTGCGTCGCTATGAAATACTATGCTTTCTATGACATCTACTTCTAAATTGAGTAACGTTTCTATGGAAACGACTGGAAATTCTTTTGGGACACGAGTTTCTGCTGTCCGATGCACTATTCCGCCTTTAACGCAACTCTCGATCCCTCACGTTGACGAATTAACATAGAAATTGCGTCGCTATGAAATACTATGCGTTCTATGACATATCCTTCTAAATTGAGTAACGTTTCTATGGAAACGACTGGAAATCCTTTTGGGACACGAGTTTCTCCTGTCCGATGCACCATTCCTAGTTTAACGCATCTCTCGATCCCTCACATTGACGAATTAACATAGAAATTGCGTCGCCATGAAATACTATGCGTTCTATGACATCTCCATCTAAATTGAGTAACGTTTCTATGGAAACGCCTGGATATACTTTTGGGACACGAGTTTCTCCTGTCCGATGCACTATTCCTCCTTTAACGCAACTCTCGATCCCTCACATTGACGAATTAACATAGAAGTTGCGTCGCTATGAACTACTATGCGTTCTATGACATCTCCTTCTAAATTGAGTAACGTTTCTATGGAAACGCCTGGATATACTTTTGGGAGACGAGTTTCTCCTGTCCGATGCACTATCCCTCCTTTAACGCAACTCTCGATCCCTCACATTGACGAAGTAACATAGAAATTGCGTCGCTATGAACTACTATGCGTTCTATGACATCTCCTTCTAAATTGAGTGACGTTTCTATGGAAACGACTGGATATACTTTTGGGACACGAGTTTCTCCTGTCCGATGCACTATTCCTCCTTTAACGCATCTCTCGATCCCTAACATTGACGAATTAACATAGAAATTGCGTCGCTATGAAATACTATGAGTTCTATGACATCTCCTTCTTAAGAGAATAACGTTTCTAAGGAAGCAAGAGGATTCTCTTTTGGGATACGAGTTTCTCCTGTCCGATGCACTATTCCTCCTATAACGCATCTCTCGGTCCCTCACATTGACGAATTAACACAGAAATTGCGTCGCTATGATATACTATGCGTTCTATGACATCTCCTTCTAAATTGAGTAACGTTTCTATCGAAATGACTGGAAATTCTTTTGGGACAAGAGTTTCTCCTATCCGATGCACTATTCCCCCTTTAACGCATCTCTCGATCCCTCACATAGACGAATTAACATAGAAATCGCGTCGCTATGAAATACTATGCTTTCTATGACATCTCCTTCTAAATTGAGTAACGTTTCTATGGAAACGACTGGATACACTTTTGGGACACGAGTTTCTCCTGTCCGATGCACTATTCCTCCTTTAACGCATCTCTCGATCCCTCACATTTAAGAATTAACACAGAAATTGCGTCGCTATGAAATACAATGCGTTCTATGACATCTGCTTCTAAATTGAGTAACGTTTCTATGGAAACGACTGGAAATTCTTTTGGGACACGAGTTTCTCTGGTCCGATGCACTATTCCACCTTTAACGCATCTCTCGATCCCTCACATTGACGCATTAACATAGAAATTGCGTCGCTATTAAATACTATGCGTTCTATGACATCCCCTTCTAAATTGAGTAACGTTTCTATGGAAGCGACTGGAAATTCTTTTGGGACACGAGTTTCTCCCGTCCGATGCACTATTCCTCCTTCAACGCATCTCTCGATCCCTCACATTGACGAATTAACATAGAAATTGCGTCGCTATGAAATACTATGCGTTCTATGACATCTCCTTCTAAATTGAGTAACGTTTCTATGGAAACGACTGGAAATTCTTTTGGGACACGAGTTTCTCCTGTCCGATGCACTATTCCTCCTTTAACGCATCTCTCGATCCCTCACATTGACGAATTAACACAGAAATTGCGTCGCTATGAAATACTATGCGTTCTATGACATCTCCTTCTAAATTGAGTAACGTTTCTATGGAAACGACTGGAAATTCTTTTGGGACACGAGTTTCTCCTGTCCGATGCACTATTCCTCCTTTAACGCAACTCTCGATCCCTCACGTTGACGAATTAACATAGAAATTGCGTCGCTATGAAATACTATGCGTTCTATGACATATCCTTCTAAATTGTGTAACGTTTCTATGGAAACGACTGGAAATCCTTTTGGGACACGAGTTTCTCCTGTCCGATGCACCATTCCTCCTTTAACGCATCTCTCGATCCCTCACATTGACGAATTAACATAGAAATTGCGTCGCTATGAAATACTATGCGTTCTATGACATCTCCATCTAAATTGAGTAACGTTTCTATGGAAACGCCTGGATATACTTTTGGGACACGAGTTTCTCCTGTCCGATGCACTATTCCTCCTTTAACGCAACTCTCGATCCCTCACATTGACGAATTAACATAGAAGTTGCGTCGCTATGAACTACTATGCGTTCTATGACATCTCCTTCTAAATTGAGTAACGTTTCTATGGAAACGCCTGGATATACTTTTGGGAGACGAGTTTCTCCTGTCCGATGCACTATCCCTCCTTTAACGCAACTCTCGATCCCTCACATTGACGAAGTAACATAGAAATTGCGTCGCTATGAACTACTATGCGTTCTATGACATCTCCTTCTAAATTGAGTGACGTTTCTATGGAAACGACTGGATATACTTTTGGGACACGAGTTTCTCCTGTCCGATGCACTATTCCTCCTTTAACGCATCTCTCGATCCCTAACATTGACGAATTAACATAGAAATTGCGTCGCTATGAAATACTATGAGTTCTATGACATCTCCTTCTTAAGAGAATAACGTTTCTAAGGAAGCAAGAGGATTTTCTTTTGGGATACGAGTTTCTCCTGTCCGATGCACTATTCCTCCTATAACGCATCTCTCGGTCCCTCACATTGACGAATTTACACAGAAATTGCGTCGCTATTATATACTATGCGTTCTATGACATCTCCATCTAAATTGAGTAACGTTTCTATCGAAATGACTGGAAATTCTTTTGGGACACGAGTTTCTCCTATCCGATGCACTATTCCTCCTTTAACGCATCTCTCGATCCCTCACATAGACGAATTAACATAGAAATCGCGTCGCTATGAAATACTATGCTTTCTGTGACATCTCCTTCTAAATTGAGTAACGTTTCTATGGAAACGACTGGATATACTTTTGGGACACGAGTTTCTCCTGTCCGATGCACTATTCCTCCTTTAACGCATCTCTCGATCCCTCACATTTAAGAATTAACACAGAAATTGCGTCGCTATGAAATACTATGCGTTCTATGACATCTCCTTCAAAAATTGAGTAACGTTTCTATGGAAACGACTGGAAATTCTTTTGGGACACGAGTTTCTCTGGTCCGATGCACTATTTCTCCTTTAACGCATCTCTCGATCCCTCACATTGACGAATTAACATAGAAATTGCGTCGCTATTTAATACTATGCGTTCTATGACATCCCCTTCTATATTGAGTAACGTTTCTATGGAAACGACTGGAAATTCTTTTGGGACACGAGTTTCTCCTGTCCGATGCACGATTCCTCCTTTATCGCATCTCTCGATCCCTCACATTGACGAATTAACATAGAAATTGCGTCGCTATGAAATACTATGCGTTTTAAGACATCTCCTTCTAAATTGAGTAACGTTTCTATGAAAACGACTGGAAATTCTTTAGGGACACGAGTTTCTCCTGTCCGATGCACTATTCCTCCTTTAACGCATCTCTCGATCCCTCACATTGACGAATTAACATAGAACTTGCGTCGCTATGAAACACTATGGGTTCTATGACATCTCCTTCTTAAGAGAATAACGTTTCTAAGGAAGCAAGAGGATTCTCTTTTGGGATACGAGTTTCTCCTGTCCGATGCACTATTCCTCCTATAACGCATCTCTCGGTCCCTCACATTGACGAATTAACACAGAAATTGCGTCGCTATGATATACTATGCGTTCTATCACATCTCCTTCTAAATTGAGTAACGTTTCTATCGAAATGACTGGAAATTCTTTTGGGACACGAGTTTTTCCTATCCGATGCACTATTCCCCCTTTAACGCATCTCTCGATCCCTCACATAGACGAATTAACATAGAAATCGCGTCGCTATGAAACACTATGGGTTCTATGACATCTCCTTCTTAAGAGAATAACGTTTCTAAGGAGGCAAGAGGATTCTCTTTTGGGATACGAGTTTCTCCTGTCCGATGCAGTATTCCTCCTTTAACGCATCTCTCGATCCCTCACATTGACGAATTAACATAGAAATTGCGTCCCTATGAAATACTATGCGTTCTATGACATCTCATTCTAAATTGAGTAACGTTTCAATGGAAACGACTGGAAATTCTTTTGGGAGACGAGTTTCTCCCGTCCGTTGCACTATTCCTCCTTTAACGCAACTCTCGATCCCTCACATTGACGAATTAACATAGAAATTGCGTCGCTATGAAATACTATGCGTTTTAAGACATCTCCTTCTAAATTGAGTAACGTTTCTATGAAAACGACTGGAAATTCTTTAGGGACACGAGTTTCTCCTGTCCGATGCACTATTCCTCCTTTAACGCATCTCTCGATCCCTCACATTGACGAATTAACATAGAACTTGCGTCGCTATGAAACACTATGGGTTCTATGACATCTCCTTCTTAAGAGAATAACGTTTCTAAGGAAGCAAGAGGATTCTCTTTTGGGATACGAGTTTCTCCTGTCCAATGCACTATTCCTCCTATAACGCATCTCTCGGTCCCTCACATTGACGAATTAACACAGAAATTGCGTCGCTATGATATACTATGCGTTCTATGACATCTCCTTCTAAATTGAGTAACGTTTCTATCGAAATGACTGGAAATTCTTTTGGGACACGAGTTTCTCCTATCCGATGCACTATTCCCCCTTTAACGCATCTCTCGATCCCTCACATAGACGAATTAACATAGAAATCGCGTCGCTATGATATACTATGCTTTCTATGACATCTCCTTCTAAATTGAGTAACGTTTCTATGGAAACGACTGGATATAATTTTGGGACACGAGTTTCTCCTGTCCGATGCACTATTCCTCCTTTAACGCATCTCTCGATCCCTCACATTTAAGAATTAACACAGAAATTTCGTCGCAATGAAATACAATGCGTTCTATGACATCTCCTTCTAAATTGAGTAACGTTTCTATGGAAACGACTGGAAATTCTTTTGGGACACGAGTTTCTCTGGTCCGATGCACTATTCCTCCTTTATCGCATCTCTCGATCCCTCACATTGACGAATTAACATAGAAATTGCGTCGCTATTAAATACTATGCGTTCTATGACATCCCCTTCTAAATTGAGTAACGTTTCTATGGAAACGACTGGAAATTCTTTTGGGACACGAGTTTCTCCTGTCCGATGCACTTTTCCTCCTTTAACGCATCTCTCGATCCCTCACATTGACTAATAAACATGGAAATTGCGTCGCTATGAAATACTATGGGTTCTATGACATCTCCTTCTTAAGAGAGTAACGTTTCTAAGGAAACAAGAGGATTCTCTTTTGGGATACGAGTTTCTCCTGTCCGATGCACTATTCCTCCCATAACGCATCTCTCGATCCCTCACATTGACGAATTAACACAGAAATTGCGTCGCTATGAAATACTATGCGTTCTATGACATATCCTTCTAAATTGAGTAACGTTTCTATGGAAACGACTGGAAATCCTTTTGGGACACGAGTTTCTCCTGTCCGATGCACCATTCCTCCTTTAACGCATCTCTCGATCCCTCACATTGACGAATTAACATAGAAATTGCGTCGCTATGAAATACTATGCGTTCTATGACATCTCCATCTAAATTGAGTAACGTTTCTATGGAAACGCCTGGATATACTTTTGGGACACGAGTTTCTCCTGTCCGATGCACTATTCCTCCTTTAACGCAACTCTCGTTCCCTCACATTGACGAATTAACATAGAAGTTGCGTCGCTATGAACTACTATGCGTTCTATGACATCTCCTTCTAAATTGAGTAACGTTTCTATGGAAACGCCTGGATATACTTTTGGGAGACGAGTTTCTCTGGTCCGATGCACTATTCCTCCTATAACGCATCTCTCGATCCCTCACATTGACGAATTAACATAGAAATTGCGTCGCTATTAAATACTATGCGTTCTATGACATCCCCTTCTAAATTGAGTAACGTTTCTATGGAAACGACTGGAAATTCTTTTGGGACACGAGTTTCTCCTGTCCGATGCACTTTTCCTCCTTTAACGCATCTCTCGATCCCTCACATTGACTAATAAACATGGAAATTGCGTCGCTATGAAATACTATGGGTTCTATGACATCTCCTTCTTAAGAGAGTAACGTTCTAAGGAAACATAAGGATTCTCTTTTGGGATACGGGTTTCTCCTGTCCGATGCACTATTCCTCCCATAACGCATCTCTCGATCCCTCACATTGACGAATTAACACAGAAATTGCGTCGCTATGAAATACTATGCGTTCTATGAGATCTCCTTCCAAATTGTGTAACGTTTCTATGGAAACGACTGGAAATTCTTTTGGGACATGAGTTTCTCCTGTCCGATGCATTATTCCTCCTTTAACGCGTTTCTCGATCCCTGACATTGACGAATTAACATAGAAACTGCGTCGCTATGAAATACTATGCGTTCTCTGACATCTCCTTCTAAATTGAGTAACGTTTCTATGGAAACGACTGGATATACTTTTGGAACACGAGTTTCTCCTGTCCGATGCACTACTCCTCCTTTAACGCATCTCTCGATCCCTCACATTGACGAATTAACATAGAAATTGCGTCGCTATGAAATACTATGCGTTCTATGACATCTCCTTCTAAATTGACTAACGTTTCAATGGAAACGACTAGAAATTCTTTTGGAAACGAGTTTCTCCTGTCCGATGCACTATTCCTCCTTTAACGCATCTCTCGATCCCTCACATTGTCGAATTAACATTGAAATTGCATCGCTATGAAATACTATGCGTTCTATGACATCTCCTTCTAAATTGAGTAACGTTTCTATGGAAACGACTGGAAATTCTTTTGGGACACGAGTTTCTCCTGTCCGATGCACTATTCCTCCTTCAACGCATCTCTCAATCCCTCACATTGACGAATTAACATAGAAATTGCGTCGCTATGAAATACTATGCGTTCTATGACATCTCCTTCTAAATTGAGTAACGTTTCTATGGAAACGACTGGAAATTCTTTTGGGACACGAGTTTCTCCTGTCCGATGCACTATTCCTTCTTTAACGCATCTCTCGATCCCCCACATTGACGAATTAACACAGAAATTGCGTCGCTATGAAATACTATGCGTTCTATGACATCTCCTTCTAAATTGAGTAACGTTTCTATGGAAACGACTGGAAATTCTTTTGCGTCACGACTTTCTCCTGTCCGATGCACTATTCCTCCTATCACGCATCTCTCGATCCCTCACAGTGACGAATTAACATAGAAATTGCGTCGCTATGAAATACTATGCTTTCTATGACATCTACTTCTAAATTGAGTAACGTTTCTATGGAAACGACTGGAAATTCTTTTGGGACACGACTTTCTCCTGTCCGATGCACTATTCCTCCTTTAACGCAACTCTCGATCCCTCACGTTGACGAATTAACATAGACATTGCGTCGCTATGAAATACCATGCGTTCTATGACATATCCTTCTAAATTGAGTAACGTTTCTATGGAAACGACTGGGAATCCTTTTGGGACACGAGTTTCTCCTGTCCGATGCACCATTCCTCCTTTAACGCATCTCTCGATCCCTCACATTGACGAATTAACATAGAAATTGCGTCGCTATGAAATACTATGCGTTCTATGACATCTCCATCTAAATTGAGTAACGTTTCTATGGAAACGCCTGGATATACTTTTGGGACACGAGTTTCTCCTGTCCGATGCACTATTCCTCCTTTAACGCAACTCTCGATCCCTCACATTGACGAATGAACATAGAAGTTGCGTCGCTATGAACTACTATGCGGTCTATGACATCTCCTTCTAAATTGAGTGACGTTTCTATGGAAACGACTGGATATACTTTTGGGACACGAGATTCTCCTGTCCGATGCACTATTCCTCCTTTAACGCATCTCTCGATCCCTCACATTGACGAATTAACATAGAAATTGCGTCGCTATGAAATACTATGGGTTCTATGACATCTCCATCTTAAGAGAATAACGTTTCTAAGGAAGCAAGAGGATTCTCTTTTGGGATACGAGTTTCTCCTGTCCGATGCACTATTCCTCCTTTAACGCATCTCTCGATCCCTCACATTGACGAAATAACATAGAAATTGCGTCGCTATTAAATACTATGCGTTCTATGACATCCCCTTCTATATTGAGTAACGTTTCTATGGAAACGACTGGAAATTCTTTTGGGACACGAGTTTCTCCTGTCCGATGCGCGATTCCTCCTTTAACGCATCTCTCGATCCCTCACATTGACGAATTAACATAGATATTGCGTCGCTATGAAATACTATGCGTTCTAAGATATCTCCTTCTAAATTGACTAACGTTTCTATGGAAACGACTGGAAATTCTTTTGGGACACGAGTTTCTCCTGTCCGATGCACTATTCCTCCTTTAACGCATCTCTCGATCCCTCACATTGACGAATTAACATAGAAATTGCGTCCCTATGAAATAATATGCGTTCTATGACATCTCATTCTAAATTGAGTAACGTTTCAATGGAAACGACTGGAAATTCTTATGGGAGACGAGTTTCTCCTGTCCGTTGCACTATTCCTCCTTTAACGCAACTCTCGATCCCTCACATTGACGAATTAACATAGAAATTGCGTCGCTATGAAATACTATGCGTTTCAAGACATCTCCTTCTAAATTGAGTAACGTTTCTATGAAAACGACTGGAAATTCTTTAGGGACACGAGTTTCTCCTGTCCGATGCACTATTCCTCCTTTAACGCATCTCTCGATCCCTCACATTGACGAATTAACATAGAACTTGCGTCGCTATGAAACACTATGGGTTCTATGACATCTCCTTCTTAAGAGAATAACGTTTCTAAGGAAGCAAGAGGATTCTCTTTTGGGATACGAGTTTCTCCTGTCCGATGCACTATTCCTCCTATAACGCATCTCTCGGTCCCTCACATTGACGAATTAACACAGAAATTGCGTCGCTATGATATACTATGCGTTCTATGACATCTCCTTCTAAATTGAGTAACGTTTCTATCGAAATGACTGGAAATTCTTTTGGGACACGAGTTTCTCCTATCCGATGCACTATTCCCCCTTTAACGCATCTCTCGATCCCTCACATAGACGAATTAACATAGAAATCGCGTCGCTATGATATACTATGCTTTCTATGACATCTCCTTCTAAATTGAGTAACGTTTCTATCGAAATGACTGGAAATTCTTTTGGGACACGAGTTTCTCCTGTCCGATGCACTATTCCTCCTTTAACGCATCTCTCGATCCCTCACATTTAAGAATTAACACAGAAATTTCGTCGCTATGAAATACAATGCGTTCTATGACATCTCCTTCTAAATTGAGTAACGTTTCTATGGAAACGACTGGAAATTCTTTTGGGACACGAGTTTCTCTGGTCCGATGCACTATTCCTCCTATAACGCATCTCTCGATCCCTCACATAGACGAATTAACATAGAAATTGCGTCGCTATTAAATACTATGCGTTCTATGACATCCCCTTCTAAATTGAGTAACGTTTCTATGGAAACGACTGGAAATTCTTTTGGGACACGAGTTTCTCCTGTCCGATGCACTTTTCCTCCTTTAACGCATCTCTCGATCCCTCACATTGACTAATAAACATGGAAATTGCGTCGCTATGAAATACTATGGGTTCTATGACATCTCCTTCTTAAGAGAGTAACGTTTCTAAGGAAACAAGAGGATTCTCTTTTGGGATACGGGTTTCTCCTGTCCGATGCACTATTCCTCCCATAACGCATCTCTCGATCCCTCACATTGACGAATTAACACAGAAATTGCGTCGCTATGAAATACTATGCGTTCTATGAGATCTCCTTCCAAATTGTGTAACGTTTCTATGGAAACGACTGGAAATTCTTTTGGGACACGAGTTTCTCCTGTCCGATGCACTATTCCTCCTTTAACGCGTTTCTCGATCCCTGACATTGACGAATTAACATAGAAACTGCGTCGCTATGAAATACTATGCGTTCTATGACATCTCCTTCTAAATTGAGTAACGTTTCTATGGAAACGACTGGATATACTTTTGGGACACGAGTTTCTCCTGTCCGATGCACTACTCCTCCTTTAACGCATCTCTCGATCCCTCACATTGACGAATTAACATAGAAATTGCGTCGCTATGAAATACTATGCGTTCTATGACATCTCCTTCTAAATTGACTAACGTTTCTATGGAAACGACTAGAAATTCTTTTAGGAAACGAGTTTCTCCTGTCCGATGCACTATTCCTCCTTTTACGCATCTCTCGATCCCTCACATTGTCGAATTAACATAGAAATTGCATCGCTATGAAATACTATGCGTTCTATGACATCTCCTTCTAAATTGAGTAACGTTTCTATGGAAACGACTGGAAATTCTTTTGGGACACGAGTTTCTCCTGTCCGATGCACTATTCCTCCTTCAACGCATCTCTCAATCCCTCACATTGACGAATTAACATAGAAATTGCGTCGCTATGGAATACTATGCGTCCTATGACATCTCCTTCTAAATTGAGTAACGTTTCTATGGAAACGACTGGAAATTCTTTTGGGACACGAGTTTCTCCTGTCCGATGCACTATTCCTCCTTTAACGCATCTCTCGATCCCCCACATTGACGAATTAACACAGAAATTGCGTCGCTATGAAATACTATGCGTTCTATGACATCTCCTTCTAAATTGAGTAACGTTTCTATGGAAACGACTGGAAATTCTTTTGCGTCACGACTTTCTCCTGTCCGATGCACTATTCCTCCTATCACGCATCTCTCGATCCCTCACAGTGACGAATTAACATAGAAATTGCGTCGCTATGAAATACTATGCTTTCTATGACATCTACTTCTAAATTGAGTAACGTTTCTATGGAAACGACTGGAAATTCTTTTGGGACACGACTTTCTCCTGTCCGATGCACTATTCCTCCTTTAACGCAACTCTCGATCCCTCACGTTGACGAATTAACATAGAAATTGCGTCGCTATGAAATACTATGCGTTCTATGACATATCCTTCTAAATTGAGTAACGTTTCTATGGAAACGACTGGGAATCCTTTTGGGACACGAGTTTCTCCTGTCCGATGCACCATTCCTCCTTTAACGCATCTCTCGATCCCTCACATTGACGAATTAACATAGAAATTGCGTCGCTATGAAATACTATGCGTTCTATGACATCTCCATCTAAATTGAGTAACGTTTCTATGGAAACGCCTGGATATACTTTTGGGACACGAGTTTCTCCTGTCCGATGCACTATTCCTCCTTTAACGCAACTCTCGATCCCTCACATTGACGAATTAACATAGAAGTTACGTCGCTATGAACTACTATGCGTTCTATGACATCTCCTTCTAAATTGAGTGACGTTTCTATGGAAACGACTGGATATACTTTTGGGACACGAGATTCTCCTGTCCGATGCACTATTCCTCCTTTAACGCATCTCTCGATCCCTCACATTGACGAATTAACATAGAAATTGCGTCGCTATGAAATACTATGGGTTCTATGACATCTCCTTCTTAAGAGAATAACGTTTCTAAGGAAGCAAGAGGATTCTCTTTTGGGATACGAGTTTCTCCTGTCCGATGCACTATTCCTCCTATAACGCATCTCTCGGTCCCTCACATTGACGAATTAACACAGAAATTGCGTCGCTATGATATACTATGCGTTCTATGACATCTCCTTCTAAATTGAGTAACGTTTCTATCGAAATGACTGGAAATTCTTTTGGGACACGAGTTTCTCCTATCCGATGCACTATTCCTCCTTTAACGCATCTCTCGATCCCTCACATAGACGAATTAACATAGAAATCGCGTCGCTATGAAATACTATGCTTTCTGTGACATCTCCTTCTAAATTGAGTAACGTTTCTATGGAAACGACTGGATATACTTTTGGGACACCAGTTTCTCCTGTCCGATGCACTATTCCTCCTTTAACGCATCTCTCGATCCCTCACATTTAAGAATTAACACAGAAATTGCGTCGCTATGAAATACTATGCGTTCCATGAGATCTCCTTCTAAATTGAGTAACGTTTCTATGGAAACGACTGGAAATTCTTTTGGGACACGAGTTTCTCCTGTCCGATGCACTGTTCCTCCTTTAACGCGTTTCTCGATCCCTGACATTGACGAATTAACATAGAAACTGCGTCGCTATGAAATACTAGGCGTTCTATGACATCTCCTTCTAAATTGAGTAACGTTTCTATGGAAACGACTGGATATACTTTTGGGGCACGAGTTTCTCCTGTCCGATGCACTACTCCTCCTTTAACGCATCTCTCGATCCCTCACATTGACGAATTAACATAGAAATTGCGTCGCTATGAAATACTATGCGTTCTATGACATCTCCTTCCAAATTGACTAACGTTTCTATGGAAACGACTGGAAATTCTTTTGGGAAACGAGTTTCTCCTGTCCGATGCACTATTCCTCCTTTAACGCATCTCTCGATCCCTCACATTGACGAATTAACATAGAAATTGCATCGCTATGAAATACTATGCGTTCTATGACATCTCCTTCTAAATTGAGTAACGTTTCTATGGAAACGACTGGAAATTCTTTTGGGACACGAGTTTCTCCTGTCCGATGCACTATTCCTCCTTCAACGCATCTCTCGATCCCTCACATTGACGAATTAACATAGAAATTGCGTCGCTATGAAATACTATGCGTTCTATGACATCTCCTTCTAAATTGAGTAACGTTTCTATGGAAACGACTGGAAATTCTTTTGGGACACGAGTTTCTCCTGTCCGATGCACTATTCCTCCTTTAACGCATCTCTCGATCCCTCACATTAACGAATTAACACAGAAATTGCGTCGCTATGAAATACTATGCGTTCTATGACACATCCTTCTAAATTGAGTAACGTTTCTATGGAAACGACTGGGAATCCTTTTGGGACACGAGTTTCTCCTGTCCGATGCACCATTCCTCCCTTAACGCATCTCTCGATCCCTCACATTGACGAATTAACATAGAAATTGCGTCGCTATGAAATACTATGCGTTCTATGACATCTCCATCTAAATTGAGTAACGTTTCTATGGAAACGCCTGGATATACTTTTGGGACACGAGTTTCTCCTGTCCGATGCACTATTCCTCCTTTAACGCAACTCACGATCCCTCACATTGACGAATTAACATAGAAGTTGCGTCGCTATGAACTACTATGCGTTCTATGACATCTCCTTCTAAATTGAGTGACGTTTCTATGGAAACGACTGGATATACTTTTGGGACACGAGATTCTCCTGTCCGATGCACTATTCCTCCTTTAACGCATCTCTCGATCCCTCACATTGACGAATTAACATAGAAATTGCGTCGCTATGAAATACTATGGGTTCTATGACATCTCCTTCTTAAGAGAATAACGTTTCTAAGGAAGCAAGAGGATTCTCTTTTGGGATACGAGTTTCTCCTGTCCGATGCACTATTCCTCCTTTAACGCATCTCTCGATCCCTCACATTGACGAAATAACATAGAAATTGCGTCGCTATTAAATACTATGCGTTCTATGACATCCCCTTCTATATTGAGTAACGTTTCTATGGAAACGACTGGAAATTCTTTTGGGACACGAGTTTCTCCTGTCCGATGCACGATTCCTCCTTTAACGCATCTCTCGATCCCTCACATTGACGAATTAACATAGATATTGCGTCGCTATGAAATACTATGCGTTCTAAGACATCTCCTTCTAAATTGACTAACGTTTCTATGGAAACGACTGGAAATTCTTTTGGGACACGAGTTTCTCCTGTCCGATGCACTATTCCTCCTTTAACGCATCTCTCGATCCCTCACATTGACGAATTAACATAGAAATTGCGTCCCTATGAAATACTATGCGTTCTATGACATCTCATTCTAAATTGAGTAACGTTTCAATGGAAACGACTGGAAATTCTTATGGGAGACGAGTTTCTCCTGTCCGTTGCACTATTCCTCCTTTAACGCAACTCTCGATCCCTCACATTGACGAATTAACATAGAAATTGCGTCGCTATGAAATACTATGCGTTTTAAGACATCTCCTTCTAAATTGAGTAACGTTTCTATGAAAACGACTGGAAATTCTTTAGGGACACGAGTTTCTCCTGTCCGATGCACTGTTCCTCCTTTAACGCATCTCTCGATCCCTCACATTGACGAATTAACATAGAACTTGCGTCGCTATGAAACACTATGGGTTCTATGACATCTCCTTCTTAAGAGAATAACGTTTCTAAGGAAGCAAGAGGATTCTCTTTTGGGATACGAGTTTCTCCTGTCCGATGCACTATTCCTCCTATAACGCATCTCTCGGTCCCTCACATTGACGAATTAACACAGAAATTGCGTCGCTATGATATACTATGCGTTCTATGACATCTCCTTCTAAATTGAGTAACGTTTCTATCGAAATGACTGGAAATTCTTTTGGGACACGAGTTTCTCCTACCTGATGCACTATTCCCCCTTTAACGCATCTCTCGATCCCTCACACAGACGAATTAACATAGAAATCGCGTCGCTATGATATAGTATGCTTTCTATGACATCTCCTTCTAAATTGAGTAACGTTTCTATGGAAACGACTGGATATAATTTTGGGACACGAGTTTCTCCTGTCCGATGCACTATTCCTCCTTTAACGCATCTCTCGATCCCTCACATTTAAGAATTAACACAGATATTTCGTCGCTATGAAATACAATGCGTTCTATGACATCTCCTTCTAAATTGAGTAACGTTTCTGTGGAAACGACTGGAAATTCTTTTGGGACACGAGTTTCTCTGGTCCGATGCACTATTCCTCCTATAACGCATCTCTCGATCCCTCACATTGACGAATTAACATAGAAATTGCATCCCTATTAAATACTATGCGTTCTATGACATCCCCTTCTAAATTGAGTAACGTTTCTATGGAAACGACTGGAAATTCTTTTGGGACACGGGTTTCTCCTGTCCGATGCACTTTTCCTTCTTTAACGCATCTCTCGATCCCTCACATTGACTAATAAACATGGAAATTGCGTCGCTATGAAATACTATGGGTTCTATGACATCTCCTTCTTAAGAGAGTAACGTTTCTAAGGAAACAAGAGGATTCTCTTTTGGGATACGGGTTTCTCCTGTCCGATGCACTATTCCTCCCATAACGCATCTCTCGATCCCTCATATTGACGAATTAACACAGAAATTGCGTCGCTATGAAATACTATGCGTTCTATGAGATCTCCTTCCAAATTGTGTAACGTTTCTATGGAAACGACTGGAAATTCTTTTGGGACACGAGTTTCTCCTGTCCGATGCACTATTCCTCCTTTAACGCGTTTCTCGATCCCTGACATTGACGAATTAACATAGAAACTGCGTCGCTATGAAATACTATGCGTTCTATGACATCTCCTTCTAAATTGAGTAACGTTTCTATGGAAACGACTGGATATACTTTTGGGACACGAGTTTCTCCTGTCCGATGCACTACTCCTCCTTTAACGCATCTCTCGATCCCTCACATTGACGAATTAACATAGAAATTGCGTCGCTATGAAATACTATGCGTTCTATGACATCTCCTTCTAAATTGACTAACGTTTCTATGGAAACGACTAGAAATTCTTTTGGGAAACGAGTTTCTCCTGTCCGATGCACTATTCCTCCTTTAACGCATCTCTCGATCCCTCACATTGTCGAATTAACATAGAAATTGCATCGCTATGAAATACTATGCGTTCTATGACATCTCCTTCTAAATTGAGTAACGTTTCTATGGAAACGACTGGAAATTCTTTTGGGACACGAGTTTCTCCTGTCCGATGCACTATTCCTCCTTCAACGCATCTCTCAATCCCTCACATTGACGAATTAACATAGAAATTGCGTCGCTATGAAATACTATGCGTTCTATGACATCTCCTTCTAAATTGAGTAACGTTTCTATGGAAACGACTGGAAATTCTTTTGGGACACGAGTTTCTCCTGTCCGATGCACTATTCCTCCTTTAACGCATCTCTCGATCCCCCACATTGACGAATTAACACAGAAATTGCGTCGCTATGAAATACTATGCGTTCTATGACTTCTCCTTCTAAATTGAGTAACGTTTCTATGGAAACGACTGGAAATTCTTTTGCGTCACGACTTTCTCCTGTCCGATCCACTATTCCTCCTATCACGCATCTCTCGATCCCTCACAGTGACGAATTAACATAGAAATTGCGTCGCTATGAAATACTATGCTTTCTATGACATCTACTTCTAAATTGAGTAACGTTTCTATGGAAACGACTGGAAATTCTTTTGGGACACGACTTTCTCCTGTCCGATGCACTATTCCTCCTTTAACGCAACTCTCGATCCCTCACGTTGACGAATTAACATAGAAATTGCGTCGCTATGAAATACTATGCGTTCTATGACATATCCTTCTAAATTGAGTAACGTTTCTATGGAAACGACTGGGAATCCTTTTGGGACACGAGTTTCTCCTGTCCGATGCACCATTCCTCCTTTAACGCATCTCTCGATCCCTCACATTGACGAATTAACATAGAAATTGCGTCGCTATGAAATACTATGCGTTCTATGACATCTCCATCTAAATTGAGTAACGTTTCTATGGAAACGCCTGGATATACTTTTGGGACACGAGTTTCTCCTGTCCGATGCACTATTCCTCCTTTAACGCAACTCTCGATCCCTCACATTGACGAATTAACATAGAAGTTGCGTCGCTATGAACTACTATGCGTTCTATGACATCTCCTTCTAAATTGAGTGACGTTTCTACGGAAACGACTGGATATTCTTTTGGGACACGAGATTCTCCTGTCCGATGCACTATTCCTCCTTTAACGCATCTCTCGATCCCTCACTTTGACGAATTAACATAGAAATTGCGTCGCTATGAAATACTATGGGTTCTATGACATCTCCTTCTTAAGAGAATAACGTTTCTAAGGAAGCAAGAGGATTCTCTTTTGGGATACGAGTTTCTCCTGTCCGATGCACTATTCCTCCTATAACGCATCTCTCGGTCCCTCACATTGACGAATTAACACAGAAATTGCGTCGCTATGATATACTATGCGTTCTATGACATCTCCTTCTAAATTGAGTAACGTTTCTATCGAAATGACTGGAAATTCTTTTGGGACACGAGTTTCTCCTATCCGATGCACTATTCCTCCTTTAACGCATCTCTCGATCCCTCACATAGACGAATTAACATAGAAATCGCGTCGCTATGAAAAACTATGCTTTCTGTGACATCTCCTTCTAAATTGAGTAACGTTTCTATGGAAACGACTGGATATACTTTTGGGACACCAGTTTCTCCTGTCCGATGCACTATTCCTCCTTTAACGCATCTCTCGATCCCTCACATTTAAGAATTAACACAGAAATTGCGTCGCTATGAAATACTATGCGTTCCATGAGATCTCCTTCTAAATTGAGTAACGTTTCTATGGAAACGACTGGAAATTCTTTTGGGACACGAGTTTCTCCTGTCCGATGCACTGTTCCTCCTTTAACGCGTTTCTCGATCCCTGACATTGACGAATTAACATAGAAACTGCGTCGCTATGAAATACTATGCGTTCTATGACATCTCCTTCTAAATTGAGTAACGTTTCTATGGAAACGACTGGATATACTTTTGGGACACGAGTTTCTCCTGTCCGATGCACTACTCCTCCTTTAACGCATCTCTCGATCCCTCACATTGACGAATTAACATAGAAATTGCGTCGCTATGAAATACTATGCGTTCTATGACATCTCCTTCTAAATTGACTAACGTTTCTATGGAAACGACTGGAAATTCTTTTTGGGAAACGAGTTTCTCCTGTCCGATGCACTATTCCTCCTTTAACGCATCTCTCGATCCCTCACATTGACGAATTAACATAGAAATTGCATCGCTATGAAATACTATGCGTTCTATGACATCTCCTTCTAAATAGAGTAACGTTTCTATGGAAACGACTGGAAATTCTTTTGGGACACGAGTTTCTCCTGTCCGATGCACTATTCCTCCTTCAACGCATCTCTCGATCCCTCACATTGACGAATTAACATAGAAATTGCGTCGCTATGAAATACTATGCGTTCTATGACATCTCCTTCTAAATTGAGTAACGTTTCTATGGAAACGACTGGAAATTCTTTTGGGACACGAGTTTCTCCTGTCCGATGCACTATTCCTCCTTTAACGCATCTCTCGATCCCTCAAATTAACGAATTAACACAGAAATTGCGTCGCTATGAAATACTATGCGTTCTATGACATCTCCTTCTAAATTGAGTAACGTTTCTATGGAAACGACTGGAAATTCTTTTGCGTCACGACTTTCTCCTGTCCGATGCACTATTCCTCCTTTCACGCATCTCTCGGTCCCTCACATTGACGGATTAACACAGAAATTGCGTCGCTATGATATACTATGCGTTCTATGACATCTCCTTCTAAATTGAGTAACGTTTCTATCGAAATGACTGGAAATTCTTTTGGGACACGAGTTTCTCCTATCCGATGCACTATTCCCCCTTTAAACGCATCTCTCGATCCCTCACATAGAAGAATTAACATAGAAATCGCGTCGCTATGAAATACTATGCTTTCTATGACATCTCCTTCTAAATTGAGTAACGTTTCTATCGAAACGACTGGATATACTTTTGGGACACGAGTTTCTCCTCTCCGATGCACTATTCCTCCTTTAACGCATCTCTCGATCCCTCAAATTGACGAGTTAACATAGAAATTGCGTCACTATGAAATACTATGCGTTCTATGACATCTCCTTCTAAATTGAGTAACGTTTCTATGGAAACGACTGGATATAATTTTGGGACACGAGTTTCTCCTGTCTGATGCCCTATTCCACCTTTGACGCATCTCTCGATCCCTCACATTGACGAATTAACATAGAAATCGCGTCGCGATGAAATACTATGCGTTTTATGACATCTCCTTTAAATTGAGTAACGTTTCTATGGAAGCGACTGGATATACTTTTGGGGACACGAGTTTCTCCTGTCCGATGCACTATTCTTCCTTTAACGCATCTCTCGATCCCTCACATTGACGAATTAACATAGAAATTGCGTCGCTATTAAATACTATGCGTTCTATGACATCCCCTTCTAAATTGAGTAACGTTTCTATGGAAGCGACTGGAAATTCTTTTGGGGACACGAGTTTCTCCTGTCCGATGCACTATTCTTCCTTTAACGCATCTCTCGATCCCTCACATTGACGAATTAACATAGAAATTGCGTCGCTATTAAATACTATGCGTTCTATGACATCCCCTTCTAAATTGAGTAACGTTTCTATGGAAACGTCTGGAATTTCTTTTGGGACACGAGTTTCTCCTGTCCGATGCACGATTCCTCCTTTAACGCATCTGTCGATCCCTCACATTGACGAATTAACATAGAAATTGCGTCGCTATGAAATACTATGCGTTCTATGACATCTCCTTCGAAATTGACTAACGTTTCTATGGAAACGACTGGAAATTCTTTTGGGAAACGAGTTTCTCCTGTCCGATGCACTATTCCTCCTTTAACGCATCTCTCCATCCCTCACATTAACGAATTAACATAGAAATTGCATCGCTATGAAATACTATGCGTTCTATGACATCTCCTTCTAAATTGAGTAACGTTTCTATGGAAACGACTGGAAATTCCTTTTGGGACACGAGTTTCTCCTGTCCGATGCAATATTCCTCCTTCAACGCATCTCTCGATCCCTCACATTGACGAATTAACATAGAAATTGCGTCGCTATGAAAATACTATGCGTTCGATGACATCTCCTTCTAAATTGAGTAACGTTTCTATGGAAACGACTGGAAATTCTTTTGGGACACGAGTTTCTCCTGTCCGATGCACTATTCCTCCTTTAACGCATCTCTCGATCCCTCACATTGACGAATTAACACAGAAATTGCGTCGCTATGAAATACTATGCGTTCTATGACATCTCCTTCTAAATTGAGTAACGTTTCTATGGAAACGACTGGAAATTCCTTTTGGGTCACGACTTTCTCCTGTCCGATGCACTATTCCTCCTTTCACGCATCTCTCGATCCCTCACATTGACGAATTAACATAGAAATTGCGTCGCTATGAAATACTATGTTTTCTATGACATCTCCTTCTAAATTGAGTAACGTTTCTATGGAAACGACTGGAAATTCTTTTGGGACACGAGTTTCTCCTGTCCGATGCACTATTCCTCCTTTAACGCAACTCTCGATCCCTCACGTTGACGAATTAATATAGAAATTGCGTCGCTATGAAATACTATGCGTTCTACGACATCTCCTTCTAAATTGAGTAACGTTTCTATGGAAACGACTGGAAATCCTTTTGGGACACGAGTTTCTCCTGTCCGATGCACCATTCCTCCTTTAACGCATCTCTCGATCCCTCACATTGACGAATTAACATAGAAATTGCGTCGCTATGAAATACTATGCGCTCTATGACATCTCCTTCTAAATTGAGTAACGTTTCTATGGAAACGCCTGGATATACTTTTGGGACACGAGTTTTTCCTGTCCGATCCACTATTCCTCCTTTAACGCAACTCTCGATCCCTCACATTGACGAATTAACATAGAAGTTGCGTCGCTATGAACTACTACGCGTTCTATGACATCTCCTTCTAAATTGAGTGACGTTTCTATGGAAACGACTGGGTATACTTTTGGGACACGAGTTTCTCCTGTCCGATGCACTATTCCTCCTTTAACGCATCTCTCGATCCCTCACATTGACGAATTAACATAGAAATTGCGTCGCTATGAAATACTATGGGGTCTATGACATCTCCTTCTTAAGAGAATAACGTTTCTAAGGAAGCAAGAGGATTCTCTTTTGGGAAACGAGTTTCTCCTGTCCGATGCACTATTCCTCCTATAACCCATCTCTCGGTCCCACACATTGACGAATTAACACAGAAATTGGGTCGCTATGATATACTATGCGTTCCATGACATCTCCTTCTAAATTGAATAACGTTCTATCGAAATGACTGGAAATTCTTTTGGGACACGAGTTTCTCCTATCCGATGCACTATTCCTCCTTTAACGCATCTCTCGATCCCTCACATAGACGAATTAACATAGAAATCGGGTCGCTATGAAATACTATGTTTCTGTGACATCTCCTTCTAAATTGAGTAACGTTTCTATGGAAACGATTGGATATACTTTTGGGGACACGAGTTCCTCCTGTCTGATGCACTATTCCACCTTTGACGCGTCTCTCGATCCCTCACATTGACGAATTAACATAGAGATCGCGTCGCGATGAAATACTATGCGTTTTATGACATCTCCTTTAAATTGAGTAACGTTTCTATGGAAGCGACTGGAAATACTTTTGGGACACGAGTTTCTCCTGTCCGATGCACTATTCTTCCTTTAACGCATCTCTCGATCCCTCACATTGACGAATTAACATAGAAATTGCGTCGCTATTAAATACTATGCGTTCTATGACATCCCCTTCTAAATTGAGTAACGTTTCTATGGAAGCGACTGGAAATTCTTTTGGGACACGAGTTTCTCCTGTCCGATGCACTATTCTTCCTTTAACGCATCTCTCGATCTCTCACATTGACCAATTAACATAGAAATTGCGTCGCTATTAAATACTATGCGTTCTATGACATCCCCTTCTAAATTGAGTAACGTTTCTATGGAAACGACTGGAAATTCTTTTGGGACACGAGTTTCACCTGTCCGATGCACGATTCCTCCTTTAACGCATCTGTCGATCCCTCACATTGAGGAATTAACATAGAAATAGCGTCGCTATGAAATACTATGCGTTCTATGACATCTCCTTCTAAATTGACTAACGTTTCTATGGAAACGACTGGAAATTCTTTTGGGAAACGAGTTTCTCCTGTCCGATGCACTATTCCTCCTTTAACGCATCTCTCGATCCCTCACATTGACGAATTAACATAGAAATTGCATCGCTATGAAATACTATGCGTTCTATGACATCTCCTTCTAAATTGAGTAACGTTTCTATGGAAAGGACTGGAAATTCTTTTGGGACACAATTTTCACCTGTCCGATGCACTATTCCTCCTTCAACGCATCTCTCGATCCCTCACATTGACGAATTAACATAGAAATTGCGTCGCTACGAAATACTATGCGTTCTATGACATCTCCTTCTAAATTGAGTAACGTTTCTATGGAAACGACTGGAAATTCTTTTGGGACACGAGTTTCTCCTGTCCGATGCACTATTCCTCCTTTAACGCATCTCTCGATCCCTCACATTGACGAATTAACACAGAAATTGCGTCGCTATGAAATACTATGCGTTCTATGACATCTCCTTCTAAATTGAGTAACGTTTCTATGGAAACGACTGGAAATTCTTTTGCGTCACGACTTTCTCCTGTCCGATGCACTATTCCTCCTTTCACGCATGTCTCGATCCCTCACAGTGACGAATTAACATAGAAATTGCGTCGCTATGAAATACTATGCTTTCTATGACATCTACTTCTAAATTGAGTAACGTTTCTATGGAAACGACTGGAAATTCTTTTGGGACATGAGTTTCTCCTGTCCGATGCACTATTCCTCCTTTAACGCAACTCTCGATCCCTCACGTTGACGAATTAACATAGAAATTGCGTCGCTATGAAATACTATGCGTTCTATGACATATCCTTCTAAATTGAGTAACGTTTCTATGGAAACGACTGGAAATCCTTTTGGGACACGAGTTTCTCCTGTCCGATGCACCATTCCTCCTTTAACGCATCTCTCGATCCCTCACATTGACGAATTAACATAGAAATTGCGTCGCTATGAAATACTATGCGTTCTATGACATCTCCATCTAAATTGAGTAACGTTTCTATGGAAACGCCTGGATATACTTTTGGGACACGAGTTTCTCCTGTCCGATGCACTATTCCTCCTTTAACGCAACTCTCGATCCCTTACATTGACGAATTAACATAGAAGTTGCGTCGCTATGAACTACTATGCGTTCTATAACATCTCCTTCTAAATTGAGTGACGTTTCTATGGAAACGACTGAATATACTTTTGGGACACGAGATTCTCCTGTCCGATGCACTATTCCTCCTTTAACGCATCTCTCGATCCCTCACATTGACGAATTAACATAGAAATTGCGTCGCTATGAAATACTATGGGTTCTATGACATCTCCTTCTTAAGAGAATAACGTTTCTAAGGAAGCAAGAAGATTCTCTTCTGGGATACGAGTTTCTCCTGTCCGATGCACTATTCCTCCTATAACGCATCTCTCGGTCCCTCACATTGACGAATTAACACAGAAATTGCGTCGCTATGATATACTATGCGTTCTATGACATCTCTTTCTAAATTGAGTAACGTTTCTATCGAAATGACTGGAAATTTTTTTGGGACACGAGTTTCTCCTATCCGATGCACTATTCCTCCTTTAACGCATCTCTCGATCCCTCACATAGACGAATTAACATAGAAATCGCGTCGCTATGAAATACTAAGCTTTCTGTGACATCTCCTTCTAAATTGAGTAACGTTTCTATGGAAACGACTGGATATACTTTTGGGACACCAGTTTCTCCTGTCCGATGCACTATTCCTCCTTTAACGCATCACTCGATCCCTCACATTTAAGAATTAACACAGAAATTGCGTTGCTATGAAATACTATGCGGTCTATGACATCTCCTTCTAAATTGAGTAACGTTTCTATGGAAACGACTGGAAATTCTTTTGGGACACGAGTTTCTCCTATCCGATGCACTATTCCTCCTTTAACGCATCTCTCGATCCCTCACATTGACGAATTAACATTGAAATTGCGTCGCTATTAAATACTATGCGTTCTATGACATCCCCTTCTAAATTGAGTAACATTTCTATGGAAACGACTGGAAATTCTTTTGGGACACGAGTTTCTCCTGTCCGATTCACGATTCCTCCTTTAACGCATCTCTCGATCCCTCACATTGACGAATTAACATAGAAATTGCGTCGCTATGAAACACTATGCGTTCTATGACATCTCCTTCCAAATTGACTAACGTTTCTATGGAAACGACTGGAAATTCTTTTGGGACACGAGTTTCTCCTGTCCGATGCACTATTCCTCCTTTAACGCATCTCTCGATCCCTCACATTGACGAATTAACATAGAAATTGCGTCCCTATGAAATACTATGCGTTCTATGACATCTCATTCTAAATTGAGTAACGTTTCAATGGAAACGACTGGAAATTCTTTTGGGAGACGAGTTTTCTCCTGTCCGATGCACTATTCCTCCTTTAACGCAACTCTCGATCCCTCACATTGACGAATTAACATAGAAATTGCGTCGCTATGAAATACTATGCGTTCTAAGACATCTCCTTCCTAAATTGAGTAACGTTTCTATGAAAACGACTGGAAATTTTTTAGGGACACGAGTTTCTCCTGTCCGATGCACTATTCCTCCTTTAACGCATCTCTCGATCCCTCACATTGACGAATTAACATAGAAATTGCGTCGCTATGAAATACTATGGGTTCTATGACATCTCCTTCTTAAGAGAATAACGTTTCTAAGGAAGCAAGAGGATTCTCTTTTGGGACACGAGTTTCTCCTGTCCGATGCACTATTCCTCCTATAACGCATCTCTCGGTCCCTCACATTGACGAATTAACGTAGAAATCGCGTCGCTATGAAATACTATGCTTTCTATGACATCTCCTTCTAAATTGAGTAACGTTTCTATGGAAACGACTGGAAATTCTTTTGGGACACGAGTTTCTCCTGTCCGATGCACTATTCCTCCTTTAACGCAACTCTCGATCCCTCACGTTGACGAATTAACATAGAAATTGCGTCGCTATGAAATACTATGCGTTCTATGACATATCCTTCTAAATTGAGTAACGTTTCTATGGAAACGACTGGAAATCCTTTTGGGGACACGAGTTTCTCCTGTCCGATGCACCATTCCTCCTTTAACGCATCTCTCGATCCCTCTCATTGACGATTTAACATAGAAATTGCATCGCTATGATATACTATGCGTTCTATGACATCTCCATCTAAATTGAGTAACGTTTCTATGGAAACGCCTGGATATACTTTTGGGACACGAGTTTCTCCTGTCCGATGCACTATTCCTCCTTTAACGCAACTCTCGATCCCTCACATTGACGAATTAACATAGAAGTTGCGTCGCTATGAACTACTATGCGTTCTATAACATCTCCTTCTAAATTGAGTGACGTTTCTATGGAAACGACTGAATATACTTTTGGGACACGAGATTCTCCTGTCCGATGCACTATTCCTCCTTTAACGCATCTCTCGATCCCTCACATTGACGAATTAACATACAAATTGCGTGGCTATGAAATACTATGGGTTCTATGACATCTCCTTCTTAAGAGAATAACGTTTCTAAGGAAGCAAGAAGATTCTCTTTTGGGATACGAGTTTCTCCTGTCCGATGCACTACTCCTCCTATAACGCATCTCTCGGTCCCTCACATTGACGAATTAACACAGAAATTGCGTCGCTATGATATACTATGCGTTCTATGACATCTCTTTCTAAATTGAGTAACGTTTCTATCGAAATGACTGGAAATTTTTTTGGGACACGAGTTTCTCCTATCCGATGCACTATTCCTCCTTTAACGCATCTCTCGATCCCTCACATAGACGAATTAACATAGAAATCGCGTCGCTATGAAATACTATGCTTTCTGTGACATCTCCTTCTAAATTGAGTAACGTTTCTATGGAAACGACTGGAAATTCTTTTGGGAAACGAGTTTCTCCTGTCCGATGCACTATTCCTCCTTTAACGCATCTCTCGATCCCTCACATTGACGAATTAACATAGAAATTGCATCGCTATGAAATACTATGCGTTCTATGACATCTCCTTCTAAATTGAGTAACGTTTCTATGGAAAGGACTGGAAATTCTTTTGGGACACGAGTTTCTCCTGTCCGATGCACTATTCCTCCTTCAACGCATCTCTCGATCCCTCACATTGACGAATTAACATAGAAATTGCGTCGCTACGAAATACTATGCGTTCTATGACATCTCCTTCTAAATTGAGTAACGTTTCTATGGAAACGACTGGAAATTCTTTTGGGACACGAGTTTCTCCTGTCCGATGCACTATTCCTCCTTTAACGCATCTCTCGATCCCTCACATTGACGAATTAACACAGAAATTGCGTCGCTATGAAATACTATGCGTTCTATGACATCTCCTTCTAAATTGAGTAACGTTTCTATGGAAACGACTGGAAATTCTTTTGCGTCACGACTTTCTCCTGTCCGATGCACTATTCCTCCTTTCACGCATCTCTCGATCCCTCACAGTGACGAATTAACATAGAAATTGCGTCGCTATGAAATACTATGCTTTCTATGACATCTACTTCTAAATTGAGTAACGTTTCTATGGAAACGACTGGAAATTCTTTTGGGACATGAGTTTCTCCTGTCCGATGCACTATTCCTCCTTTAACGCAACTCTCGATCCCTCACGTTGACGAATTAACATAGAAATTGCGTCGCTATGAAATACTATGCGTTCTATGACATATCCTTCTAAATTGAGTAACGTTTCTATGGAAACGACTGGAAATCCTTTTGGGACACGAGTTTCTCCTGTCCGATGCACCATTCCTCCTTTAACGCATCTCTCGATCCCTCACATTGACGAATTAACCTAGAAATTGCGTCGCTATGAAATACTATGCGTTCTATGACATCTCCATCTAAATTGAGTAACGTTTCTATGGAAACGCCTGGATATACTTTTGGGACACGAGTTTCTCCTGTCCGATGCACTATTCCTCCTTTAACGCAACTCTCGATCCCTTACATTGACGAATTAACATAGAAGTTGCGTCGCTATGAACTACTATGCGTTCTATAACATCTCCTTCTAAATTGAGTGACGTTTCTATGGAAACGACTGAATATACTTTTGGGACACGAGATTCTCCTGTCCGATGCACTATTCCTCCTTTAACGCATCTCTCGATCCCTCACATTGACGAATTAACATAGAAATTGCGTCGCTATGAAATACTATGGGTTCTATGACATCTCCTTCTTAAGAGAATAACGTTTCTAAGGAAGCAAGAAGATTCTCTTTTGGGATACGAGTTTCTCCTGTCCGATGCACTATTCCTCCTATAACGCATCTCTCGGTCCCTCACATTGACGAATTAACACAGAAATTGCGTCGCTATGATATACTATGCGTTCTATGACATCTCTTTCTAAATTGAGTAACGTTTCTATCGAAATGACTGGAAATTTTTTTGGGACACGAGTTTCTCCTATCCGATGCACTATTCCTCCTTTAACGCATCTCTCGATCCCTCACATAGACGAATTAACATAGAAATCGCGTCGCTATGAAATACTATGCTTTCTGTGACATCTCCTTCTAAATTGAGTAACGTTTCTATGGAAACGACTGGAAATTCTTTTGGGACACGAGTTTCTCCTGTCCGATGCACTATTCCTCCTTTAACGCAACTCTCGATCCCTCACGTTGACGAATTAACGTAGAAATTGCGTCGCTATGAAATACTATGCGTTCTATGACATATCCTTCTAAATTGAGTAACGTTTCTATGGAAACGACTGGAAATCCTTTTGGGACACGAGTTTCTCCTGTCCGATGCACCATTCCTCCTTTAACGCATCTCTCGATCCCTCTCATTGACGAATTAACATAGAAATTGCGTCGCTATGAAATACTATGCGTTCTATGACATCTCCATCTAAATTGAGTAACGTTTCTATGGAAACGCCTGGATATACTTTTGGGACACGAGTTTCTCCTGTCCGATGCACTATTCCTCCTTTAACGCAACTCTCGATCCCTCACATTGACGAATTAACATAGAAGTTGCGTCGCTATGAACTACTATGCGTTCTATAACATCTCCTTCTAAATTGAGTGACGTTTCTATGGAAACGACTGAATATACTTTTGGGACACGAGATTCTCCTGTCCGATGCACTATTCCTCCTTTAACGCATCTCTCGATCCCTTACATTGACGAATTAACATAGAAATTGCGTGGCTATGAAATACTATGGGTTCTATGACATCTCCTTCTTAAGAGAATAACGTTTCTAAGGAAGCAAGAAGATTCTCTTTTGGGATACGAGTTTCTCCTGTCCGATGCACTATTCCTCCTATAACGCATCTCTCGGTCCCTCACATTGACGAATTAACATAGAAATCGCGTCGCTATGAAATACTATGCTTTCTGTGACATCTCCTTCTAAATTGAGTAACGTTTCTATGAAAACGACTGGAAATTCTTTAGGGACACGAGTTTCTCCTGTCCGATGCACTATTCCTCCTTTAACGCATCTCTCGATCCCTCACATTGACGAATTAACATAGAAATTGCGTCGCTATGAAATACTATGGGTTCTATGACATCTCCTTCTTAAGAGAATAACGTTTCTAAGGAAGCAAGAGGATTCTCTTTTGGGACACGAGTTTCTCCTGTCCGATGCACTATTCCTCCTATAACGCATCTCTCGGTCCCTCACATTGACGAATTAACACAGAAATTGCGTCGCTATGATATACTATGCGTTCTATGACATCTCCTTCTAAATTGAGTAACGTTTCTATCGAAATGACTGGAAATTCTTTTGGGACACGAGTTTCTCCTATCCGATGCACTATTCCCCCTTTAACGCATCTCTCGATCCTTCGCATAGACGAATTAACGTAGAAATCGCGTCGCTATGAAATACTATGCTTTCTATGACATCTCCTTCTAAATTGAGTAACGTTTCTATCGAAACGACTGGAAATTCTTTTGGGAAACGAGTTTCTCCTGTCCGATGCACTATTCCTCCTTTAACGCATCTCTCGATCCCTCACATTGACGAATTAACATAGAAATTGCATCGCTATGAAATACTATGCGTTCTATGACATCTCCTTCTAAATTGAGTAAGGTTTCTATGGAAACGACTGGAAATTCTTTTGGGACACGAGTTTCTCCTGTCCGATGCACTATTCCTCCTTCAACGCATCTCTCGATCCCTCACAGTGACGAATTAACATAGAAATTGCGTCGCTATGAACTACTATGCTTTCTATGACATCTACTTCTAAATTGAGTAACGTTTCTATGGAAACGACTGGAAATTCTTTTGGGACACGAGTTTCTCCTGTCCGATGCACTATTCCTCCTTTAACGCAACTCTCGATCCCTCACGTTGACGAATTAACATAGAAATTGCGTCGCTATGAAATACTATGCGTTCTATGACATATCCTTCTAAATTGAGTAACGTTTCTATGGAAACGACAGGAAATCCTTTTGGGACACAAGTTTCTCCTGTCCGATGCACCATTCCTCCTTTAACGCATCTCTCGATCCCTCACATTGACGAATTAACATAGAAATTGCGTCGCTATGAAATACTATGCGTTCTATGACATCTCCATCTAAATTGAGTAACGTTTCTATGGAAACGCCTGGATATACTTTTGGGACACGAGTTTCTCCTGTCCGATGCACTATTCCTCCTTTAACGCAACTCTCGATCCCTCACATTGACGAATTAACATAGAAGTTGCGTCGCTATGAACTACTATGCGTTCTATAACATCTCCTTCTAAATCGAGTGACGTTTCTATGGAAACGACTGAATATACTTTTGGGACACGAGATTCTCCTGTCCGATGCACTATTCCTCCTTTAACGCAACTCTCGATCCCTCACATTGACGAATTAACATAGAAATTGCGTCGCTATGAGATACTATGGGTTCTATGACATCTCCTTCTTAAGAGAATAACGTTTCTAAGGAAGCAAGAAGATTCTCTGTTGGGATACGAGTTTCTCCTGTCCGATGCACTATTCCTCCTATAACGCATCTCTCTGTCCCTCACATTGACGAATTAACACAGAAATTGCGTCGCTATGATATACTATGCGTTCTATGACATCTCTTTCTAAATTGAGTAACGTTTCTATCGAAATGACTGGAAATTCTTTTGGGGCACGAGTTTCTCATATCCGATGCACTATTCCTCCTTTAACGCATCTCTCGATCCCTCACATAGACGAATTAACATAGAAATCGCGTCGCTATGACATACTATGCTTTCTGTGACATCTCCTTCTAAATTGAGTAACGTTTCTATGGAAACGACTGGATATACTTTTGGGACACCAGTTTCTCCTGTCCGATGCACTATTCCTCCTTTAACGCATCACTCGATCCCTCACATTTAAGAATTAACACAGAAATTGCGTTGCTATGAAATACTATGCGGTCTATGACATCTCCTTCTAAATTGAGTAACGTTTCTATGGAAACGACTGGAAATTCTTTTGGGACACGAGTTTCTCTGGTCCGGTGCACTATTCCTCCTTTAACGCATCTCTCGATCCCTCACATTGACGAATTAACATAGAAATTGCGTCGCTATTAAATACTATGCGTTCTATGACATCCCCTTCTAAATTGAGTAACATTTCTATGGAAACGACTGGAAATTCTTATGGGACACGAGTTTCTCCTGTCCGATGCACGATTCCTCCTTTAACGCATCTCTCGATCCCACACATTGACGAATTAACATAGAAATTGCGTCGCTATGAAACACTATGCGTTCTATGACATCTCCTTCCAAATTGACTAACGTTTCTATGGAAACGACTGGAAATTCTTTTGGGACACGAGTTTCTCCTGTCCGATGCACTATTCCTCCTTTAACGCATCTCTCGATCCCTCACATTGACGAATTAACATAGAAATTGCGTCGCTATGAAATACTATGCGTTCTATGACATCTCATTCTAAATTGAGTAACGTTTCAATGGAAACGACTGGAAATTCTTTTGGGAGACGAGTTTCTCCTGTCCGATGCACTATTCCTCCTTTAACGCAACTCTCGATCCCTCACATTGACGAATTAACATAGAAATTGCGTCGCTATGAAATACTATGCGTTCTAAGACATCTCCTTCTAAATTGAGTAACGTTTCTATGAAAACGACTGGAAATTCTTTAGGGACACGAGTTTCTCCTGTCCGATGCACTATTCCTCCTTAAACGCATCTCTCGATCCCTCACATTGACGAATTAACATAGAAATTGCGTCGCTATGAAATACTATGGGTTCTATGACATCTCCTTCTTAAGAGAATAACGTTTCTAAGGAAGCAAGAGGATTCTCTTTTGGGACACGAGTTTCTCCTGTCCGATGCACTATTCCTCCTATAACGCATCTCTCGGTCCCTCACATTGACGAATTAACACAGAAATTGCGTCGCTATGATATACTATGCGTTCTATGACATCTCCTTCTAAATTGAGTAACGTTTCTATCGAAATGACTGGAAATTCTTTTGGGACACGAGTTTCTCCTATCCGATGCACTATTCCCCCTTTAACGCATCTCTCGATCCTTCGCATAGACGAATTAACGTAGAAATCGCGTCGCTATGAAATACTATGCTTTCTATGACATATCCTTCTAAATTGAGTAACGTTTCTATCGAAACGACTGGAAATTCTTTTGGGAAACGAGTTTCTCCTGTCCGATGCACTATTCCTCCTTTAACGCATCTCTCGATCAATCACATTGACGAATTAACATAGATATTGCACCGCTATGAAATACTATGCGTTCTATGACATCTCCTTCTAAATTGAGTAACGTTTCTATGGAAACGACTGGAAATTCTTTTGGGACACGAGTTTCTCCTGTCCGATGCACTATTCCTCCTTCAACGCATCTCTCGATCCCTCACAGTGACGAATTAACATAGAAATTGCGTCGCTATGAAATACTATGCTTTCTATGACATCTACTTCTAAATTGAGTAACGTTTCTATGGAAACGACTGGAAATTCTTTTGGGACACGAGTTTCTCCTGTCCGATGCACTATTCCTCCTTTAACGCAACTCTCGATCCCTCACGTTGACGAATTAACATAGAAATTGCGTCGCTATGAAATACTATGCGTTCTATGACATATCCTTCTAAATTGAGTAACGTTTCTATGGAAACGACAGGAAATCCTTTGGGGACACAAGTTTCTCCTGTCCGATGCACCATTCCTCCTTTAACGCATCACTCGATCCCTCACATTTAAGAATTAACACAGAAATTGCGTTGCTATGAAATACTATGCGGTCTATGACATCTCCTTCTAAATTGAGTAACGTTTCTATGGAAACGACTGGAAATTCTTTTGGGACACGAGTTTCTCTGGTCCGGTGCACTATTCCTCCTTTAACGCATCTCTCGATCCCTCACATTGACGAATTAACATAGAAATTGCGTCGCTATTAAATACTATGCGTTCTATGACATCCCCTTCTAAATTGAGTAACATTTCTATGGAAACGACTGGAAATTCTTATGGGACACGAGTTTCTCCTGTCCGATGCACGATTCCTCCTTTAACGCATCTCTCGATCCCTCACATTGACGAATTAACATAGAAATTGCGTCGCTATGAAACACTATGCGTTCTATGACATCTCCTTCCAAATTGACTAACGTTTCTATGGAAACGACTGGAAATTCTTTTGGGACACGAGTTTCTCCTGTCCGATGCACTATTCCTCCTTTAACGCATCTCTCGATCCCTCACATTGACGAATTAACATAGAAATTGCGTCCCTATGAAATACTATGCGTTCTATGACATCTCCTTCTAAATTGAGTAACGTTTCAATGGAAACGACTGGAAATTCTTTTGGGAGACGAGTTTCTCCTGTCCGATGCACTATTCCTCCTTTAACGCAACTCTCGATCCCTCACATTGACGAATTAACATAGAAATTGCGTCGCAATGAAATACTATGCGTTCTAAGACATCTCCTTCTAAATTGAGTAACGTTTCTATGAAAACGACTGGAAATTCTTTAGGGACACGAGTTTCTCCTGTCCGATGCACTATTCCTCCTTTAACGCATCTCTCGATCCCTCACATTGACGAATTAACATAGAAATTGCGTCGCTATGAAATACTATGGGTTCTATGACATCTCCTTCTTAAGAGAATAACGTTTCTAAGGAAGCAAGAGGATTCTCTTTTGGGACACGAGTTTCTCCTGTCCGATGCACTATTCCTCCTATAACGCATCTGTCGGTCCCTCACATTGACGAATTAACACAGAAATTGCGTCGCTATGATATACTATGCGTTCTATGACATCTCCTTCTAATTTGAGTAACGTTTCTATCGAAATGACTGGAAATTCTTTTGGGACACGAGTTTCTCCTATCCGATGCACTATTCCCCCTTTAACGCATCTCTCGATCCCTCACATAGACGAATTAACGTAGAAATCGCGTCGCTATGAAATACTATGCTTTCTATGACATCTCCTTCTAAATTGAGTAACGTTTCTATCGAAACGGCTGGATATACTTTTGGGACACGAGTTTCTCCTCTCCGATGCACTATTCCTCCTTTAACGCATCTCTCGATCCCTCAAATTGACGAATTAACATAGAAATTGCGTCACTATGAAATACTATGCGTTCTATGACATCTCCTTCTAAATTGAGTAACGTTTCTATGGAAACGACTGGATATACTTTTGGGACACGAGTTTCTCCTGTCTGATGCCCTATTCCACCTTTGACGCATCTCTCGATCCCTCACATCGACGAATTAACATAGACATCGCGTCGCGATGAAATACTATGCGTTTTATGACATCTCCTTTAAATTGAGTAACGTTTCTATGGAAGCGACTGGAAATACATTTGGGACACGAGTTTCTCCTGTCCGATGCACTATTCTTCCTTTAACGCACCTCTCGATCCCTCACATTGACGAATTAACATAGAAATTGCGTCGCTATTAAATACTATGCGTTCTATGACATCCCCTTCTAAATTGAGTAACGTTTCTATGGAAACGACTGGAAATTCTTTTGGGACACGAGTTTCTCCTGTCCGATGCACGATTTCTCCTTTAACGCATCTGTCGATCCCTCACATTGACGAATTAACATAGAAATTGCGTCGCTATGAAATACTATGCGTTCTATGACATCTCCTTCTAAATTGACTTACGTTTCTATGGAAACGACTGGAAATTCTTTTGGGAAACGAGTTTCTCCTGTCCGATGCACTATTCCTCCTTTAACGCATCTCTCGATCCCTCACATTGACGAATTAACATAGAAATTGCATCGCTATGAAATACTATGCGTTCTATGACATCTCCTTCTAAATTGAGTATCGTTTCTATGGAAACGACTGGAAATTCTTTTGGGACACGAGTTTCTCCTGTCCGATGCACTATTCCTCCTTCAACGCATCTCTCGATCCCTCACATTGACGAATAAACATAGAAATTGCGTCGCTATGAAATACTATGCGTTCTATGACATCTCCTTCTAAATTGAGTAACGTTTCTATGGAAACGACTGGAAATTCTTTTGGGACACGAGTTTCTCCTGTCCGATGCACTATTCCTCCTTTAACGCATCTCTCGATCCCTCACATTGACGAATTAACACAGAAATTGCGTCGCTATGAAATACTATGCGTTCTATGACATCTTCTTCTAAATTGAGTAACGTTTCTATGGAAACGACTGGAAATTCTTTTGGGTCACGACTTTCTCCTGTCCGATGCACTATTCCTCCTTTCACGCATCTCTCGATCCCTCACATTGACGAATTAACATAGAAATTGCGTCGCTATGAAATACTATGCTTTCTATGACATCTCCTTCTAAATTGAGTAACGTTTCTATGGAAACGACTGGAAATTCTTTTGGGACACGAGTTTCTCCTGTCCGATGCACTATTCCTCCTTTAACGCGACTCTCGATCCCTCACGTTGACGAATTAATATAGAAATTGCGTCGCTATGACATACTATGCGTTCTATGACATCTCCTTCTAAATTGAGTAACGTTTCTATGGAAACGACTGGAAATCCTTTTGGGACACGAGTTTCTCCTGTCCGATGCACCATTCCTCCTTTAACGCATCTCTCGATCCCTCACATTGACGAATTAACATAGAAATTGCGTCGCTATGAAATACTATGCGTTCTATGACATCTCCTTCTAAATTGAGTAACGTTTCTATGGAAACGCCTGGATATACTTTTGGGACACGAGTTTTTCCTGTCCGATGCACTATTCCTCCTTTAACGCAACTCTCGATCCCTCACATTGACGAATTAACATAGGAATTGCGTCGCTATGAACTACTACGCGTTCTATGACATCTCCTTCTAAATTGAGTAACGTTTCTATGGAAACGACTGGATATACTTTTGGGACACGAGTTTCTCCTGTTCGATGCACTATTCCTCCTTTAACGCATCTCTCGATCCCTCACATTGACGAATTAACATAGAAATTGCATCGCTATGAAATACTATGGGCTCTATGACATCTCCTTCTTAAGAGAATAACGTTTCTAAGGAAGCAAGAGGATTCTCTTTTGGGAAACGAGTTTCTCCTGTCCGATGCACTATTCCTCCTATAACCCATCTCTCGGTCCCTCACATTGACGAATTAACACAGAAATTGCGTCGCTATGATATACTATGCGTTCCATGACATCTCCTTCTAAATTGAATAACGTTCTATCGAAATGACTGGAAATTCTTTTGGGACACGAGTTTCTCCTATCCGATGCACTATTCCTCCTTTAACGCATCTCTCGATCCCTCACATAGACGAATTAACATAGAAATCGGGTCGCTATGAAATACTATGCTTTCTGTGACATCTCCATCTAAATTGAATAACGTTTCTATGGAAACGACTGGATATACTTTTGGGACACGAGTTTCTCCTGTCTGATGCACTATTCCACCTTTGACGCATCTCTCGATCCCTCACATTGACGAATTAACATAGAGATCGCGTCGCGATGAAATACTATGCGTTTTATGACATCTCCTTTAAATTGAGTAACGTTTCTATGGAAGCGACTGGAAATACTTTTGGGACACGAGTTTCTCCTGTCCGATTCACGATTCCTCCTTTAACGCATCTGTCGATCCCTCACATTGAAGAATTAACATAGAAATTGCGTCGCTATGAAATACTATGCGTTCTATGACATCTCCTTCTAAATTGACTAACGTTTCTATGGAAACGACTGGAAATTCTTTTGGGAAACGAGTTTCTCCTGTCCGATGCACTATTCCTTCTTTAACGCATCTCTCGATCCCTCACATTGACGAATTAACATAGAAATTGCATCGCTGTGAAATACTATGCGTTCTATGACATCTCCTTCTAAATTGAATAACGTTCTATCGAAATGACTGAAAATCCTTTTGGGACACGAGTTTCTCCTGTCCGATGCACCATTCCTCCTTTAACGCATCTCTCGATCCCTCACATTGACGAATTAACATAGAAATTGCGTCGCTATGAAATACTATGCGTTCTATGACATCTCCTTCTAAATTGAGTAACGTTTCTATGGAAACGCCTGGATATACTTTTGGGACACGAGTTTCTCCTGTCCGATGCACTATTTTCCTTTAACGCAACCCTCGATCCCTCACATTGACGTATTAACATAGAAGTTGCGTCGCTATGAACTACTACGCGTTCTATGACATCTCCTTCTAAATTGAGTGACGTTTCTATGGAAACGACTGGATATACTTTTGGGACACGAGTTTCTCCTGTCCGATGCACTATTCCTCCTTTAACGAATCTCTCGATCCCTCACATTGACGAATTAACATAGAAATTGCGTCGCTATGAAATACTATGGGTTCTATGACATCTCCTTCTTAAGAGAAAAACTTTTCTAAGGAAGCAAGAGGATTCTCTTTTGGGATACGAGTTTCTCCTGTCCGATGCACTATTCCTCCTATAACGCATCTCTCGGTCCCTCACATTGACGAATTAACACAGAAATTGCGTCGCTATGATATACTATGCGTTCCATGACATCTCCTTCTAAATTGAATAACGTTTCTATCGAAATGACTGGAAATTCTTTTGGGACACGAGTTTCTCCTATCCGATGCACTATTCCTCGTTTAACGCATCTCTCGATCCCTCACATAGACGAATTAACATAGAAATCGCGTCGCTATGAAATACTATGCTTTCTGTGACATCTCCTTCTAAATTGAATAACGTTCTATCGAAATGACTGGAAATTCTTTTGGGACACGAGTTTCTCCTATCCGATGCACTATTCCTCCTTTAACGCATCTCTCGATCCCTCACATAGACGAATTAATATAGAAATCGGGTCGCTATGAAATACTGTGCTTTCTGTGACATCTCCTTCTAAATTGAGTAACGTTTCTATGGAGACGACTGGATATACTTTTGGGAACCGAGTTTCTCCTCTCTGATGCACTATTCCACCTTTGACGCATCTCTCGATCCCTCACATTGACGAATTAACATAGAGATCGCGTCGCGATGAAATACTATGCGTTTTATGACATCTCCTTTAATTTGAGTAACGTTTCTATGGAAGCGACTGGAAATACTTTTGGGACACGAGTTTCTCCTGTCCGATGCACTATTCTTCCTTTAACGGTTCTCTCGATCCCTCACATTGACGAATTAACATAGAAATTGCATCGCTATTCAATACTATGCGTTCTATGACATCCCCTTCTAAATTGAGTAACGTTTCTATGGAAGCGACTGGAAATTCTTTTGGGACACGAGTTTCTCCTGTCCGATGCACTATTCTTCCTTTAACGCATCTCTCGATCCCTCACATTGACGAATTAACATAGAAATTGCGTTGCTATTAAATACTATGCGTTCTATGACATCCCCTTCTAAATTGAGTAACGTTTCTATGGAAACGACTGGAAATTCTTTTGGGACACGAGTTTCTCCTGTCCGATGCACGATTCCTCCTTTAACGCATCTGTCGATCCCTCACATTGAAGAATTAACATAGAAATTTCGTCGCTAAGAAATACTATGCGTTCTATGACATCTCCTTCTAAATTGACTAACGTTTCTATGGAAACGACTGGAAATTCTTTTGGGAAACGAGTTTCTCCTGTCCGATGCACTATTCCTCCTTTAACGCATCTCTCGATCCCTCACATTGACGAATTAACATAGAAATTGCATCGCTATGAAATACTATGCGTTCTATGACATCTCCTTCTAAATTGAGTAACGTTTCTATGGAAACGACTGGAAATTCTTTTGGGACACGAGTTTCTCCTGTCCGATGCACTATTCCTCCTTCAACGCATCTCTCGATCCCTCACATTGACGAATTAACATAGAAATTGCGTCGCTATGAAATACTATGCGTTCTATGACATCTCCTTCTAAATTGAGTAACGTTTCTATGGAAACGACTGGAAATTCTTTTGGGACACGAGTTTCTCCTGTCCGATGCACTATTCCTCCTTTAACGCATCTCTCGATCCCTCACATTGACGAATTAACACAGAAATTGCGTCGCTATGAAATACTATGCGTTCTATGACATCTCCTTCTAAATTGAGTAACGTTTCTATGGAAACGACTGGAAATACTTTTGGGTCACGACTTTCTCCTGTCCGATGCACTATTCCTCCTTTCACGCACCTCTCGATCCCTCACATTGACGAATTAACATAGAAATTGCGTCTCTATGAAATACTATGCTTTCTATGACATCTCCTTCTAAATTGAGTAACGTTTCTATGGAAACGACTGGAAATTCTTTTGGGACACGAGTTTCTCCTGTCCGATGCACTATTCCTCCTTTAACGCAACTCTCGATCCCTCACGTTGACGAATTAATATAGAAATTGCGTCGCTATGAAATACTATGCGTTCTATGACATCTCCTTCTAAATTGAGTAACGTTTCTATGGAAACGACTGGAAATCCTTTTGGGACACGAGTTTCTCCTGTCCGATGCACCATTCCTCCTTTAACGCATCTCTCGATCCCTCACATTGACGAATTAACATAGAAATTGCGTCGCTATGAAATACTATGCGTTCTATGACATCTCCTTCTAAATTGAGTAACGTTTCTATGGAAACGCCTGGATATACTTTTGGGACACGAGTTTCTCCTGTCCGATGCACTATTCCTCCTTTAACGCAACTCTCGATCCCTCACATTGACGAATTAACATAGAAGTTGCGTCGCTATGAACTACTACGCGTTCTATGACATCTCCTTCTAAATTGAGTGACGTTTCTATGGAAACGACTGGATATACTTTTGGGACACGAGTTTCTCCTGTCCGATGCACTATTCCTCCTTTAACGAATCTCTCGATCCCTCACATTGACGAATTAACATAGAAATTGCGTCGCTATGAAATACTATGGGTTCTATGACATCTCCTTCTTAAGAGAATAACGTTTCTAAGGAAGCAAGAGGATTCTCTTTTGGGATACGAGTTTCTCCTGTCCGATGCACTATTCCTCCTATAACGCATCTCTCGGTCCCTCACATTGACGAATTAACACAGAAATTGCGTCACTATGATATACTATGCGTTCCATGACATCTCCTTCTAAATTGAATAACGTTTCTATCGAAATGACTGGAAATTCTTTTGGGACACGAGTTTCTCCTATCCGATGCACTATTCCTCCTTTAACACATCTCTCGATCCCTCACATAGACGAATTAACATAGAAATCGCGTCGCTATGAAATACTATGCTTTCTGTGACATCTCCTTCTAAATTGAGTAACGTTTCTATGGAAACGACTGGATATACTTTTGGGACACCAGTTTCTCCTGTCCGATGCACTATTCCTCCTTTAACGCATCTCTCGATCCCTCACATTTAAGAATTAACACAGAAATTCCGTCGCTATGAAATACTATGCGGTCTATGACATCTCCTTCTAAACTGAGTAACGTTTCTATGGAAACGACTGGAAATTCTTTTGGGACACGAGTTTCTCTGGTCCGATGCACTATTCCTCCTTTAACGCATCTCTCGATCTTTCACATTGACGAATTAACATAGAAATTGCGTCGCTATTAAATACTACGCGTTCTATGACATCCCCTTCTAAATTGAGAAACATTTCTATGGAAACGACTGGAAATTCTTTTGGGACACGAGTTTCTCCTGTCCGATGCACGATTCCTTCTTTAACGCATCTCTCGATCCCTCACATTGACGAATTAACATAGAAATTGCGTCGCTATGAAATACTATGCGTTCTGTGACATCTCCTTCTAAATTGACTAACGTTTCTATGGAAACGACTGGAAATTCCTTTGGGACACGAGTTTCTCCTGTCCGATGCACTATTCCTCCTTTTACGCATCTCTCGATCCCTCACATTGACGAATTAACATAGAAATTGCGTCCCTATGAAATACTATGCGTTCTATGACATCTCATTCTAAATTGAGTAACGTTTCAATGGAAACGACTGGAAATTCTTTTGGGAGACGAGTTTCTCCTGTCCGATGCACTATTCCTCCTTTAACGCAACTCTCGATCCCTCACATTGACGAATTAACATAGAAATTGCGTCGCTATGAAATACTATGCGTTCTAAGACATCTCCTTCTAAATTGAGTAACGTTTCTATGAAAACGACTGGAAATTCTTTAGGGACACGAGTTTCTCCTGTCCGATGCACTAATCCTCCTTTAACGCATCTCTCGATCCCTCACATTGACGAATTAACATAGAAATTGCGTCGCTATCAAATACTATGGGTTCTATGACATCTCCTTCTTAAGAGAATAACGTTTCTAAGGAAGCAAGAGGATTCTCTTTTGGGATACGAGTTTCTCCTGTCCGATGCACTATTAGTACTATAACGCATCTCTCGGTCCCTCACATTGACGAATTAACACAGAAATTGCGTCGCTATGATATACTATGCGTTTTATGACATCTCCTTCTAAATTGAGTAACTTTTCTATCGAAATGACTGGAAATTCTTTTGGGACACGAGTTTCTCCTATCCGATTCACTATTCCCCCTTTAACGCATCTCTCGATCCCTCACATAGACGAATTAACATAGAAATCGCGTCGCTATGAAATACTATGCTTTCTATGACATCTCCTTCTAAATTGAGTAACGTTTCTATCGAAACGACTGGATATACTTTTGGGACACGAGTTTCTCCTCTCCGATGCACTATTCCTCCTTTAACGCATCTCTCGATCCCTCACATTTAAGAATTAACACAGAAATTGCGTCGCTATGAAATACAATGCGTTCTATGACATCTCCTTCTAAATTGAGTAACGTTTCTATGGAAACGACTGGAAATTCTTTTGGGACACGAGTTTCTCTAGTCCGATGCACTATTCCTCCTTTAACGCATCTCTCGATCCCTCACATTGACGAATTAACATAGAAATTGCGTCGCTATTAAATACTATGCGTTCTATGACATCCCCTTCTAAATTGAGTAACGTTTCTATGGAAACGACTGGAAATTCTTTTGGGACACGAGTTTCTCCTGTCCGATGCACTTTTCCTCCTTTAACGCATCTCTCGATCCCTCACATTGACTAATTAACATAGAAATTGCGTCGCTATGAAATACTATGGGTTCTATGATATCTCCTTCTTAAGAGAGTAACGTTTCTAAGGAAACAAGAGGATTCACTTTTGGGATACGAGTTTCTCCTGTCCGATGCACTATTCCTCCCATAACGCATCTCTCGATCCCTCACATTGACGAATTAACACAGAAATTGCGTCGCTATGAAATACTATGCGTTCTATGTTATCCCCTTCTAAATTGAGTAACGTTTCTATGGAAACGACTGGAAATTCTTTTGGGACACGAGTTTCTCCTGTCCGATGCACTATTCCTCCTTTAACGCATCTCTCGATCCCTCACATTGACGAATTAACATAGAAATTGCGTCGCTATGAAATACTATGCTTTCTATGACATCTCCTTCTAAATTGAGTAACGTTTCTATGGAAACGACTGGAAATTCTTTTGGGACGCGAGTTTCTCCTGTCCGATGCACTATTCCTCCTTTAACGCATCTCTCGATTCCTCACATTGACGAATTAACACAGAAATTGCGTCGCTATGAAATACTATGCGTTCTATGACATCTCCTTCTAAATTGAGTAACGTTTCTATGGAAACGGCTGGAAAATCTTTTGGGACACGAGTTGCTCCTGTCCGATGCACTATTCCTCCTTTAACGCATCTCTCGATCCCTCACATTGACGAATTAACATAGATATTGCGTCGCTATGAAATACTATGCGTTCTATGACATCTCCTTCTAAATTGAGTAACGTTTCTATGGAAACGACTGTATATACTTTTGGGACACGAGTTTCTCCTGTCCGATGCACTATTCCTCCTTTAACGCATCTCTCGATCCCTCACATTGACGAATTAACACAGAAATTGCGTCGCTATGAAATACTATGCGTTCTATGACATCTCCTTCTAAATTGAGTAACGTTTCTATGGAAACGACTGGAATTCTTTTGGGACACGAGTTTCTCCTGCCCGATGCACTACTCCTCCTTTAACGCATCTCTCGATTAGTCACATTTAAGAATTAACACAGAAATTGCGTCGCTATGAAATACTATGCGTTCTATGACATCTCCTTCTAAATTGAGTAACGTTTCTATGGAAACGACTGGAAATTCTTTTGGGACACGAGTTTCTCTGGTCCGATCCACTATTACTCCTTTAACGCATCTCTCGATCCCTCACATTGACGAATTAACATAGAAATTGCGTCGCTATTAAATACTATGCGATCTATGACATCCCCTTCTAAATTGAGAAACGTTTCTATGGAAACGAATGGAAATTCTTTAGGGACACGTGTTTCTCCTGTCCGATGCACGATTCCTCCTCTAACGCATCTCTCGATCCCACACATTAACGAATTAACATAGAAATTGCGTCGCTATGAAATACTATGCGTTCTATGACATCTCCTTGTAAATTGACTAACGTTTATATGGAAACGACTGGAAATTCTTTTGGGAGACGAGTTTCTCCTGTCCGATGCACTATTCCTCCTTTAACGCAACTCTCGATCCCTCACATTGACGAATTATCATAGAAATTGCGTCGCTATGAAATACTATGTGTTCTAAGACATCTCCTTCTAAATTGAGTAACGTTTCTATGAAAACGACTGGAAATTCTTTAGGGACACGAGTTTCTCCTGTCCGATGCACTATTCCTCCTTCAACGCATCTCTCGATCCCTCACATTGACGAATTAACATAGAAATTGCGTAGCTATGAAATACTATGCGTTCTATGACATCTCCTTCTAAATTGAGTAACGTTTCTATGGAAACGACTGGAAATTCTTTTGGGACGCGAGTTTCTCCTGTCCGATGCACTATTCCTCCTTTAACGCATCTCTCGATTCCTCACATTGACGAATTAACACAGAAATTGCGTCGCTATGAAATACTATGCGTTCTATGACATCTCCTTCTAAATTGAGTAACGTTTCTATGGAAACGGCTGGAAATCTATTGGGACACGAGTTGCTCCTGTCCGATGCACTATTCCTCCTTTAACGCATCTCTCGATCCCTCACATTGACGAATTAACATAGATATTGCGTCGCTATGAAATACTATGCGTTCTATGACATCTCCTTCTAAATTGAGTAACGTTTCTATGGAAACGACTGTATATACTTTTGGGACACGAGTTTCTCCTGTCCGATGCACTATTCCTCCTTTAACGCATCTCTCGATCCCTCACATTGACGAATTAACACAGAAATTGCGTCGCTATGAAATACTATGCGTTCTATGACATCTCCTTCTAAATTGAGTAACGTTTCTATGGAAACGACTGGAAATTCTTTTGGGTCACGAGTTTCTCCTGTCCGATGCACGATTCCTCCTTTAACGCATCTCTCGATCCCTCACATTGACGAATTAACACAGAAGTTGCGTCGCTATGAAATACTATGCGTTCTATGACATCTCCTTCTAAATTGAGTAACGTTTCTATGGAAACGACTGGAAATTCTTTTGGGTCACGAATTTCTCCTGTCCGATGCACTATTCCTCCTTTAACGCATCTCTCGATCCCTCACATTGACGAATTAACATAGAAATTGCGTCGCTATGAAATACTATGCTTTCTATGACATCTCCTTCTAAATTGAGTAACGTTTCTATGGAAACGACTGGAAATTCTTTTGGGACACGAGTTTCTCCTGTCCGATGCACCATTCCTCCTTTAACGCATCTCTCGATCCCTCACATTGACGAATTAACATAGAAATTGCGTCGCTATGAAATACTATGCGTTCTATGACATCTCCTTCTAAATTGAGTAACGTTTCTATGGAAACGCCTGGATATACTTTTGGGACACGAGTTTCTCCTGTCCGATACACTATTCCTCCTTTAACGCAACTCTATATCCCTCACATTGACGAATTAACATAGAAATTGCGTCGCTATGAAGTACTAAGCGTTCTATGACATCTCCTACAAAATTGAGTGACGTTTCTATGGAAACGACTGGATATGCTTTTGGGACACGAGTTTCTCCTGTCCGATGCACTATTCCTCCTTTAACGCATCTCTCGATCCCTCACATTGACGAATTAACATAGAAATTGCGTCGCTATGAAATACTATGGGTTCTATGACATCTCCTTCTTAAGAGAATAACGTTTCTAAGGAAGCAAGAGGATTCTCTTTTGGGATACGAGTTTCTTCTGTCCGATGCACTATTCCTCCTATAACGCATCTCTCGGTCCCTCACATTGACGAATTAACACAGAAATTGCGTCGCTATGATATACTATGCGTTCTATGACATCTCCTTCTAAATTGAGTAACGTTTCTATCGAAATGACTGGAAATTCTTTTGGGACACGAGTTTCTAGTGTCTGATGCACTATTCCTCCTTTAACGCATCTCTCGATCCCTCCCATAGACGAATTAACATAGTAATTGCGTCGCTATGAAATACTATGCGTTCTATGCCATCTCCTTCTAAATTGAGTAACGTTTCTATGGAAACGACTGGATATACTTTCGGTACACGAGTTTCTCCTGTCCGATGCACTATTCCTCCTTTAACGCATCCCTCGCTCCCTCACATTGACGAATTAACACAGAAATTGCGTCGCTATGAAATACTATGCGTTCTATGACATCTCCTTCTAAATTGAGTAACGTTTCTATGGAAACGACTGGAAATTCTTTTGGGACGCGAGTTTCTCCTGTCCGATGCACTATTCCTCCTTTAACGCATCTCTCGATTCCTCACATTGACGAATTAACACAGAAATTGCGTCGCTATGAAATACTATGCGTTCTATGACATCTCCTTCTAAATTGAGTAACGTTTCTATGGAAACGGCTGGAAAATCTTTTGGGACACGAGTTGCTCCTGTCCGATGCACTATTCCTCCTTTAACGCATCTCTCGATCCCTCACATTGACGAATTAACATAGATATTGCGTCGCTATGAAATACTATGCGTTCTATGACATCTCCTTCTAAATTGAGTAACGTTTCTATGGAAACGACTGGAAATTCTTTTGGGACGCGAGTTTCTCCTGTCCGATGCACTATTCCTCCTTTAACGCATCTCTCGATTCCTCACATTGACGAATTAACACAGAAATTGCGTCGCTATGAAATACTATGCGTTCTATGACATCTCCTTCTAAATTGAGTAACGTTTCTATGGAAACGACTGGAATTCTTTTGGGACACGAGTTTCTCCTGTCCGATGCACTATTCCTCCTTTAACGCATCTCTCGATTAGTCACATTTAAGAATTAACACAGAAATTGCGTCGCTATGAAATACTATGCGTTCTATGACATCTCCTTCTAAATTGAGTAACGTTTCTATGGAAACGACTGGAAATTCTTTTGGGACACGAGTTTCTCTGGTCCGATGCACTATTACTCCTTTAACGCATCTCTCGATCCCTCACATTGACGAATTAACATAGAAATTGCGTCGCTATTAAATACTATGCGATCTATGACATCCCCTTCTAAATTGAGAAACGTTTCTATGGAAACGACTGGAAATTCTTTAGGGACACGTGTTTCTCCTGTCCGATGCACGATTCCTCCTCTAACGCATCTCTCGATCCCACACATTGACGAATTAACATAGAAATTGCGTCGCTATGAAATACTATGCGTTCTATGACATCTCCTTATAAATTGACTAACGTTTATATGGAAACGACTGGAAATTCTTTTGGGAGACGAGTTTCTCCTGTCCGATGCACTATTCCTCCTTTAACGCAACTCTCGATCCCTCACATTGACGAATTAACATAGAAATTGCGTCGCTATGAGATACTATGTGTTCTAAGACATCTCCTTCTAAATTGAGTAACGTTTCTATGAAAACGACTGGAAATTCTTTAGGGACACGAGTTTCTCCTGTCCGATGCACTATTCCTCCTTCAACGCATCTCTCGATCCCTCACATTGACGAATTAACATAGAAATTGCGTAGCTATGAAATACTATGCGTTCTATGACATCTCCTTCTAAATTGAGTAACGTTTCTATGGAAACGACTGGAAATTCTTTTGGGACGCGAGTTTCTCCTGTCCGATGCACTATTCCTCCTTTAACGCATCTCTCGATTCCTCACATTGACGAATTAACACAGAAATTGCGTCGCTATGAAATACTATGCGTTCTATGACATCTCCTTCTAAATTGAGTAACGTTTCTATGGAAACGGCTGGAAATCTATTGGGACACGAGTTGCTCCTGTCCGATGCACTATTCCTCCTTTAACGCATCTCTCGATCCCTCACATTGACGAATTAACATAGATATTGCGTCGCTATGAAATACTATGCGTTCTATGACATCTCCTTCTAAATTTAGTAACGTTTCTATGGAAACGACTGTATATACTTTTGGGACACGAGTTTCTCCTGTCCGATGCACTATTCCTCCTTTAACGCATCTCTCGATCCCTCACATTGACGAATTAACACAGAAATTGCGTCGCTATGAAATACTATGCGTTCTATGACATCTCCTTCTAAATTGAGTAACGTTTCTATGGAAACGACTGGAAATTCTTTTGGGTCACGAGATTCTCCTGTCCGATGCACGATTCCTCCTTTAACGCATCTCTCGATCCCTCACATTGACGAATTAACACAGAAGTTGCGTCGCTATGAAATACTATGCGTTCTATGACATCTCCTTCTAAATTGAGTAACGTTCCTATGGAAACGACTGGAAATTCTTTTGGGTCACGAATTTCTCCTGTCCGATGCACTATTCCTCCTTTAACGCATCTCTCGATCCCTCACATTGACGAATTAACATAGAAATTGCGTCGCTATGAAATACTATGCTTTCTATGACATCTCCTTCTAAATTGAGTAACGTTTCTATGGAAACGACTGGAAATTCTTTTGGGACACGAGTTTCTCCTGTCCGATGCACTATTCCTCCTTTAACGCAACTCTCGATCCCTCACATTGACGAATTAACATAGAAATTGCGTCGCTATGAAATACTATGCGTTCTATGACATCTCCTTCTAAATTGAGTAACGTTTCTATGGAAACGACTGGAAATTCTTTTGGGACACGAGTTTCTCCTGTCCGATGCACCATTCCTCCTTTAACGCATCTCTCGATCCCTCACATTGACGAATTAACATAGAAATTGCGTCGCTATGAAATACTATGCGTTCTATGACATCTCCTTCTAAATTGAGTAACGTTTCTATGGAAACGCCTGGATATACTTTTGGGACACGAGTTTCTCCTGTCCGATACACTATTCCTCCTTTAACGCAACTCTATATCCCTCACATTGACGAATTAACATAGAAATTGCGTCGCTATGAAGTACTAAGCGTTCTATGACATCTCCTACAAAATTGAGTGACGTTTCTATGGAAACGACTGGATATGCTTTTGGGACACGAGTTTCTCCTGTCCGATGCACTATTCCTCCTTTAACGCATCTCTCGATCCCTCACATTGACGAATTAACATAGAAATTGCGTCGCTATGAAATACTATGGGTTCTATGACATCTCCTTCTTAAGAGAATAACGTTTCTAAGGAAGCAAGAGGATTCTCTTTTGGGATACGAGTTTCTTCTGTCCGATGCACTATTCCTCCTATAACGCATCTCTCGGTCCCTCACATTGACGAATTAACACAGAAATTGCGTCGCTATGATATACTATGCGTTCTATGACATCTCCTTCTAAATTGAGTAACGTTTCTATCGAAATGACTGGAAATTCTTTTGGGACACGAGTTTCTAGTGTCTGATGCACTATTCCTCCTTTAACGCAATTCTCGATCCCTCCCATAGACGAATTAACATAGAAATTGCGTCGCTATGAAATACTATGCGTTCTATGCCATCTCCTTCTAAATTGAGTAACGTTTCTATGGAAACGACTGGATATACTTTCGGTACACGAGTTTCTCCTGTCCGATGCACTATTCCTCCTTTAACGCATCCCTCGCTCCCTCACATTAACGAATTAACATAGAAATCGCGCCGCGATGAAATACTATGGGTTCTATGACATCTCCTTCTAAATTGAGTAACGTTTCTAAGGAAACGACTGTATGTACTTTTGGGACAAGAGTTTCTCCTGTCCGATGCACTATTCTTCCTTTAACGCATCTCTCGATCCCTCACATTGACGAATTAACACAGAAATCGCGCCGCGGTGAAATACTATGAGTTCTATGACATCTCCTTCTAAATTGAGTAACGTTTCTATGGAAACGACTGGATTTACTTTTGGGACACGAGTTTCTCCTGTCCGATGCACTATTCCTCCTTTAACGCATCTCTCGATCCCTCACATTGACGAATTAACACACAAATTGCGTCACTATGAAATACTTTGCGATCTATGACAACTCCGTCTAAATGGAGTAACGTTTCTATGAAAACGACTGGGTATACTTTTGGGACACGAGTTTCTCCTGTCCGATGCACTATTCCTCCTTTAACGCATCTCTCGATCCCTCACATTGACGAATTAACATAGAAATTGTGTTGCTATGAAATACTATGCGTTCTATGGCATCTCCTTCTAAATTGAGTAACGTTTCTAATGAAACGACTGGAAATTCTTTTGGGACACGAGTTTCTCCTGTCCGATGCACTATTCCTCCTTTAACGCATCTCTCGATCCCTCATATTGACGAATTAAGATAGAAATTGCGTCGCTATGAAATACTATGCGTTCTATGACATCTCCTTCTAAATTGAGTAACGTTTCTATGGAAACGACTGCAAATTCTTTTGGGACACGAGTTTCTCCTGTCCGATGCACTATTCCTCCTTTAACGCATCTCTCGATCCCTCACATTGAAGAATTACCATAGAAATTGCGTCGCTATTAAATACTATGCGATCTATGACATCCCCTTCTAAATTGAGTAACGTTTCTATGGAAACGACTGGAAATTCTTTTGGGACACGTGCTTCTCCTGTCCGATGCACGATTCCTCCTCTAACGCATCTCTCGATCCCTCACATTGACGAATTAACATAGAAATTGCGTCGCTATGAAATACTATGCGTTCTATGACATCTCCTTATAAATTGACTAACGTTTCTATGGAAACGACTGGAAATTCTTTTGGGTCACGAGTTTCTCCTGTCCGATGCACTATTCCTCCTTTAACGCATCTCTCGATCCCTCACATTGACGAATTAACATAGAAATTGCGTCCCTATGAAATACTATGCGTTCTATGACATCTCATTCCAAATTGAGTAACGTTTCAATGGAAACGACTGGAAATTCTTTAGGGACACGAGTTTCTCCTGTCCGATGCACTATTCCTCCTTCAACGCATCTCTCGATCCCTCACATTGACGAATTAACATAGAAATTGCGTCGCTATGATATACTATGCGTTCTATGACATCTCCTTCTAAATTGAGTAACGTTTCTATGGAAACTACTGGAAATTCTTTTGGGACGCGAGTTTCTCCTGTCCGATGCACTATTCCTCCTTTAACGCATCTCTCGATTCCTCACATGGACGAATTAACACAGAAATTGCGTCGCTATGAAATACTATGCGTTCTATGACATCTCCTTCTAAATTTAGTAACGTTTCTATGGAAACGGCTGGAAAATCTTTTGGGACACGAGTTGCTCCTGTCCGATGCACTATTCCTCCTTTAACGCATCTCTCGATCCCTCACATTGACGAATTAACATAGATATTGCGTCGCTATGAAATACTATGCGTTCTATGACATCTCCTTCTAAATTGAGTAACGTTTCTATGGAAACGACTGTATATACTTTTGGGACACGAGTTTCTCCTGTGCGATGCACTATTCCTCCTTTAACGCATATCTCGATCCCTCACATTGACGAATTAACACAGAAATTGCGTCGCTATGAAAAACTATGCGTTCTATGACATCTCCTTCTAAATTGAGTAACGTTTCTATGGAAACGACTGGAAATTCTTTTGGGTCACGAGTTTCTCCTGTCCGATGCACTATTCCTCCTTTAACGCATCTCTCGATCCCTCACATTGACGAATTAACACAGAAATTGCGTCGCTATGAAATACTATGCGATCTATGACATCCCCTTCTAAATTGAGAAACGTTTCTATGGAAACGACTGGAAATTCTTTAGGGACACGTGTTTCTCCTGTCCGATGCACGATTCCTCCTCTAACGCATCTCTCGATCCCTCACATTGACGAATTAACATAGAAATTGCGTCGCTATGAAATACTATGCGTTCTATGACATCTCCTTATAAATTGACTAACGTTTCTATGGAAACGACTGGAAATTCTTTTGTGACACGAGTTTCTCCTGTCCGATGCACTATTCCTCCTTTAACGCATCTCTCGATCCCTCACATTGACGAATTAACATAGAAATTGCGTCCCTATGAAATACTATGCGTTCTATGACATCTCATTCCAAATTGAGTATCGTTTCAAAGGAAACGACTGGAAATTCTTTTGGGAGACGAGTTTCTCCTGTCCGATGCACTATTCCTCCTTTATCGCAACTCTCGATCCCTCACATTGACGAATTAACATAGAAATGGCGTCGCTATGAAATACTATGTGTTCTAAGACATCTCCTTCTAAATTGAGTAACGTTTCTATGAAAACGACTGGAAATTCTTTAGGGACACGAGTTTCTCCTGTCCGATGCACTATTCCTCCTTCAACGCATCTCTCGATCCCTCACATTGACGAATTAACATAGAAATTGCGTCGCTATGAAATACTATGCGTTCTATGACATCTCCTTCTAAATTGAGTAACGTTTCTATGGAAACGACTGGAAATTCTTTTGGGACACGAGTTTCTCCTGTCCGATGCACTATTCCTCCTTTAACACAACTCTCGATCCCTCACATTGACGAATTAACATAGATATTGCGTCGCTATGAAATACTATGCGTTCTATGACATCTCCTTCTAAATTGAGTAACGTTTCTATGGAAACGACTGTATATACTTTTGGGACACGAGTTTCTCCTGTCCGATGCACTATTCCTCCTTTAAGGCATCTCTCGATCCCTCACATTGACGAATTAACACAGAAATTGCGTCGCTATGAAATACTATGCGTTCTATGACATCTCCTTCTAAATTGAGTAACGTTTCTATGGAAACGACTGGAAATTCTTTTGGGTCACGAGTTTCTCCTGTCCGATGCACTATTCCTCCTTTAACGCATCTCTCGATCCCTCACATTGACGAATTAACACAGAAATTGCGTCGCTATGAAATACTATGCGTTCTATGACATCTCCTTCTAAATTGAGTAACGTCTCTATGGAAACGATTGGAAATTCTTTTTGGGTCACGAATTTCTCCTGTCCGATGCACTATTCCTCCTTTAACGCATCTCTCGATCCCTCACATCGACGAATTAACATAGAAATTGCGTCGCTATGAAATACTATGCTTTCTATGACATCTCCTTCTAAATTGAGTAACGTTTCTATGGAAACGACTGGAAATTCTTTTGGGACACGAGTTTCTCCTGTCCGATGCACTATTCCTCCTTTAACGCAACTCTCGATCCCTCACATTGACGAATTAACATAGAAATTGCGTCGCTATGAAATACTATGCGTTCTATGACATCTCCTTCTAAATTGAGTAACGTTTCTATGGAAACGACTGGAAATTCTTTTGGGACACGAGTTTCTCCTGTCCGATGCACCATTCCTTATTTAACGCATCTCTCGATCCCTCACATTGACGAATTAACATAGAAATTGCGTCGCTATGAAATACTATGCGTTCTATGACATCTCCTTCTAAATTGAGAAACGTTTCTATGGAAACGCCTGGATATACTTTTGGGACACGAGTTTCTCCTGTCCGATGCACTATTCCTCCTTTAACGCAACTCTATATCCCTCACATTGACGAATTAACATAGAAATTGCGTCGCTATGAAGTACTATGCGTTCTATGACATCTCCTTCAAAATTGAGTGACGTTTCTATGGAAACGACTGGATATGCTTTTGGGACACGAGTTTCTCCTGTCCGATGCACTATTCCTCCTTAAACGCATCTCTCGATCCCTCACATTGACGAATTAACATAGAAATTGCGTCGCTATGAAATACTATGGGTTCTATGACATCTCCTTCTTAAGAGAATAACGTTTCTAAGGAAGCAAGAGGATTCTCTTTTGGGATACGAGTTTCTCCTGTCCGATGCACTATTCCTCCTATAACGCATCTCTCGGTCCCTCACATTGACGAATTAACACAGAAATTGCGTCGCTATGATATACTATGCGTTCTATGACATCTCCTTCTAAATTGAGTAACGTTTCTATCGAAATGACTGGAAATTCTTTTGGGACACGAGTTTCTAGTGTCTGATGCACTATTCCTCCTTTAACGCATCTCTCGATCCCTCCCATAGACGAATTAACATAGAAATTGCGTCGCTATGAAATACAATGCGTTCTATGCCATCTCCTTCTAAATTGAGTAACGTTTCTATGGAAACGACTGGATATACTTTCGGTACACGAGTTTCTCCTGTCCGATGCACTATTCCTCCTTTAACGCATCCCTCGCTCCCTCACATTGACGAATTAACATAGAAATCGCACCGCGATGAAATACTATGGGTTCTATGACATCTCCTTCTAAATTGAGTAACGTTTCTAAGGAAACGAATGTATGTACTTTTGGGACAAGAGTTTCTCCTGTCCGATGCACTGTTCCTCCTTTAACGCATCTCTCAATCCCTCACATTGACGAATTAACACAGAAATCGCGCCGCGGTGAAATACTATGAGTTCTATGACATCTCCTTCTAAATTGAGTAACGTTTCTATGGAAACGACTGCAAATTCCTTTGGGACACGAGTTTCTCCTGTCCGATGCACTATTCCTCCTTTAACGCATCTCTCGATCCCTCACATTGACGAATTACCATAGAAATTGCGTCGCTATCAAATACTATGCGATCTATGGCATCCCCTTCTAAATTGAGTAACGTTTCTATGGAAACGACTGGAAATTCTTTTGGGACACGTGTTTCTCCTGTCCGATGCACGATTCCTCCTCTAACGCATCTCTCGGTCCCTCACATTGACGAATTAACATAGAAATTGCGTCGCTATGAAATACTATGCGTTCTATGACATCTCCTTATAAATTGACTAACGTTTCTATGGAAACGACTGGAAATTCTTTTGTGACACGAGTTTCTCCTGTCCGATGCACTATTCCTCCTTTAACGCATCTCTCGATCCCTCACATTGACGAATTAACATAGAAATTGCGTCCCTATGAAATACTATGCGTTCTATGACATCTCATTCCAAATTGAGTATCGTTTCAAAGGAAACGACTGGAAATTCTTTTGGGAGACGAGTTTCTCCTGTCCGATGCACTATTCCTCCTTTATCGCAACTCTCGATCCCTCACATTGACGAATTAACATAGAAATGGCGTCGCTATGAAATACTATGTGTTCTAAGACATCTCCTTCTAAATTGAGTAACGTTTCTATGAAAACGACTGGAAATTCTTTAGGGACACGAGTTTCTCCTGTCCGATGCACTATTCCTCCTTCAACGCATCTCTCGATCCCTCACATTGACGAATTAACATAGAAATTGCGTCGCTATGAAATACTATGCGTTCTATGACATCTCCTTCTAAATTGAGTAACGTTTCTATGGAAACGACTGGAAATTCTTTTGGGACACGAGTTTCTCCTGTCCGATGCACTATTCCTCCTTTAACACAACTCTCGATCCCTCACATTGACGAATTAACATAGATATTGCGTCGCTATGAAATACTATGCGTTCTATGACATCTCCTTCTAAATTGAGTAACGTTTCTATGGAAACGACTGTATATACTTTTGGGACACGAGTTTCTCCTGTCCGATGCACTATTCCTCCTTTAAGGCATCTCTCGATCCCTCACATTGACGAATTAACACAGAAATTGCGTCGCTATGAAATACTATGCGTTCTATGACATCTCCTTCTAAATTGAGTAACGTTTCTATGGAAACGACTGGAAATTCTTTTGGGTCACGAGTTTCTCCTGTCCGATGCACTATTCCTCCTTTAACGCATCTCTCGATCCCTCACATTGACGAATTAACACAGAAATTGCGTCGCTATGAAATACTATGCGTTCTATGACATCTCCTTCTAAATTGAGTAACGTCTCTATGGAAACGATTGGAAATTCTTTTTGGGTCACGAATTTCTCCTGTCCGATGCACTATTCCTCCTTTAACGCATCTCTCGATCCCTCACATTGACGAATTAACATAGAAATTGCGTCGCTATGAAATACTATGCTTTCTATGACATCTCCTTCTAAATTGAGTAACGTTTCTATGGAAACGACTGGAAATTCTTTTGGGACACGAGTTTCTCCTGTCCGATGCACTATTCCTCCTTTAACGCAACTCTCGATCCCTCACATTGACGAATTAACATAGAAATTGCGTCGCTATGAAATACTATGCGTTCTATGACATCTCCTTCTAAATTGAGTAACGTTTCTATGGAAACGACTGGAAATTCTTTTGGGACACGAGTTTCTCCTGTCCGATGCACCATTCCTTATTTAACGCAACTCTATATCCCTCACATTGACGAATTAACATAGAAATTGCGTCGCTATGAAGTACTATGCGTTCTATGACATCTCCTTCAAAATTGAGTGACGTTTCTATGGAAACGACTGGATATGCTTTTGGGACACGAGTTTCTCCTGTCCGATGCACTATTCCTCCTTAAACGCATCTCTCGATCCCTCACATTGACGAATTAACATAGAAATTGCGTCGCTATGAAATACTATGGGTTCTATGACATCTCCTTCTTAAGAGAATAACGTTTCTAAGGAAGCAAGAGGATTCTCTTTTGGGATACGAGTTTCTCCTGTCCGATGCACTATTCCTCCTATAACGCATCTCTCGGTCCCTCACATTGACGAATTAACACAGAAATTGCGTCGCTATGATATACTATGCGTTCTACGACATCTCCTTCTAAATTGAGTAACGTTTCTATCGAAATGACTGGAAATTCTTTTGGGACACGAGTTTCTAGTGTCTGATGCACTATTCCTCCTTTAACGCATCTCTCGATCCCTCCCATAGACGAATTAACATAGAAATTGCGTCGCTATGAAATACAATGCGTTCTATGCCATCTCCTTCTAAATTGAGTAACGTTTCTATGGAAACGACTGGATATACTTTCGGTACACGAGTTTCTCCTGTCCGATGCACTATTCCTCCTTTAACGCATCCCTCGCTCCCTCACATTGACGAATTAACATAGAAATCGCACCGCGATGAAATACTATGGGTTCTATGACATCTCCTTCTAAATTGAGTAACGTTTCTAAGGAAACGAATGTATGTACTTTTGGGACAAGAGTTTCTCCTGTCCGATGCACTGTTCCTCCTTTAACGCATCTCTCAATCCCTCACATTGACGAATTAACACAGAAATCGCGCCGCGGTGAAATACTATGAGTTCTATGACATCTCCTTCTAAATTGAGTAACGTTTCTATGGAAACGACTGCAAATTCCTTTGGGACACGAGTTTCTCCTGTCCGATGCACTATTCCTCCTTTAACGCATCTCTCGATCCCTCACATTGACGAATTACCATAGAAATTGCGTCGCTATTAAATACTATGCGATCTATGGCATCCCCTTCTAAATTGAGTAACGTTTCTATGGAAACGACTGGAAATTCTTTTGGGACACGTGTTTCTCCTGTCCGATGCACGATTCCTCCTCTAACGCATCTCTCGGTCCCTCACATTGACGAATTAACATAGAAATTGCGTCGCTATGAAATACTATGCGTTCTATGACATCTCCTTATAAATTGACTAACGTTTCTATGGAAACGACTGGAAATTCTTTTGGGACACGAGTTTCTCCTGTCCGATGCACTATTCCTCCTTTAACGCATCTCTCGATCCCTCACATTGACGAATTAACATAGAAATTGCGTCCCTATGAAATACTATGCGTTCTATGACATCTCATTCCAAATTGAGTAACGTTTCAATGGAAACGACTGGAAATTCTTTAGGGACACGAGTTTCTCCTGTCCGATGCACTATTCCTCCTTCAACGCATCTCTCGATCCCTCACATTGACGAATTAACATAGAAATTGCGTCGCTATGAAATACTATGCGTTCTATGACATCTCCTTCTAAATTGAGTAACGTTTCTATGGAAACTACTGGAAATTCTTTTGGGACGCGAGTTTCTCCTGTCCGATGCACTATTCCTCCTTTAACGCATCTCTCGATTCCTCACATTGACGAATTAACACAGAAATTGCGTCGCTATGAAATACTATGCGTTCTATGACATCTCCTTCTAAATTGAGTAACGTTTCTATGGAAACGGCTGGAAAATCTTTTGGGACACGAGTTGCTCCTGTCCGATGCACTATTCCTCCTTTAACGCATCTCTCGATCCCTCACATTGACGAATGAACATAGATATTGCGTCGCTATGAAATACTATGCGTTCTATGACATCTCCTTCTAAATTGAGTAACGTTTCTATGGAAACGACTGTATATACTTTTGGGACACGAGTTTCTCCTGTCCGATGCACTATTCCTCCTTTAACGCATCTCTCGATCCCTCACATTGACGAATTAACACAGAAATTGCGTCGCTATGAAAAACTATGCGTTCTATGACATCTCCTTCTAAATTGAGTAACGTTTCTATGGAAACGACTGGAAATTCTTTTGGGTCACGAGTTTCTCCTGTCCGATGCACTATTCCTCCTTTAACGCATCTCTCGATCCCTCACATTGACGAATTAACACAGAAATTGCGTCGCTATGAAATACTATGCGTTCTATGACATCTCCTTCTAAATTGAGTAACGTTTCTATGGAAACGACTGGAAATTCTTTTGGGTCACGAATTTCTCCTGTCCGATGCACTATTCCTCCTTTAACGCATCTCTCGATCCCTCACACTGACGAATTAACATAGAAATTGCGTCGCTATGAAATACTATGCTTTCTATGACATCTCCTTCTAAATTGAGTAACGTTTCTATGGAAACGACTGGAAATTCTTTTGGGACACGAGTTTCTCCTGTCCGATGCACTATTCCTCCTTTAACGCAACTCTCGATCCCTCACATTGACGAATTAACATAGAAATTGCGTCGCTATGAAATACTATGCGTTCTATGACATCTCCTTCTAAATTGAGTAACGTTTCTATCTAAACGACTGGAAATTCTTTTGGGACACGAGTTTCTCCTGTCCGATGCACCATTCCTCCTTTAACGCACCTCTCGATCCCTCACATTGACGAATTAACATAGAAATTGCGTCGCTATGAAATACTATGCGTCCTATGACATCTCCTTCTAAATTGAGTAACGTTTCTATGGAAACGCCTGGATATACTTTTGGGACACGAGTTTCTCCTGTCCGATGCACTATTCCTCCTTTAACGCAACTCTATATCCCTCACATTGACGAATTAACATAGAAATTGCGTCGCTATGAAGTACTATGCGTTCTATGACATCTCCTTCAAAATTGAGTGACGTTTCTATGGAAACGACTGGATATGCTTTTGGGACACGAGTTTCTCCTGTCCGATGCACTATTCCTCCTTTAACACATCTCTCGATCCCTCACATTGACGAATTAACATAGGAATTGCGTCGCTATGAAATACTATGGGTTCTATGACATCTCCTTCTTAAGAAAATAACGTTTCTAAGGAAGCAAGAGGATTCTCTTTTGGGATACGAGTTTCTCCTGTCCGATGCACTATTCCTCCTATAACGCATCTCTCGGTCCCTCACATTGACGAATTAACACAGAAATTGCGTCGCTATGATATACTATGCGTTCTATGACATCTCCTTCTAAATTGAGTAACGTTTCTATCGAAATGACTGGAAATTCTTTTGGGACACGAGTTTCTCCTGTCCGATGCACTATTCCTCCGTTAACGCATCTCTCGATCCCTCCCATAGATGAATTAACATAGAAATTGCGTCGCTATGAAATACTATGCGTTCTATGCCATCTCCTTCTAAATTGAGTAACGTTTCTATGGAAACGACTGGATATACTTTCCGTACACGAGTTTCTCCTGTCCGATGCACTATTCCTCCTTTAACGCATCCCTCGCTCCCTCACATTGATGAATTAACATAGAAATCGCGCCGCGATGAAATACTATGGGTTCTATGACATCTCCTTCTAAATTGAGTAACGTTTCTAAGGAATCGACTGTATGTACTATTGGGACAAGAGTTTCTCCTGTCCGATGCACTATTCCTCCTTTAACGCATGTCTCGATCCCTCACATTGACGAATTAACACAGAAATCGCGCCGCGGTGAAATACTATGTGTTCTATGACATCTCCTTCTAAATTGAGTAACGTTTTTATGGAAACGACTGGATTTACTTTTGGGACTCGAGATTCTCCTGTCCGATGCACTATTCCTCCTTTAACGCATCTCTCGATCCCTCACATTGACGAATTAACACACAAATTGCGTCGCTATGAAATACTTTGCGATCTATGACAACTCCGTCTAAATGGAGTAACGTTTCTATGAAAACGACTGGGTATACTTTTGGGACACGAGTTTCTCCTGTCCGATGCACTATTCCTCCTTTAACGCATATCTCGATCCCTCACATTGACGAATTAAGATAGAAATTGCGTCGCTATGAAATACTATGCGTTCTATGACATCTCCTTCTAAATTGAGTAACGTTTCTATGGAAACGACTGCAAATTCTTTTGGGACACGAGTTTCTCCTGTCCGATGCACTAATCCTCCTTTAACGCATCTCTCGATCCCTCACATTGACGAATTAACATAGAAATTGCGTCGCTATGAAATACTACGCTTTCTATGACATCTCCTTCTAAATTGAGTAACGTTTCTATGAAAACAACTGGAAATTCTTTTGGGACACGAGTTTCTCCTGTCCGATGCACTATTCCTCCTTTAACGCATCTCTCGATCCCTCACATTGACGAATTTACATAGAAATTGCGACGCTATGAAATACTATGCGTTCTATGACATCTCCTTCTAAATTGAGTAACGTTTCTATGGATACGACTGGATATACTTTTGGGACACGAGTTTTTCCTGTCCGATGCACCATTCCTCCTTAAACGCATCTCTCGATCCCTCACATTGACGAATTAACATAGAAATAGCGTCGCTATGAAATACTATGCGTTCTATGACATCTTCTAAATTGAGAAACGATTCTATGGAAACGACTGGATATACTTTTGGGACACGAGTTTCTCCTGTCCGAGGCACTATTCCTCCTTTAACGCATCTCTCGATCCCTCACATTGACGAATTAACATAGAAATTGCGTCGCTATGAAATACTATGGGTTCTATGACATCTCCTTCTTAAGAGAATAACGTTTCTATGGAAACAAGAGGATTCTCTTTTGGGATACGAGTTTCTCCTGTCCGATGCACTATTCCTCCTATAACGCAACTCTCGGTCCCTCACATTGACGAATTAACATAGAAATAGCGTCGCTGTGAAATACTATGGGTTCTATGCCATCTCCTCCTAAACTGAGTAACCTTTCTATGGAAACGACTGGATATACTTTTGGGACACGAGTTTCTCCTGTCCGATGTACTATTCCTCCTTTAACGCATCCCTCGCTCCCTAACATTGACGAATTAACATAGAAATCGCGCCGCGATGAAATACTATGTGTTCTATGACATCTCCTTCTAAATTGAGTAACGTTTCTATGGAAACGACTGTATATACTTTTGGGACAAGAGTTTCTCCTGTCCGATGCACTATTCCTCCTTTAACGCATCTCTCGATCCCTCACATTGACGAATTAACACAGAAATTGCGTCGCTATGAAATACTATGCGTTCTATGACATCTCCTTCTAAATTGAGTAACGTTTCTATGGAAACGACTGGATATACTTTTGGGACACGAGTTTCTCCTGTCCGATGCACGATTCCTCCTTTAACGCATCTCTCGATCCCTCACATTGACGAATTAACACAGATATTGCGTCGCTATGAAATACTATGCGTTCTATGACATCTCCCTCTAAATTGAGTAACGTTTCTATGGAAACGACTAGAAAATCTTTTGGGACACGAGTTGCTCCTGTCCGATGCACTATTCCTAATTTAACGCATCTCTCGATCCCTCACATTGACGAATTAACATAGATATTGCGTCGCTATGAAATACTATGCGTTCTATGACATCTCCTTCTAAATTGAGTAACGTTTCTATGGAAACGACTGGATATACTTTTGAGACACGAGTTTCTCCTGTCCGATGCACTATTCCTCCTTTAACGCATCTCTCGATCCCTCACATTGACGAATTAACACAGAAATTGCGTCGCTATGAAATACTATGCGTTCTATGACATCTCCTTCTAAATTGAGAAACGTTTCTATGGAAGCGACTGGATATACTTTTGGGACACGAGTTTCTCCTGTCCGATGCACTATTCCTCCTTTAACGCATCTCTCGATCCCTCACATTGACGAATTAACACACAAATTGCGTCGCTACGAAATACTATGCGTTCTAAGACAACTCCTTCTAAATTGAGTAACGTTTCTATGAAAACGAAGGGATATACTTTTGGGACACGAGTTTCTCCTGTGCGATTCACTATTCCTCTTTTAACGCATCTCTCGATCCCTCCCATTGACGAATTAACACACAAATTGCGTCGCTATGAAATACCATGCGTTCTATGACATCTCCTTCTAAATTGAGTAACGTTTCTATAGAAACGACTGGATATACTTTTGGGACACGAGTTTCTCATGTCCGATGCACTATTCCTCCTTTAACGCATCTCTCGATCCCTCACATTGACGAATTAAGATAGATATTGCGTCGCTATGAAATACTATGCGTTCTATGACAACTCCTTCTAAATTGAGTAACGTTTCTATGGAAACGACTGGATATACTTTAGGGGCACGAGTTTATCTTGTCCGATGCTCTGTTCCTCCTTTAACGCTTCTCGCGATCCCTCACATTGACGAATTAACACAGAAATTGCGTCGCTATGAAATACTATGCGTTCTATGACATCTCCTTCTAAATTGAGTAACGTTTCTATGGAAACGACTGGATATACTTTTGGGACACGAGTTTCTCCTGTCCGATGCACTAGTCCTCCATTAACGCATCTCTCGATCCCTCACATTGACGAATTAACATAGCAATTGCGTCGCTATGAAATACTATGGGTTCTATGACATCTCCTTCTAAATTGAGTAACGTTTCTATGGAAACGAATGGATATACTTTTGGGACACTAGTTTCTCCTGTCCGATGAACTATTCCTCCTTTAACGCATCTCTCGATCCCTCACATAGACGAATTAACATAGAAATTGCGTAGCTATGAAATTCTATGGGTTCTATGACATCACCTTCTTAAGATCGTAACGTTTCAAGGAAACGAGGATTCTCTTTTGGGATACGAGTTTCTCCTGTCCGATGCACTATTCCTCCTATAACGCATCTCTCGATCCCTCACATTGACGAATTAACACAGAAATTGCGTCGCTATGAAATACTATGCGTTCTATGACATCTCCTTCTAAGTTGAGTAACGTTTCTATGGAAACGACTGGATTTACTTTTGGGACACAAGTTTCTCCTGTCCGATGCACTATTCCTCCTTTAACGCATCTCTCGATCCCTCACATTGACGAATTAACACAGAAATTGCGTCGCTATGAACTACTATGCGTTCTATGACATCTCCTTCTAAACTGAGTAACGTTTCTATGGAAACGACTGGATATACTTTTGGGACACGAGTTTCTCCTGTCCGATGCACTATTCCTCCTTTAACGCATCTCTCGATCCCTCACATTGACGAATTAACATAGAAATTGTGTTGCTATGAAATACTATGCGTTCTATGACATCTCCTTCTAAATTGAGTAACGTTTCTATGGAAACGACTGGAAATTCTTTTGGGACACGAGTTTCTCCTGTCCGATCCACTATTCCTCCTTTAACGCATATCTCGATCCCTCACATTGACGAATTAAGATAGAAATTGCGTCGCTATGAAATACTATGCGTTCTATGACATCTCCTTCTAAATTGAGTAACGTTTCTATGGAAACGACTGCAAATTCTTTTGGGACACGAGTTTCTCCTGTCCGATGCACTATTCCTCCTTTAACGCATCTCTCGATCCCTCACATTGACGAATTAACATAGAAATTGCGTCGCTATGAAATACTACGCTTTCTATGACATCTCCTTCTAAATTGAGTAACGTTTCTATGAAAACGACTGGAAATTCTTTTGGGACACGAGTTTCTCCTGTCCGATGCACTATTCCTCCTTTAACGCATCTCTCGATCCCTCACATTGACGAATTTACATAGAAATTGCGTCGCTATGAAATACTATGCGTTCTATGACATCTCCTTCTAAATTGAGTAACGTTTCTATGGATACGACTGGATATACTTTTGGGACACGAGTTTTTCCTGTCCGATGCACCATTCCTCCTTAAACGCATCTCTCGATCCCTCACATTGACGAATTAACATAGAAATAGCGTCGCTATGAAATACTATGCGTTCTATGACATCTTCTAAATTGAGAAACGATTCTATGGAAACGACTGGATATACTTTTGGGACACGAGTTTCTCCTGTCCGAGGCACAATTCCTCCTTTAACGCATCTCTCGATCCCTCACATTGACGAATTAACATAGAAATTGCGTCGCTATGAAATACTATGGGTTCTATGACATCTCCTTCTTAAGAGAATAACGTTTCTATGGAAACAAGAGGATTCTCTTTTGGGATACGAGTTTCTCCTGTCCGATGCACTATTCCTCCTATAACGCAACTCTCGGTCCCTCACATTGACGAATTAACATAGAAATTGCGTCGCTGTGAAATACTATGGGTTCTATGCCATCTCCTCCTAAACTGAGTAACCTTTCTATGGAAACGACTGGATATACTTTTGGGACACGAGTTTCTCCTGTCCGATGTACTATTCCTCCTTTAACGCATCCCTCGCTCCCTAACATTGACGAATTAACATAGAAATCGCGCCGCGATGAAATACTATGTGTTCTACGACATCTCCTTCTAAATTGAGTAACGTTTCTATGGAAACGACTGTATATACTTTAGGGACAAGAGTTTCTCCTGTCCGATGCACTATTCCTCCTTTAACGCATCTCTCGATCCCTCACATTGACGAATTAACACAGAAATTGCGTCGCTATGAAATACTATGCGTTCTATGACATCTCCTTCTAAATTGAGTAACGTTTCTATGGAAACGACTGGATATACTTTTGGGACACGAGTTTCTCCTGTCCGATGCACGATTCCTCCTTTAACGCATCTCTCGATCCCTCACATTGACGAATTAACACAGATATTGCGTCGCTATGAAATACTATGCGTTCTATGACATCTCCCTCTAAATTGAGTAACGTTTCTATGGAAACGACTAGAAAATCTTTTGGGACACGAGTTGCTCCTGTCCGATGCACTATTCCTAATTTAACGCATCTCTCGATCCCTCACATTGACGAATTAACATAGATATTGCTTCGCTATGAAATACTATGCGTTCTATGACATCTCCTTCTAAATTGAGTAACATTTCTATGGAAACGACTGGATATACTTTTGAGACACGAGTTTCTCCTGTCCGATGCACTATTCCTCCTTTAACGCATCTCTCGATCCCTCACATTGACGAATTAACACAGAAATTGCGTCGCTATGAAATACTATGCGTTCTATGACATCTCCTTCTAAATTGAGAAACGTTTCTATGGAAGCGACTGGATATACTTTTGGGACACGAGTTTCTCCTGTCCGATGCACTATTCCTCCTTTAACGCATCTCTCGATCCCTCACATTGACGAATTAACACACAAATTGCGTCGCTACGAAATACTATGCGTTCTAAGACAACTCCTTCTAAATTGAGTAACGTTTCTATGAAAACGACTGGATATACTTTTGGGACACGAGTTTCTCCTGTGCGATTCACTATTCCTCTTTTAACGCATCTCTCGATCCCTCACATTGACGAATTAACACACAAATTGCGTCGCTATGAAATACCATGCGTTCTATGACATCTCCTTCTAAATTGAGTAACGTTTCTATAGAAACGACTGGATATACTTTTGGGACACGAGTTTCTCATGTCCGATGCACTATTCCTCCTTTAACGCATCTCTCGATCCCTCACATTGACGAATTAAGATAGATATTGCGTCGCTATGAAATACTATGCGTTCTATGACAACTCCTTCTAAATTGAGTAACGTTTCTATGGAAACGACTGGATATACTTTAGGGGCACGAGTTTATCTTGTCCGATGCTCTGTTCCTCCTTTAACGCTTCTCGCGATCCCTCACATTGACGAATTAACACAGAAATTGCGTCGCTATGAAATACTATGCGTTCTATGACATCTCCTTCTAAATTGAGTAACGTTTATATGGAAACGACTGGATATACTTTTGGGACACGAGTTTCTCCTGTCCGATGCACTAGTCCTCCATTAACGCATCTCTCGATCCCTCACATTGACGAATTAACATAGCAATTGCGTCGCTATGAAATACTATGGGTTCTATGACATCTCCTTCTAAATTGAGTAACGTTTCTATGGAAACGAATGGATATACTTTTGGGACACTAGTTTCTCCTGTCCGATGAACTATTCCTCCTTTAACGCATCTCTCGATCCCTCACATAGACGAATTAACATAGAAATTGCGTAGCTATGAAATTCTATGGGTTCTATGACATCACCTTCTTAAGATCGTAACGTTTCAAGGAAACGAGGATTCTCTTTTGGGATACGAGTTTCTCCTGTCCGATGCACTATTCCTCCTATAACGCATCTCTCGATCCCTCACATTGACGAATTAACACAGAAATTGCGTCGCTATGAAATACTATGCGTTCTATGACATCTCCTTCTAAATTGAGTAACGTTTCTATGGAAACGACTGGATTTACTTTTGGGACACAAGTTTCTCCTGTCCGATGCACTATTCCTCCTTTAACGCATCTCTCGATCCCTCACATTGACGAATTAACACAGAAATTGCGTCGCTATGAACTACTATGCGTTCTATGACATCTCCTTCTAAATTGAGTAACGTTTCTATGGAAACGACTGGATATACTTTTGGGACACGAGTTTCTCCTGTCCGATGCACTATTCCTCCTTTAACGCATCTCTCGATCCCTCACACTGACGAATTAACACAGAAATTGCGTCGCTATGAAATACTATGCGTTCTATGACATCTCCTTCTAAATTGAGTAACGTTTCTATGGAAACGACTGGATATACTTTTGGGACACGAGTTTCTCCTGTCCGATGCACTATTCCTCCTGTAACGCATCTCTCGATCCCTCACATTGACGAATTAAGATAGAAATTGCGTCGCTATGAAATACTATGCGTTCTATGACATCTCCTTCTAAATTGAGTAACGTTTCTATGGAAACGACTGCAAATTCTTTTGGGACACGAGTTTCTCCTGTCCGATGCACTATTCCTCCTTTAACGCATCACTCGATCCCTCACATTGACGAATTAACATTGAAATTGCGTCCCTATGATATGCGTTCTATGACAGCTCCTTCTATATTGAGTAACGTTTCTATGGAAACGACTGGAAATTCTTTTGGGACACGAGTTTCTCCTGCCCGATGCACTATTCCTCCTTTAACGCATCTCTCGATCCCTCACATTGACGAAATAACATAGATATTGCGTCGCTATGAAATACTATGCGTTCATTGACATCTCCTTCTAAATTGAGTAACGTTTCTATGGAAACGACTGGATATACTTTTGGGACACGAGTTTCTCCTGTCCGATGCACTATTCCTCCTTTAACGCATCTCTCGATCCCTCACATTGACGAATTAACACAGAAATTGCGTCGCTATGAAATACTATGCGTTCTATGACATCTCCTTCTAAATTGAGTAACGTTTCTATGGAAACGACTGGAAATTATTTGGGTCACGAGTTTCTCCTGTCCGATGCACTATTCCTCCTTTAACGCATCTCTCGATCCCTCACATTGACGAATTAACATAGAAATTGCGTCGCTATGAAATACTACGCTTTCTATGACATCTCCTTCTAAATTGAGTAACGTTTCTATGAAAACGACTGGAAATTCTTTTGGGACACGAGTTTCTCCTGTCCGATGCATTATTCCTCCTTTAACGCATCTCTCGATCCCTCACATTGACGAATTTACATAGAAATTGCGTCGCTATGAAATACTATGCGTTCTATGACATCTCCTTCTAAACTGAGTAACGTTTCTATGGAAACGACTGGATATACTTTTGGGACACGAGTTTTTCCTGTCCGATGCACCATTCCTCCTTAAACGCATCTCTCTATCCCTCACATTGACGACTTAAGATAGAAATTGCGTCGCTATGAAATACTATGCGTTCTATGACATCTCCTTCTAAATTGAGTAACGTTTCTATGGAAACGCCTGGATATACTTTTGGGACACGAGTTTCTCCTGTCCGATGCACTATTCCTCCTTTAACGCAACTCTCGATCCCTCACATTGACGAATTAACATAGAAATTGCGTCGCTATGAAATACTATGCGTTCTATGACATCTTCTAAATTGAGAAACGATTCTATGGAAACGACTGGATATACTTTTGGGACACGAGTTTCTCCTGTCCGAGGCACTATTCCTCCTTTAACGCATCTCTCGATCCCTCACATTGACGAATTAACATAGAAATTGCGTCGCTATGAAATACTATGGGTTCTATGACATCTCCTTCTTAAGAGAATAACGTTTCTATGGAAACAAGAGGATTCTCTTTTGGGATACGAGTTTCTCCTGTCCGATGCACTATTCCTCCTATAACGCAACTCTCGGTCCCTCACATTGACGAATTAACGTAGAAATTGCGTCGCTGTGAAATACTATGGGTTCTATGCCATCTCCTTCTAAACTGAGTAACGTTTCTATGGAAACGACTGGATATACTTTTGGGACACGAGTTTCTCCTGTCCGATGTACTATTCCTCCTTTAACGCATCCCTCGCTCCCTAACATTGACGAATTAACATAGAAATCGCGCCGCGATGAAATACTATGTGTTCTATGACATCTCCTTCTAAATTGAGTAACGTTTCTATGGAAACGACTGTATATACTTTTGGGACAAGAGTTTCTCCTGTCCGATGCACTATTCCTCCTTTAACGCATCTCTCGATCCCTCACATTGACGAATTAACATAGAAATTGCGTCGCTATGAAATACTATGCGTTCTATGACATCTCCTTCTAAATTGAGTAACGTTTCTATGGAAACGACTGGATATACTTTTGGGACACGAGTTTCTCCTGTCCGATGCACTATTCCTCCTTTAACGCAACTCTCGATCCCTCACATTGACGAATTAACATAGAAATTGCGTCGCTATGAAATACTATGCGTTCTATGACATCTTCTAAATTGAGAAACGATTCTATGGAAACGACTGGATATACTTTTGGGACACGAGTTTCTCCTGTCCGAGGCACTATTCCTCCTTCAACGCATCTCTCGATCCCTCACATTGACGAATTAACATAGAAATTACGTCGCAATGAAATACTATGCGTTCTATGACATCTCCTTCTAAATTGCGTAACGTTTCTATGGAAACGACTGGAAATTCTTTTGGGACGCGAGTTTCTCCTGTCCGATGCACTATTCCTCCTATAACGCAACTCTCGGTCCCTCACATTGACGAATTAACGTAGAAATTGCGTCGCTGTGAAATACTATGGGTTCTATGCCATCTCCTTCTAAACTGAGTAACGTTTCTATGGAAACGACTGGATATACTTTTGGGACACGAGTTTCTCCTGTCCGATGTACTATTCCTCCTTTAACGCATCCCTCGCTCCCTAACATTGACGAATTAACATAGAAATCGCGCCGCGATGAAATACTATGTGTTCTATGACATCACCTTCTTAAGATCGTAACGTTTCAAGGAAACGAGGATTCTCTTTTGGGATACGAGTTTCTCCTCTCCGATGCACTATTCCTCCTATAACGCATCTCTCGATCCCTCACATTGATGAATTAACACAGAAATTGCGTCGCTATGAAATACTATGCGTTCTATGACATCTCCTTCTAAATTGAGTAACGTTTCTATGGAGACGACTGGATATACTTTTGGGACACAAGTTTCTCCTGTCCGATGCACTATTCCTCCTTTAACGCATCTCTCGATCCCTCACATTGACGAATTAACACAGAAATTGCGTCGCTATGAACTACTATGCGTTCTATGACATCTCCTTCTAAATTGAGTAACGTTTCTATGGAAACGACTGGATATACTTTTGGGACACGAGTTTCTCCTGTCCGATGCGCTATTCCTCCTTTAACGCATCTCTCGATCCCTCACACTGACGAATTAACACAGAAATTGCGTCGCTATGAAATACTATGCGTTCTATGACATCTCCTTCTAAATTGAGTAACGTTTCTATGGAAACGACTGGATATACTTTTGGGACACGAGTTTCTCCTGTCCGATGCACTATTCCTCCTTTAACGCATCTCTCGATCATTCACATTGACGAATTAACATAGATATTGCGTCGCTATGAAATACTATGCGTTCTATGACAACTCCTTCTAAATTGAGTAACGTTTCTATGGAAACGACTGGATATACTTTAGGGGCACGAGTTTATCTTGTCCGATGCTCTGTTCCTCCTTTAACGCTTCTCGCGATCCCTCACATTGACGAATTAACACAGAAATTGCGTCGCTATGAAATCCTATGCGTTCTATGACATCTCCTTCTAAATTGAGTAACGTTTCTATGGAAACAACTGGATATACTTTTGGGACACGAGTTTCTCCTGTCCGATGCAGTATTCCTCCTTTAACGCATCTCTCGATCCCTCACATTGACGAATTAACATAGAAATTGCGTCGCTATGAAATACTATGCGTTCTATGACATCTCCTTCTAAATTGAGTAACGTTTCTTTGGAAACGACTGGATATTTTTTTGGGACACGAGTTTCTTCTGTCCGATGCACTATTCCTGCATTAACGCATCTCTCGATACCTCACATTGACGAATTAACATAGAAATTGCGTCGCTATGAAATACTATGGGTTCTATGACATCTCCTTCTAAATTGAGTAACGTTTCTATGGAAACGAATGGATATACTTTTGGGACACTACTTTCTCCTGTCCGATGCACTATTCCTCCTTTAACGCATCTCTCGACCCCTCACATAGACGAATTAACATAGAAATTGCGTCGCTATGAAATACTATGGGTTCTATGACATCTCCTTCTAAATTGAGTAACGTTTCTATGGTAACGATTGGATATACTTTTGGGACACGAGTTTCTCTTGTCCGATGCACTATTCCTCCTTTAACGCATCTCTCGATCCCTCACATTGACGAATTATCATAGAAATTGCGTCGCTATGAAATACTATGCGTCCTATGACATCTCCTTCTAAATTGAATAACGTGTCTATGAAAACGACTGGATATACTTTTGGGACACCAGTTTCTCCTTTCCGATGCACTATTCCTCCTTTAACGCATCTCTCGATCCCTCACATTGACGAATTAACATAGAAATTGCGTCGCTATGAAATACTGTGGGTTCTATGACAGTGCCTTCTTAAGATCGTAACGTTTCAAGGAAACAAGAGGATTCTCATTTGGGATACGAGTTTTTCCTGTCCGATGCACTATTCCTCCTATAACGCATCTCTCGAAGCCTCACATTGACGAATTAACACAGAAATTGCGTCGCTATGAAATACTATGCGTTCTATGACATCTCCTTCTAAATTGAGTAACGATTCTATGGAAACGAATGGATATACTTTTGGGACACGAGTTTCTCCTGTCCGATGCACTATTACTCCTTTAACGCATCTCTCGATCCCTCACATTGACGAATTAACAGAGAAATTGCGTCGCTATGAAATACTATGCGTTCTATGACATCTCCTTCTAAATTGAGTAACGTTTCAATGGAAACGACTGGATATACTTTTGGGACACGAGTTTCACCTGTCCGATGCACTATTCCTCCTTTAACGCATCTCTCGGTCCCTCAAATTGTCGAATTAACACACAAATTGCGTCGCTATGAAATACTATGCTTTCTATGACAACTCCTTCTAAATTGAGTAACGTTTCTATGCAAACGACTGGATATACTTTTGGGACGCGAGTTTCACCTGTCCGATGCACTATTCCTCCTTTAACGCATCTCTCGATCCTTCACATTTACGAATTAACATAGTAATTGCGGCGCTATGAAATACTATGTGTTCTATGACATCTCCTTCTAAATTGAGTAACGTTTCTATGGAAACGACTGTATATACTTTTGGGACACGAGTTTCTCCAGTCCGATGCACTATTCCTCCTATAACGCATCTCTCGAACCCTCACATTGACGAATTAACACAGAAATTGCGTCGCTATGAAATACTATGCGCTCTATGACATCTCTTTCTAAATTGAGTAAACTTTCTATGGAAACGACTGGAAATTCTTTTGGGACACGAGCTTCTCCTGTGCGATGCACGATTCCTCCTTTAACGCATATCTCGATCCCTCACATTGACGAATTAACATAGAAATTGCGTCGCTATGAAATACTATGCGTTCTATGACATCTCCTTCTAAATTGAGTAACGTTTCTATAGAAACGACTGGATATACTTTTGGGACACGAGTTTCTCCTGTCCGATGCACTATTCCTCCTTTAACGCATCTCTCGATCCCTCACATTGACGAATTAACATAGAAATTGCGTCACTATGAAATATTATGGGTTCTATGACTTCTCCTTCTTAAGATCGTATCGTTTCTAAGGAAACAAGAGGATTCTCTTTTGGCATACGAGTTTCTCCTGTCCGATGCACTATTCCTCCTATAACGCTTCTCTCGATCCCTCTCATTGACGAATTAACACAGAAATTGCGTCGCTATGAAATACTATGCGTTCTATGACATCTCCTTCTAAATTGAGTAACGTTTATATGGAAACGACTGGAAATTCTTTTGGGACACAAGTTTCTCCTGTCCGATGCTCTATTCCTCCTTTAACGCATTTCTCGATCCCTTACATTGACGAATTAACATAGAAATTGCGTCGCTATGAAATACTATGCGTTCTATGACATCTCCTTCTAAATTGAGTAACGTTTCTATGGAAACGACTGGATATACTTTTGGGACTCGAGTTTCTCCTGTCCGATGCACTATTCCTCCTTTAACGCATCTCTCGATCCCTCACATTGATGAATTAACATAGAAATTGCGTCGATATGAAATACTATGCGTTCTATGACATCTCCTTCTAAATTGAGTAACGTTTCTATGGAAACGACTGGAAATTCTTTTGGGACACGAGTTTCTCCTGTCCGATGCACTATTCCTCCTTTAACGCATCTCTCGATCCCTCACATTGACGAATTAACATAGAAATTGCGTCGCTTTGAAATACTATGCGTTCTATGACGTCTCATTCTAAATTGAGTAACGTTTCTATGGAAACGACTAAAAATTCTTTTGGGACACGAGATCTCCTGTCCGATGCACTATTCCTCCTTTAGCGCAACTCTCGATCCCTCACATTGACGAATTAACATAGAAATTGCGTCGCTATGAAATACTATGCGTTCTATGACATCTCCTTCTAAACTGAGTAACGTTTCTATGGAAACGACTGGAAATTCTTTTGGGACTCGAGTTTCTCCTGTCCGATGCACTATTCCTCCTTTATCGCATCTCTCGATCCCTCACATTGACGAAATAACGTAGAAATTTTGTCGCTATGAAATACTATGCTTTCTATGACTTCTCCTTTTAATTTAAGTAACGTTTCTATGGAAACGATTGGAAATTCTTTTGGGACACGAGCTTCTCCTGCCCGATGCACTATTCATCCTTTAACGCATCTCTCGATCCCGCACATTGAAGAATTAACATAGAAATTGCGTCGCTATGAAATACTATGCGTTCTATGACATCTCCTTCTAAATTGAGTAACGTTTCTATGGGAACGACTGGATATACTTTTGGGACACGAGTTTCTACTGTCCGATGCACTATTCCTCCTTTATCGCATCTCTCGATCCCTCACGTTGACGAATTAACATAGAATTTGCGTCGCTATGAATTACTATGCGTTCTATGACATCTCCTTCTAAATTGAGTAACGTTTCTATGGAAACGACTGGATATACTTTTGGGACACGAGTTTCTACTGTCCGATGCACTATTCCTCCTTTAACGCATCTCTCGATCCCTCACATTGACGAATTAACATACATATTGCGTCGCTATGAAATACTATGGGTTCTACGACATCTCCTTCTTAAGAGAGTAATGTCTCTAAGGAAACAAGAGGATTCTCTTTTGGGATACGAGTTTCTCCTGACCGATGCACAATTCCTCCTTTAACGCATCTCACGATCACTCACATTGACGAATTAACGCAGAAATTGCGTCGCTATGAAATACTATGCGTTCTATAACATCTCCTTCTAAATTGAGTAACGTTTCTATGGAAACGACTGGAAATTCTTTTGGGACACGAGTTTCTCCTGTCCGATGCACTATTCCTAATTTACGCAACTCTCGATCCCTCACATTGACGAATTAACATAGAAATTGCGTCGCTATGAAATACTATGCGTTCTATGACATCTTCTTCTAAATTGAGTAACGTTTCTATGGAAACGAATGGATATACTTTTGGGACACGAGTTTCTCCTGTCCGATGCACTATTCCTCCTTTAACGCATCTCTCGATCCCCACATTGACGAATTAACATAGAAATTGCGTCGCTATGAAATACTATGGGTTCTATGACATCTCCTTCTTAAGAGAGTAACGTTTCTAAGGAAACAAGAGGATTCTCTTTTGGGATACGAGTTTCTCCTGTATGATGCACTATTCCTCCTATAACGCATCTCTCGATCCCTCACATTGACGAATTAACACAGAAATTGCGTCGCTATGAAACACTATGCGTTCTATGACATCTCCTTCTAAATTGGGTAACATTTCTATGGAAACGACTTGAAATTCTTTTGGGACACGAGTTTCTCCTGTCCGATGCACTATTCCTCCTTTAACGCAACTCTCGATCCCTCACATTGACGAATTAACATAGAAATTGCGTCGCTATGAAATACTATGCGTTCTATGACATCTCCTTCTAAATTGAGTAACGTTTCTGTGGAAACGACTGGATATACTTTTGGGACACGAGTTTCTACTGTCCGATGCACTATTCCTCCTTTAACGCATCTCTCGATCCCTCACATTGACGAATTAGCATAGAAATTGCGTCGCTATGAAATACTATGCGTTCTATGACATCTCCTTCTAAATTGAGTAACGTTTCTACGGAAACGACTGGATATACTTTTGGGACACGAGTTTCTCCTGTCCGATGCACTATTCCTCCTTTAACGCATCTCTCGATCCCTCACATTGACGAATTAACATAGAAATTGCGTCGCTATGAAATACTATGGGTTCTATGACATCTCTTTCTTAAGAGAATAACGTTTCTAAGGAAACAAGAGGATTCTCTTTTGGGATACGAGTTTCTCCTGTCCGATGCACTATTCCTCCTATAACGCATCTCCCGATCCCTCACATTGACGAATAAACACAGAAATTGCGTCGCTATGAAATACTATGGGTTCTATAACATCTCCTTCTAAATTGAGTAACGTTTCTATGGAAACGACCGGAAATTCTTTTGGGACACGAGTTTCTCCTGTCCAATGCACTACTCCTCCTTTAACGCAATTCTCGATCCCTCACATTGACGAATTACCATAGAAATTTCGTCGCTATGAAATACTATGGGTTCTATGACATCTCCTTCTTAAGAGAGTAACGTTTCTAAGGAAACAAGAGGATTCTCTTTTGGGATACGAGTTTCTCCTGTCCGATGCACTATTAATCCTATAACGCATCTCTCGATCCCTCACATTGACGAATTAACACAGAAATTGCGTCGCTATGAAATACTATGCGTTCTATGACATTTCCTTCTAAATTGAGTAACGTTTCTATGGAAACGACTGGATATACTTTTGGGACACGAGTTTCTCCTGTCCGATGCACTATTCCTCCTTTAACGCAACTCTCAATCCCTCACATTGACGAATTAACATAGAAATTGCGTCGCTATGAAATACTAGCCGTTCTATGACATGTCCTTCTAAATTGAGTAACGTTTCTATGGAAACGACTGGATATACTTTTGGGACACGAGTCTCTCCTGTCCGATGCACTATGCCTCCTTTAACGCATCTCTCGATCCCTCACATTGACGAATTAACATAGAAATTGCGTCGCTATGAGATACTATGCGTTCTATGACTTCTCCTTCTAAATTGAGTAACGTTTCTATGGAAACGACTGGATATACTTTTGGGACACGAGTTTCTCCTGTCCGACACACTATTCCTCCTTTAATGCATCTCTCGATCCCTCACATTGACGAATTAACATAGAAATTGCGTCGCTATGAAATACTATGGGTTCTATGACATCTCCTTCTTAAGAGAGTAACGTTTCTAACGAAAGAAGAGGATTCTCTTTTGGGACACGAGTTTCTCCTGTCCGATGCACTATTCCTCCTTTAACGCAACTTTTGATCCCTCACATTGGCGAATTAACATAGAAATTGCGTCACTATGATATACTATGCGTTCTATGACATCTCCTTCTAAATTGAGTAACGTTTCTATGGAAACGACTGGATATACTTTTGGGACACGAGTTTCTCCTGTCCGACACACTATTCCTCCTTTAATGCATCTCTCGATCCCTCACATTGACGAATTAACATAGGAATTGCGTCGCTATGAAATACTATGGGTTCTATGACATCTCCTTCTTAAGAGAGTAACGTTTCTAACGAAACAAGAGGATTCTCTTTTGGGACACGAGTTTCTCCTGTCCGATGCACTATTCCTCCTTTAACGCAACTCTCGATCCCTCACATTGACGAATTAACATAGAAATTGCGTCGCTATGAAATACTATGCGTTCTATGACTTCTCCTTCTTAATTGAGTAACGTTTCTATGGAAACGACTGGATATACTTTTGGGACACGAGTTTCTCCTGTCCGACGCCCTATTCCGCCTTTAACGCATCTCTCGATCCCTCACATTGACGAATTAACATAGAAATTGCGTCGCTATGAAATACTATGGGTTCTATGACATCTCCTTCTTAAGAGAGTAACGTTTCTAACGAAACAAGAGGATCTCTTTTGGGATACGAGTTTCTCCTGTCCGATGCACTATTCCTCCTATAACGCATCGCTCGATCCCTCACATTGACGAATTAACACAGAAATTGCGTCGCTATGAAATACTATGGGTTCTATGACATCTCCTTCTTAATTGAGTAACGTTTCTATGGAAGCGAATGGAAATTCTTTTGGGACACGAGTTTCTCCTGTCCGTTGCACTATTCCTCCTTTAACGCAACTCTCGATCCCTCACATTGACGAATTAACATAGAAATTGCGTCGCTATGAAATACTATGCGTTCTATGACAACACCTTCTAAATTGAGTACGGTTTCTATGGAAACGACTGGAAATACTTTTGGGACATGAGTTTCTCCTGTCCGATCCACTATTCCTCCTTTAACGCAACTCTCGATCCCTCACATTGACGAATTAACATAGGAATTGCGTCGATATGAAATACTATGCGTTCTATGACATCTCCTTCTAAATTGAGTAACGTTTCTATGGAAACGACTGGATATACTTTTGGGACACGAGTTTCTCCTGTCCGACGCACTATTCCTCCTTTAACGCATATCTCGATCCCTCACATTGACGAATTAACATAGAAATTGCGTCGCTATGAAATACTATGGGTTCTATGACATCTCCTTCTTGAGAGAGTAACGTTTCTAACGAAACAAGAGGATTCTCTTTTGGGATACGAGTTTCTCCTGTCCGATGCACTATTCCTCCTATAACGCATCTCTCGATCCCTCACATTGACGAATTAAAACAGAAATTGCGTCGCTATGAAATACTATGGGTTCTATGACATCTCCTTCTAAATTGAGTAACGTTTCTATGGAAACGACTGGAAATTCTTTTAGGACACGAGTTTCTCCTGTCCAATGCACTATTCCTCCTTTAACGCAATTCTCGATCCCTCACATTGACGAATTACCATAGAAATTTCGTCGCTATGAAATACTATGGGTTCTATGACATCTCCTTCTTAAGAGAGTAACGTTTCTAAGGAAACAAGAGGATTCTCTTTTGGGATACGAGTTTCTCCTGTCCGATGTACTATTCCTCCTATAACGCATCTCTCGATCCCTCACATTGACGAATTAACACAGAAATTGCGTCGCTATGAAATACTATGCTTTCTATGGCATCTCCTTCTAAATTGAGTAACGTTTCTATGGAAACGACTGGATATACTTTTGGGACACGAGTTTCTCCTGTCCGATACACTATTCCTCCTTTAACGCAACTCTCGATCCCTCACATTGACGAATTAACATAGAAATTGCGTCGCTATGAAATACTATGCGTTCAATGGCATCTCCTTCTAAATTGAGTAACGTTTCTATGGAAACGACTGGATATACTTTTGGGACACGAGTTTCTCCTGTCCGATGCACTATTCCTCCTTTAACGCATCTCTCGATCCCTCACATTGACGAATTAACATAGAAATCGCATAGCTATGAAATACTATGGGTTCTATGACATCTCCTTCTTAAGAGAGTAACGTTTCTAAGGAAACAAGAGCATTCTCGTTTGGGATACGTGTTTCTCCTGTCCGATGCACTATTCCTCCTATAACGCATCTCTCGATCCCTCACATTGACGATTTAACACAGAAATTGCGTCGCTATGAAATACTATGCGTTCTATTTCATCTCCTTCTAATTTGAGTAACGTTTCTATGGAAACGACTGGATATACTTTTGGGACACGAGTTTCTCCTGTCCGATGCACTATTCCTCCTTTAACGCAACTCTCGATCCCTCACATTGACGAATTAACATAGAAATTGCGTCGCTATGAAATACTATGCGTTCTATGACATCTCCTTCTAAATTGAGTAACGTCTCTACGGAAACGACTGGATACACTTTTGGGACACGAGTTTCTCCTGTCCGATGCACTATTCCTCCTGTAACGCATCTCTCGATCCCTCACATTGACGAATTAACACAGAAATTGCGTCGCTATGAAATACTATGGGTTCTATGACATCTCCTTCTTAATTGAGTAACGTTTCTATGGAAGCGACTGGAAATTCTTTTGGGACACGAGTTTCTCCTGTCCGATGCACTATTCCTCCTTTAACGCAACTCTCGATCCCTCACATTGACGAATTAACAAAGAATTTGCGTCGCTATGAAATACTATGCGTTCTATGACATCTCCTTCTAAACTGAGTAACGTTTCTATGGAAACGACTGGATATACTTTTGGGACACGAGTTTCTCCTGTCCGACACACTATTCCTCCTTTAATGCATCTCTCGATCACTCACATTGACGAATTAACATAGAAATTGCGTCGCTATGAAATACTATGGGTTCTATGACATCTCCTTCTTAAGAGAGTAACGTTTCTAACGAAACAAGAGGATTCTCTTTTGGGACACGAGTTTCTCCTGTCCGATGCACTATTCCTCCTTTAACGCAACTCTCGATCCCTCAGATTGACGAATTAACATAGAAATTGCGTCGCTATGATATACTATGCGTTCTATGACATCTCCTTCTAAATTGAGTAACGTTTCTATGGAAACGACTGGATATACTTTTGGGACACGAGTTTCTCCTGTCCGACACACTATTCCTCCTTTAACGCATCTCTCGATCCCTCACATTGACGAATTAACAAAGAAATTGCGTCGCTATGAAATACTATGGGTTCTATGACATCTCCTTCTTAAGAGAGTAACGTTTCTAACGAAACAAGAGGATTCTCTTTTTGGATACGAGTTTCTCCTGTCCGATGCACTATTCCTCCTATAACGCAACTCTGGATCCCTCACATTGACGAATTAACACAGAATTTGCGTCGCTATGAAATACTATGGGTTCTATGACATCTCCTTCTTAATTGAGTAACGTTTCTATGGAAGCGAATGGAAATTCTTTTGGGACACGAGTATCTCCTGCCCGATGCACTATTCCTCCTTTAACGCAACTCTCGATCCCTCACATTGACGAATTAACATAGAAATTGCGTCGCTATGAAATACTATGCGTTCTATGACATCACCTTCTAAATTGAGTAAGGTTTCTATGGAAACGACTGGAAATACTTTTGGGACACGAGTTTCTCCTGTCCGATGCACTATTCCTCCTTTAACACAACTCTCGATCCCTCACATTGACGAATTAACATAGGAATTGCGTCGCTATGAAATACTATGCGTTCTATGACATCTCCTTCTAAATTGAGTAACGTTTCAATGGAAACGACTGGATATACTTTTGGGACACGAGTTTCTCCTGTCCGACGCACTATTCCTCCTTTAACGCATCTCTCGATCCCTCACATTGACGAATTAACATAGAAATTGCGTCGCTATGAAATACTATGGGTTCTATGACATCTCCTTCTTAAGAGAGTAACGTTTCTAACGAAACAAGAGGATTCTCTTTTGGGATACGAGTTTCTCCTGTCCGATGCACTATTCTTCCTATAACGCATCTCCCGATCCCTCACATTGACGAAATAACACAGAAATTACGTCGCTATGAAATACTATGCGTTCTATGACATCTCCTTCTAAATTGAGTAACGTTTCTATGGAAACGACGGGATATTCTTTTGGGACACGCGTTTCTCCTGTCCGATGCACTATTCCTCCTTTAACGCAACTCTCGATCCCTCACATTGACGAATTAACATAGAAATTGCGTCGCTATGAAAAACTATGCGTTCTATCACATCTCCTTCTAAATTGAGTAACGTTTCTATGGAAACGACTGGATACTCTTTTGGGACATGAGTTTCTCCTGTCCGATGCACTATTCCTCCTCTAACGCAACTCTCGATCCCTCACATTGACGAATTAACATAGAAATTGCGTCGCTATGATATACTATGCGTTCTATGACAACTCCTTCTAAATTGAGTAACGATTCTACGGAAACGACTGGATATACTTTTGGGACACGAGTTTCTCCTGTCCGATGCACTATTCCCCCTTTAACGCATCTCTCGATCCCTCACATTGACGAATTAACATAGAAATTTCGTCGCTATGAATTACTATGGGTTCTATGACATCTCCTTCTTAAGAGAGTAACGTTTCTAATGAAAGAAGAGGATTCTCTTTTGGGATACGAGTTTCTCCTGTCAGATGCACTATTCCTCCTATAACGCATCTCTCGATCCCTCACATTGACGAATAAACACAGAAATTGCGTCGCTATGAAATACTATGGGTTCTATGACATCTCCTTCTTAAGAGAGTAACGTTTCTAACGAAACAAGAGGATTCTCTTTTGGGACACGAGTTTCTCCTGTCCGATGCACTTTTCCTCCTTTAACGCAACTCTCGATCCCTCAGATTGACGAATTAACATAGAAATTGCGTCGCTATGAAATACTATGCGTTCTATGACATCTCCTTCTTAAGAGAGTAACGTTTCTAAGGAAACAAGAGGATTCTCTTTTGGGATACGAGTTTCTCCTGTCCGATGCACTATTCCTCCTATAACGCATCTCTCGATCCCTCACATTGACACATTGACGAATTAACACAGAAATTGCGTCGCTATGAAATACTATGCGTTCTATGACATCTCCTTCTAAATTGAGTAACGTTTCTATGGAACCGACTGGATATACTTTTGGGACACGAGTTTCTCCTGTCCGATGCACTATTCCTCCTTTAACGCATCTCTCGATTCCTCACATTGACGAATTAACATAGAAATTGCGTCGCTATGAAATGCTATGCGTTCTATGACATCTCCTTCTAAATTGAGTAACGTTTCTACGGAAACGACTGGAAATTCTTTTGGGACACGAGTTTCTCCTGTCCGATGCACTATTCCTCCTTTAACGCAACTCTCGATCCCTCACATTGACGAACTAACATAGAAATTGCGTCGCTATGAAATACTATGCGTTCTATGACATCTCCTTCTAAATTGAGTAACGTTTCTATGGAAACGACTGGAAATTCTTTTGGGACACGAGTTTCTCCTGTCCGATGCACTATTCCTCCTATAACGCATCTCTCGATCCCTCACATTGACGAATTAACACAGAAATTGCGTCGCTATGAAATACTATGCGTTCTATTACATCACCTTCTAAATTGAGTAACCTTTCTATGGAAACGACCGGATATACTTTTGGGACACGAGTTTCTCCTGTCCGATGCACTATTCCTCCTTTAACGCAACTCTCGATCCCTCACATTGACGAATTAACATAGAAATTGCGTCGCTATGAAATACTATGCGTTCTATGACATCTCCTTCTAAATTGAGTAACGTTTCTATGGAAACGACTGGATATACTTTTGGGACACGAGTTTCTGCTGTCCGATGCACTATTCCTCCTTTAACGCATCTCTCGATCCCTCACATTGACAATTTAACATAGAAATTGCGCCGGTATGAAATACTATGGGTTCTATGACATCTCCTTCTTAAGACAGTAACGTTTCTAAGGAAACAAGAGGATTCTCTTTTGAGATACGAGTTTCTCCTGTCCGATGCACTATTCCTCCTATAACGCATCTCTCGATCCCTCACATTGACGAATAAACACAGAAATTGCGTCGCTATGAAATACTATGGGTTCTATGACATCTCCTTCTAAATTGAGTAACGTTTCTATGGAAACGACTGGAAATTCTTTAGGGACACGAGTTTCTCCTGTCCGATGCACTATTCCTCCTTTAACGCAACTCTCGATCCCTCACATTGACGAATTAACATAGAAATTGCGTCTCTATGAAATACTATGGGTTCTATGACATCTCCTTCTTAAGAGAGTAACGTTTCTAAGGAAACAAGAGGATTCTCTTTTGGGATACGAGTTTCTCCTGTCCGATGCACTATTCCTCTTGTAACGCATCTCTCGATCCCTCACATTGACGAATTAACACAAAAATTGCGTCGCTATGAAATACTTGGCGTTCTATGACATCTCCTTCTAAATTGAGTAACGTTTCTATGGAAGCGACTGGATGTACTTTTGGGACACGAGTTTCTCCTGTCCGATGCACTATTCCTCCTTTAACGCAACTCTCGATCCCTCACATTGACGAATTAACATAGAAATTGCGTCGGTATGATATACTTTGCGTTCTATGACATCTCCTTCTAAATTAAGTAACGTTTCTACGGAAACGACTGGAAATTCTTTTAAGACACGAGTTTCTCCTGTCCGATGCACTATTCCTTCTTTTACGCAACTCTCGATCCCTCACATTGATGAATTAACATACAAATTGCGTCGTTATGAAATACTATGCGTTCTATGACATCTCCTTCTAAATAGAGTAACGTTTCTATGGAAACGACTGGAAATTATTTTGGGACAGAAGTTTCACCTGTCCGATGCACTATTCCTCCTATAACGCATCTCTCGATCCCTCACATTGACGAATTAACACAGAAATTGCGTCGCTATGAAATACTATGCGTTCTATTACATCTCCTTCTAAATTGAGTAACGTTTCTATGGAAAGGACTGGATATACCTTTGGGACACGAGTTTCTCCTGTCCGATGCACTATTCCTCCTTTAATGCAACTCTCGATCCCTCACATTGACGAATTAACATAGAAATTGCGTCGCTATGAAATACTATGCGTTCTATGGCATCTCCTTCTAAATTGAGTAACGTTTCTATGGAAACGACTGGATATACTTTTGGGACACGAGTTTCTCCTGTCCGATGCACTATTCCTCCTTTAACGCATCTCTCGATATCTCACATTGACAATTTAATATAGAAATAGCGTCGCTATGAAATACTATGGGTTCTATGACATCTCCTCCTTAAGAGAGTGACGTTTCTAAGGAAACAAGAGGATTCTCTTTTGGGGCACGAGTTTCTCCTGTCCGATGCACTATTACTCCTATAACGCATCTCTCGATCCCTCACATTGACGAATTAACATAAAAATTGCGTCGCTATAAAATACTATGGGTTCTATGACATCTCCTTCTTAAGAGAGTAACGTTTCTAAGGAAACAAGAGGATTCTCTTTTCGGATACGAGTTTCTGCTGTCCGATGCACTATTCCTCCTACAACGCATCTCTCGATCCCTCACATTGACGAATTAACACAGAAATTGCGTCGCTATGAAATACTATGCGTTCTATGACAAATCCTTCTAAATTGAGTAACATTTCTATGGAAACGACTGGAAATTCTTTTGGGACACGAGTTTCTCCTGTCCGATGCACTATTCCTCCTTTAACGCAACTCTCGATCCCTCACATTGATAATTAACATAGAAACTGCGTCGCTATGAAATACTATGCGTTCTATGACATCTCCTTCTAAATTGAGTAACGTTTCTATGGAAACGACTGGAAATTCTCTTGGGTCACGAGATTCTCCTGTGCGATGCACTATTCCTCCTTTAACGCAACTCTCGATCCCTCACATTGACGAATTAACATAGAAATTGCGTCGCTACGATATATTATGCGCTGTATGACATCTCCTTCTAAATTGAGTAACGTTTCTATGGAAACGACTGGATATACTTTTGGGACACGAGTTTCTCCTGTCCGATGCACTATTCCTCCTTTAACGCATCTCTCGATCCCTCACATTGACGAGTTAACATAGAAATTGCGTCGCTATGAAATACTATGCGTTCTATGACATCTCCTTCTAAATTGAGTAACTTTTCTATGGAAACGACCGGATATACTTTTGGGACACGAGTTTCTCCTGTCCGATGCACTATTCCTCCTTTAACGCAACTCTCGATCCCTTACATTGACGAATTAACATAGAAATTGCGTCGCTATGAAATACTATGCTTTCTATGACATCTCCTTCTAAATTGAGTAACGTTTCTATGGAAACTACTGGATATACTTTTGGGACACGAGTTTCTCCTGTCCGATGCACAATTCCTCCTTTAACGCATCTCTCGATCCCTCACATTGACGAATTAACATAGAAATTGCGTCGCTATGAAATACTATGGGTTCTATGACATCTCCTTCTTAAGAGAGTAACGTTTCTAAGGAAACAAGAGGATTCTCATTTGGGATACGTGTTTCTCCTGTCCGATGCACTATTCCTCCTTTAACGCAACTCTCGATCCCTCACATTGACAAATAAACACAGAAATTGCGTCGCTATGAAATACTATGGGTTCTATGACATCTCCTTCTAAATTGAGTAACGTTTCTATGGAAACGACTGGAAATTCTTTAGGGACACGAGTTTCTCCTGTCCGATGCACTATTCCTCCTTTAACGCAACTCTCGATCCCTCACATTGACGAATTAACATAGAAATTGCGTCTCTATGAAATACTATGGGTTCTATGACATCTCCTTCTTAAGAGAGTAACGTTTCTAAGGAAACAAGAGGATTCTCTTTTGGGATACGAGTTTCTCCTGTCCGATGCACTATTCCTCCTATAACGCATCTCTCGATCCCTCACATTGTCGAATTAACACAGAAATTGCGTCGCTATGAAATACTAGGCGTTCTATGACATCTCCTTCTAAATTGAGTAACGTTTCTATGGAACCGACTGGATATACTTTTGGGACACGAGTTTCTCCTGTCCGATGCACTATTCCTCCTTTAACGCAACTCTCGATCCCTCACATTGACGAATTAACATAGAAATTGCGTCGCTATGATATACTTTGCGTTCTATGACATCTCCTTCTAAATTGAGTAACGTTTCTACGGAAACGACTGGAAATTCTTTTGGGACACGAGTTTCTCCTGTCCGATGCACTATTCCTCCTTTAACGCAACTCTCGATCCCTCACATTGACGAATTAACATAGAAATTGCGTCGTTATGAAATACTACGCGTTCTATGACATCTCCTTCTAAATTGAGTAACGTTTCTATGGAAACGACTGGAAATTATTTTGGGACACAAGTTTCTCCTGTCCGATGCACTATTCCTCCTATAACGCATCTCTCGATCCCTCACATTGACGAATTAACACAGAAATTGCGTCGCTATGAAATACTATGCGTTCTATTACATCTCCTTCTAAATTGAGTAACGTTTCTATGGAAAGGACTGGAAATCCTTTTGGGACACGAGTTTCTCCTGTCCGATGCACTATTCCTCCTTTAATGCAACTCTCGATCCCTCACATTGACGAATTAACATAGAAATTGCGTCGCTATGAAATACTATGCGTTCTATGACATCTCCTTCTAAATTGAGTAACGTTTCTATGGAAACGACTGGATATACTTTTGGGACACGAGTTTCTCCTGTCCGATGCACTATTCCTCCTTTAACGCATCTCTCGATATCTCACATTGACAGTTTAATATAGAAATAGCGTCGCTATGAAATACTATGGGTTCTATGACATCTCCTTCTTAAGAGAGTAACGTTTCTAAGGATACAAGAGGATTCTCTTTTGGGATACGAGTTTCTCCTGTCCGATGCACTATTACTCCTATAACGCATCTCTCGATCCCTCACGTTGACGAATTAACACATAAATTGCGTCGCTATGAAATTCTATGCGTTCTATGACATCTCCTTCTAAATTGAGTAACGCTTCTATTGAATCGACTGGAAATTCTTTTGGGACACAAGTTTCTCCTGTCCGATGCACTATTCCTCCTTTAACGCAACTCTCGATCCGTCACATTGACAATTAACATAGAAATTGCGTCGCTAAGAAATACTATACGTTCTATGACATCTCCTTCTAAACTGAGTAACGTTTCTATGGAAACGACTGGATATACTTTTAGGACACGAGTTTCTCCTGTCCGATGCACTATTTCTCCTTTAACGCATTTCTCGATCCCTCACATTGACGAATTAACATAGAAATTGCGTCGCTATGAAATACTATGCGTTCTATAACATCTCCTTCTAAACTGAGTAACGTTTCTATGGAAACGACTGGATATACTTTTGGGACACGAGGTTCTCCTGTCCGATGAACTATTCCTCCTTTAACGCATCTCTCGATCCCTCACATTGACGAATTAACATAAAAATTGCGTCGCTATGAAATACTATGGGTTCTATGACATCTCCATCTTAAGAGAGTAACGTTTCTAAGGAAACAAGAGGATTCTCTTTTCGGATACGAGTTTCTTCTGTCCGATGCACTATTCCTCCTACAACGCATCTCTCGATCCCTCACATTGACGAATTAACACAGAAATTGCGTCGCTATGAAATACTATGCGTTCTATGACATATCCTTCTAAATTGAGTAACATTTCTATGGAAACGACTGGTAATTCTTTTGGGACACGAGTTTCTCCTGTCCGATGCACTATTCCTCCTTTAACGCAACTCTCGATCCCTCACATTGACAATTAACATAGAAATTGAGTCGCTATGAAATACTATGCGTTCCATGACATCTCCTTCTAAATTGAGTAACGTTTCTATGGAAACGACTGCAAATTCTTTTGGGACACGAGTTTCTCCTGTGCGATGCACTATTCCTCCTTTAACGCAACTCTCGATCCCTCACATTGACGAATTAACATAGAAATTGCGTCGCTACGAAATATTATGCGCTGTATTACATCTCTTCTAAACTGAGTAACGTTTCTATGGAAACGACTGGATTTACTTTTGGGACACGAGTTTCTCCTGTCCGATGCACTATTCCTCCTTTAACACATCTCTCGATCCCTCACATTGACGAGTTAACATAGAAATTGCGTCGCTATGAAATACTATGCGTTCTATGACATCTCCTTCTAAATTGAGTAACGTTTCTATGGAAACGACCGGATATACTTTTGGGACACGAGTTTCTCCTGGCCGATGCACTATTCCTCCTTTAACGCAACTCTCGATCCCTCACATTGACGAATTAACATAGAAATTGCGTCGCTATGAAATACTATGCTTTCTATGACATCTCCTTCTAAACTGAGTAACGTTTCTATGGAAACTACTGGATATACTTTTGGGACACGAGTTTCTCCTGTCCGATGCACAATTCCTCCTTTAACGCATCTCTCGATCCCTCACATTGACGAATTAACATAGAAATTGCGTCGCTATGAAATACTATGGGTTCTATGACATCTCCTTCTTAAGAGAGTAACGTTTCTAAGGAAACAAGAGGATTCTCATTTGGGATTCGAGTTTCTCCTGTCCGATGCACTATTCCTCCTATAACGAATCTCTCGATCCCTCACATTGACGAATTAACACAGAAATTGCGTCGCTATGAAATACTAAGGGTTCTATGACATCTCCATCTAAATTGAGTAACGTTTCTATGGAAACGACTGGAAATTCTTTTTGGACACGAGTTTCTGCTCTCCGATGCACCATTCCTCCTTTAACGTAACTCTCGATCCCTCACATTGACGAATTAACATAGAAATTGCGTCGCTATGAAATACTATGCGTTCTATGACATCTCCTTCTAAATTGAGTAACGTTTCTATGGAAACGACTGGAAATTCTTTTGGGACACGAGTTTCTCCTGTCCGATGCACTATTCCTCCTATAACGCATCTCTCGATCCCTCACATTGACGAATTAATACAGAAATTGCGTCGCTATGAAATACTATGCGTTCTATTACATCTCCTTCTAAATTGAGTAACGTTTCTATGGAAACGACTGGATATACTTTTGGGACACGAGTTTCTCCTGTCCGATGCACTATTCCTCCTTTAACGGAACTCTCGATCCCTCACATTGACGAATTAACATAGAAATTGCGTCGCTATGAAATACTATGCGTTCTATGACATCTCCTTCTAAATTGAGTAACGTTCCTATGGAAACGACTGGATATACTTTTTGGACACGAGTTTCTCCTGTCCGATGCACTATTCCTCCTTTAACGCATCTCTCGATCCCTCACATTGACAATTTAACATAGAAATTGCGTCGCTATGAAATACAATGGGTTCTATGACATCTCCTTCTTAAGAGAGTAACGTTTCTAATGAAACAAGAGAATTCTCTTTTGGGATACGAGTTTCTCCTGTCCGATGCACTATTCCTCCTATAACGCATCTCTCGATCCCTCACATTGACGAATAAACACAGAAATTGGGTCGCTATGAAATACTATGGGTTCTATGACATCTCCTTCTAAATTGAGTAACGTTTCTATGGAAACGACTGGAAATTCTTTTGGGACACGAGTTTCTCCTGTCCGATGCACTATTCCTCCGTTAACGCAACTCTCGATCCTTCACATTGACGAATTAACATAGAAATTGCGTCGCTATGAAATACTATGGGTTCTATGACATCTCCTTCTTAAGAGAGTAACGTTTCTAAGGAAACAAGAGGATTCTCTTTTGGGATACGAGTTTCTCCTGTCCGATGCACTATTCCTCCTATAACGCATCTCTCGATCCCTCACATTGACGAATTAACACAGAAATTGCGTCGCTATGAAATACTATGCGTTCTATGACATCTGCTTCTAAATTGAGTAACGTTTCTATGGAAGCGACTCGAAATTCTTGTGGGACACGAGTTTCTCCTGTCCGATGCACTATTCCTCCTTTAACGCAACTCTCGATCCCTTACATTGATGAATTAACATAGAAATCGCGGCGCTATGAAATACTATGACTTCTATGACATCTCCTTCTAAATTGAGTAACGTTTCTATGGAAACATCTGGAAACTCTTTTGGGACACGAGTTTCTCCTGTTCGATGCATTATTCCACCTATAACGCATCTCTCGATCCCTCACATTGACGAATTAACACAGAAATTGCGTCGCTATGAAATACTATGCATTCTACGACATCTCCTTCTAAATTGAGTAACGTTTCTATGGAAACGACTGGATATACTTTTGGGACACGAGTTTCTCCTGTCCGATGCACTATTCCTCTTTTAACGCATCTCTCGATCCCTCACATTGACGAATTAACATAGAAATTGCGTCGCTATGAAATACTATGGGTTCTATGACATCTCCTTCTTAAGAGAGTAACGTTTCTAAGGAAACAAGAGGATTCTCTTTTGGGATACGAGTTTCTCCTGTCCGATGCACTATTCCTCCTATAACGCATCTCTCGATCCCTCACATTGACGAATTAACACAGAAATTGCGTCGCTATGAAATACTATGCGTTCCATTACATCTCCTTCTAAATTGAGTAACGTTTTTATGAAGACGACTGGATATACTTTTGGGACACGAGTTTCTCCTGTCCGAAGCACTATTCCTCCTTTAACGCAACTCTCGATCCCCCACATTGACGAATTAACATAGAAATTGCGTCGCTATGAGATACTATGTGTTCTATGACTACTCCTTCTAAATTGAGTAACGTCTCTACGGAAACGACTGGATACACTTTTGGGACACGAGTTTCTCCTGTCCGATGCACTATTCCTCCTTCAACGCATCTCTCGATCCCTCACATTGACAATTTAACATAGAAATTGCGTCGCTATGAAATAGTATGGGTTCTATGACATCTCCTTTTTAAGAGAGTAACGTTTCTAAGGAAACAAGAGGATTCTCTTTTGGGATACGAGTTTCTCCTGTCCGATGCACTATTCCTCCTATAACGCATCTCTCGATCCCTCACATTGACGAATTAACACAGAAATTGCGTCGCTATGAAATACTGTGCGTTCAATGACATTTCCTTCTAAATTGAGTAACGTTTCTATGGAAACGACTGGATATACTTTTGGGACACGAGTTTCTCCTGTCCGATGCACTATTCCTCCTTTAACGCAACTCTCGATCCCTCACATTGACGAATTAACATAGAAATTGCGTCGCTATGAAATACTAGCCGTTCTATGACATGTCCTTCTAAATTGAGTAACGTTTCTATGGAAACGACTGGATATACTTTTGGGACACTAGTTTCTCCTGTCCGATGCACTATTTCCCCTTTAACGCATCCCTCGATCCCTCACATTGACGAATTAACATAGAAATTGCGTCGCTATGATATACTATGGGTTCTATGACATCTCCTTCTTAAGAGAGTAACGTTTCTAAGGAAACAAGAAGAATCTCCTTTGGGATACGAGTTTCTCCTGTCCGATGCACTATTCCTCCTATAACGCATCTCTCGATCCCTCACATTGACGAATTAACACAGAAATTGCGTCGCTATGAAATACTATGCGTTCTATGACAACTCCTTCTAAATTGAGTAACGTTTCTATGGAAACGACTGGATACTCTTTTGGGACATGAGTTTCTCCTGTCCGATGCACTGTTCCTCCTCTAACGCAACTCTCGATCCCTCACATTGACGAATTAACATAGAAATTCCGCCGCTATGAAATACTATGCGTTCTATGACAACTCCTTCTAAATTGAGTAACGTTTCTACGGAAACGACTGGATATACTTTTGGGACACGAGTTTCTCCTGTCCGATGCACTATTCCTCCTTTAACGCATCTCTCGTTCCCTCACATTGACGAATTAACATAGAAATTGGGTCGCTATGAAATACTATGGGTTCTATGACATCTCCTTCTTAAGAGAGTGACGTTTCTAAGGAAACAAGAGGATTCTCTTTTGGGATACGAGTTTCTCCTGTCCGATGTACTATTCCTCCTATAACGCATCTCTCGATCCCTCACATTGACGAATAAACACAGAAATTGCGTCGCTATGAAGTAATATGAGTTCTATGACATCTCCTTCTTAATTGACTAACGTTTCTATGGAAACGACTGGAAATTCTTTTGGGACACGAGTTTTTCCTGTCCGATGCACTATTCCTCCTTTAACGCAACTCTCGATCCTTCACATTGACGAATTAACATAGAAATTGCGTCGCTATGAAATACTATGGGTTCTATGACATCTCCTTCTTAAGAGAGTAACGTTTCTAAGGAAACAAGAGGATTCTCTTTTGGATACGAGTTTCTCCTGTCCGATGCACTATTCCTCCTATAACGCATCTCTCGATCCCTCACATTGACGAATTAACACAGAAATTGCGTCGCTATGAAATACTATGCGTTCTATGACATCTCCTTCTAAATTGAGTAACGTCTCTATGGAACCGACTGGATATACTTTTGGGACACGAGTTTCACCTGTCCGATGCACTATTCCTCCTTTAACGCAACTCTCGATTCCTCACATTGACGAATTAACATAGAAATTGCGTCGCTGTGATATACTACGCGTTCTATGACATCTCCTTCTAAATTGAGTAACGTTTCTACGGAAACGATTGGAACTTCTTTTGGGACACGAGTTTCTCCTGTCCGATGCAGTATTCCTCCTTTAACGCAACTCTCGATCCCTCACATTGACGAATTAACATAGAAATTGCGTCCTTATGCAATACTATGCGTTCTATGACATCTCCTTCTAAATTGAGTAACGTTTCTATGGAAACGACTGGAAATTCTTTTGGGACACGAGTTTCTCCTGTCCGATGCACTATTCCTCCTATAACGCATCTCTCGATCCCTCACATTGACGAATTAACACAGAAATTGCGTCGCTATGAAATACTATGGGTTCTATGACATCTCCTTCTAAATTTAGTAACGTTTCTATGGAAACGACGGGATATTCTTTTGGGACACGAGTTTCTCCTGTCCGGTGCACTATTCCTCCTTTAACGCATCTCTCGATCCCTCACATTGACGAATTAACATAGAAATTGCGTCGCTATGAAATACTATGCGTTCTATCACATCTCTTTCAAAATTAAGTAACGTTTCTATGGAAACGACTGGATTCTCTTTTGGGACATGTGTTTCTCCTGTCCGATGCACTATTCCTCCTCTAACGCAACTCTCGATCCCTCACATTGACGAATTAACATAGAAATTGCGTCGCTATGAAATACTATACGTTCTATGACAACTCCTTCTAAATTGAGTAACGTTTCTACGGAAACGACTGGATATCCTTTTGGGACACGAGTTTCTCCTGTCCGGTGCACTATTCCTCCTTTAACGCATCTCTCGATCCCTCACATTGACGAATTAACATAGAAATTGCGTCGCTATGAAATACTATGGGTTCTATGACATCTCCTTCTTAAGAGAGTGACGTTTCTAAGGAAACAAGAGGATTCTCTTTTGGGATACGAGTTTCTCCTGTCCGATGCACTATTCCTCCTATAACGCATCTCTCAATCCCTCACATTGACGAATAAACACAGAAATTGCGTCGCTATGAAATACTATGGGTTATATGACATCTCCTTCTAAATTGAGTAACGTTTCTATGGAAACGACTGGAAATTCTTTTGGGACACGAGTTTCTCCTGTCCGATGCACTATTCCTCCTTTAACGCAACTCTCGATCCTTCACATTGACGAATTAACATAGAAATTGCGTCGCTATGAAATACTATGGGTTCTATGACATCTCCTTCTTAAGAGAGTAACGTTTCTAAGGAAACAAGAGGATTCTCTTTTGGGATACGAGTTTCTCCTGTCCGATGCACTATTCCTCCTATAACGCATCTCTCGATCCCTCACATTGACGAATTAACACAGAAATTGCGTCGCTATGAAATACTATGCGTTCTATGACATCTGCTTCTAAATTGAGTAACGTTTCTATGGAAACGACTCGAAATTCTTGTGGGACACGAGTTTCTCCTGTCCGATGCACTATTCCTCCTTTAACGCAACTCTCGATCCCTTACATTGACGAATTAACATAGAAATCGCGGCGCTATGAAATACTATGAGTTCTATGACATCTCCTTCTAAATTGAGTAACGTTTCTATGGAAACATCTGGAAACTCTTTTGGGACACGAGTTTCTCCTGTCCGATGCATTATTCCACCTATAACGCATCTCTCGATCCCTCACATTGACGAATTAACACAGAAATTGCGTCGCTATGAAATACTATGCATTCTACGACATCTCCTTCTAAATTGAGTAACGATTCTATGGAAACGACTGGATATACTTTTGGGACACGAGTTTCTCCTGTCCGATGCACTATTCCTCTTTTAACGCATCTCTCGATCCCTCACATTGACGAATTAACATAGAAATTGCGTCGCTATGAAATACTATGGGTTCTATGACATCTCCTTCTTAAGAGAGTAACGTTTCTAAGGAAACAAGAGGATTCTCTTTTGGGATACGAGTTTCTCCTGTCCGATGCACTATTCCTCCTATAACGCATCTCTCGATCCCTCACATTGACGAATTAACACAGAAATTGCGTCGCTATGAAATACTATGCGTTCCATTACATCTCCTTCTAAATTGAGTAACGTTTTTATGAAGACGACTGGATATACTTTTGGGACACGAGTTTCTCCTGTCCGAAGCACTATTCCTCCTTTAACGCAACTCTCGATCCCTCACATTGACGAATTAACATAGAAATTCCGCCGCTATGAAATACTAGCCGTTCTATGACATGTCCTTCTAAATTGAGTAACGTTTCTATGGAAACGACTGGATATACTTTTGGGACACTAGTTTCTCCTGTCCGATGCACTATTCCCCCTTTAACGCATCCCTCGATCCCTCACATTGACCAATTAACATAGAAATTGCGTCGCTATGAAATACTATGGGTTCTATGACATCTCCTTCTTAAGAGAGTAACGTTTCTAAGGAAACAAGAAGAATGTCCTTTGGGATACGAGTTTCTCCTGTCCGATGCACTATTCCTCCTATAACGCATCTTTCGATCCCTCACATTGACGAATTAACACAGAAATTGCGTCGCTATGAAATACTATGCGTTCTATGACAACTCCTTCTAAATTGAGTAACGTTTCTATGGAAACGACTGGATACTCTTTTGGGACATGAGTTTCTCCTGTCCGATGCACTGTTCCTCCTCTAACGCAACTCTCGATCCCTCACATTGACGAATTAACATAGAAATTCCGCCGCTATGAAATACTATGCGTTCTATGACAACTCCTTCTAAATTGAGTAACGTTTCTACGGAAACGACTGGATATACTTTTGGGACACGAGTTTCTCCTGTCCGATGCACTATTCCTCCTTTAACGCATCTCTCGTTCCCTCACATTGACGAATTAACATAGAAATTGGGTCGCTATGAAATACTATGGGTTCTATGACATCTCCTTCTTAAGAGAGTGACGTTTCTAAGGAAACAAGAGGATTCTCTTTTGGGATACGAGTTTCTCCTGTCCGATGTACTATTTCTCCTATAACGCATCTCTAGATCCCTCACATTGACGAATAAACACAGAAATTGCGTCGCTATGAAGTAATATGAGTTCTATGACATCTCCTTCTAAATTGACTAACGTTTCTATGGAAACGACTGGAAATTCTTTTGGGACACGAGTTTTTCCTGTCCGATGCACTATTCCTCCTTTAACGCAACTCTCGATCCTTCACATTGACGAATTAACATAGAAATTGCGTCGCTATGAAATACTATGGGTTCTATGACATCTCCTTCTTAAGAGAGTAACGTTTCTAAGGAAACAAGAGGATTCTCTTTTGGATACGAGTTTCTCCTGTCCGATGCACTATTCCTCCTATAACGCATCTCTCGATCCCTCACATTGACGAATTAACACAGAAATTGCGTCGCTATGAAATACTATGCGTTCTATGACATCTCCTTCTAAATTGAGTAACGTCTCTATGGAACCGACTGGATATACTTTTGGGACACGAGTTTCTCCTGTCCGATGCACTATTCCTCCTTTAACGCAACTCTCGATTCCTCACATTGACGAATTAACATAGAAATTGCGTCGCTGTGATATACTACGCGTTCTATGACATCTCCTTCTAAATTGAGTAACGTTTCTACGGAAACGATTGGAAATTCTTTTGGGACACGAGTTTCTCCTGTCCGATGCACTATTCCTCCTTTAACGCAACTCTCGATCCCTCACATTGACGAATTAACATAGAAATTGCGTCCTTATGAAATACTATGCGTTCTATGACATCTCCTTCTAAATTGAATAACGTTTCTATGGAAACGACTGGAAATTCTTTTGGGACACGAGTTTCTCCTGTCCGATGCACTATTCCTCCTATAACGCATCTCTCGATCCCTCACATTGACGAATTAATACAGAAATTGCGTCGCTATGAAATACTATGGGTTCTATGACATCTCCTTCTAAATTTAGTAACGTTTCTATGGAAACGACGGGATATTCTTTTGGGACACGAGTTTCTCCTGTCCGATGCACTATTCCTCCTTTAACGCACTCTCGATCCCTCACATTGACGAATTAACATAGAAATTGCGTCGCTATGAAAAACTATGCGTTCTATCACATCTCTTTCAAAATTGAGTAACGTTTCTATGGAAACGACTGGATTCTCTTTTGGGACATGTGTTTCTCCTGTCCGATGCACTATTCCTCCTCTAACGCAACTCTCGATCCCTCACATTGACGAATTAACATAGAAATTGCGTCGCTATGAAATACTATACGTTCTATGACAACTCCTTCTAGATTGAGTAACGTTTCTACGGAAACGACTGGATATACTTTTGGGACACGAGTTTCTCCTGTCCGGTGCACTATTCCTCCTTTAACGCATCTCTCGATCCCTCACATTGACGAATTAACATAGAAATTGCGTCGCTATGAAATACTATGGGTTCTATGACATCTCCTTCTTAAGAGAGTGACGTTTCTAAGGAAACAAGAGGATTCTCTTTTGGGATACGAGTTTCTCCTGTCCGATGCACTATTCCTCCTATAACGCATCTCTCAATCCCTCACATTGACGAATAAACACAGAAATTGCGTCGCTATGAAATACTATGGGTTCTATGACATCTCCTTCTAAATTGAGTAACGTTTCTATGGAAACGACTGGAAATTCTTTTGGGACACGAGTTTCTCCTGTCCGATGCACTATTCTTCCTTTAACGCAACTCTCGATCCTTCACATTGACGAATTAACATAGAAATTGCGTCGCTATGAAATACTATGGGTTCTATGACATCTCCTTCTTAAGAGAGTAATGTTTCTAAGGAAACAAGAGGATTCTCTTTTGGATTCGAGTTTCTCCTGTCCGATGCACTATTCCTCCTATAACGCATCTCTCGATCCCTCACATTGACGAATTAACACAGAAATTGCGTCGCTATGAAATACTATGCTTTCTATGACATCTCCTTCTAAATTGAGTAACGTCTCTATGGAACCGACTGGATATACTTTTGGGACAAGAGTTTCTCCTGTCCGATGCACTATTCCTCCTTTAACGCAACTCTCGATTCCTCACATTGACGAATTAACGTAGAAATTGCGTCGCTGTGATATACTATGCGTTCTATGACATCTCCTTCTAAATTGAGTAACGTTTCTACGGAAACGACTGGAAATTCTTTTGGGACACGAGTTTCTCCTGTCCGATGCACTATTCCTCCTTTAACGCAACTCTCGATCCCTCACATTGACGAATTAACATAGAAATTGCGCCCTTATGAAATACTATGCGTTCTATGACATCTCCTTCTAAATTGAGTAACGTTTCTATGGAAACGACTGGAAATTCTTTTGGGACACGAGTTTCTCCTGTCCGATGCACTATTCCTCCTATAACGCATCTCTCGATCCCTCACATTGACGAATTAACACAGAAATTGCGTCGCTATGAAATACTATGGGTTCTATGACATCTCCTTCTAAATTTAGTAACGTTTCTATGGAAACGACGGGATATTCTTTTGGGACACGAGTTTCTCCTGTCCGATGCACTATTCCTCCTTTAACGCACTCTCGATCCCTCACATTGACGAATTAACATAGAAATTGCGTCGCTATGAAAAACTATGCGTTCTATCACATCTCTTTCAAAATTGAGTAACGTTTCTATGGAAACGACTGGATACTCTTTTGGGACATGTGTTTCTCCTGTCCGATGCACTATTCCTCCTCTAACGCAACTCTCGATCCCTCACATTGACGAATTAACATAGAAATTGCATCGCTATGAAATACTATGCGTTCTATGACAACTCCTTCTAAATTGAGTAACGTTTCTACGGAAACGACTGGATATACTTTTGGGACACGAGTTTCTCCTGTCCGGTGCACTATTCCTCCTTTAACGCATCTCTCGATCCCTCACATTGACGAATTAACATAGAAATTGCGTCGCTATGAAATACTATGGGATCTATGACATCTCCTTCTTAAGAGAGTGACGTTTCTAAGGAAACAAGAGGATTCTCTTTTGGGATACGAGTTTCTCCTGTCCGATGCACTATTCCTCCTATAACGCATCTCTCAATCCCTCACATTGACGAATAAACGCAGAAATTGCGTCGCTATGAAATACTATGGGTTCTATGACATCTCCTTCTAAATTGAGTAACGTTTCTATGGAAACGACTGGAAATTCTTTGGGGACACGAGTTTCTCCTGTCCGATGCACTATTCCTCCTTTAACGCAACTCTCGATCCTTCACATTGACGAATTAACATAGAAATTGCGTCGCTATGAAATACTATGGGTTCTATGACATCTCCTTCTTAAGAGAGTAACGTTTCTAAGGAAACAAGAGGATTCTCATTTGGGATACGAGTTTCTCCTGTCCGATGCACTATTCCTCCTATAACGCATCTCTCGATCCCTCACATTGACGAATTAATACAGAAATTGCGTCGCTATGAAATACTATGCGTTCTATGACATCTCCTTCTAAATTGAGTAACGTTTCTATGGAACCGACTGGATATACTTTTGGGACACGAGTTTCTCCTGTCCGATGCACTATTTCTCCTTTAACGAAACTCTCGATTCCTCACATTGACGAATTAACATAGAAATTGCGTCGCTAAGATATACTATGCGTTCTATGACATCTCCTTCTAAATTGAGTAACGTTTCTACGGAAACGACTGGAAATTCTTTTGGGACACGAGTTTCTCCTGTCCGATGCACTATTCCTCCTTTAACGCAACTCTCGATCCCTCACATTGACGAATTAACATAGAAATTGCGTCGCTATGAAATACTATGCGTTCTATGACATCTCCTTCTAAATTGAGTAACGTCTCTATGGAACCGACTGGATATACTTTTGGGACACGAGTTTCTCCTGTCCGATGCACTATTCCTCCTATAACGCATCTCTCGATCCCTCACATTGACGAATTAACACAGAAATTGCGTCGCTATGAAATACTATGGGTTCTATGACATCTCCTTCTAAATTTAGTAACGTTTCTATGGAAACGACGGGATTATCTTTTGGGACACGAGTTTCTCCTGTCCGATGCACTATTCCTCCTTTAACGCACTCTCGATCCCTCACATTGACGAATTAACATAGAAATTGCGTCGCTATGAAAAACTATGCGTTCTATCACATCTCTTTCAAAATTGAGTAACGTTTCTATGGAAACGACTGGATACTCTTTTGGGACATGTGTTTCTCCTGTCCGATGCACTATTCCTCCTCTAACGCAACTCTCGATCCCTCACATTGACGAATTAACATAGAAATTGCGTCGCTATGAAATACTATGCGTTCTATGACAACTCCTTCTAAATTGAGTAACGTTTCTACGGAAACGACTGGATATACTTTTGGGACAAGAGTTTCTCCTGTCCGGTGCACTATTCCTCCTTTAACGGATCTCTCGATCCCTCACATTGACGAATTAACATAGAAGTTGCGTCGCTATGAAATACTATGGGTTCTATGACATCTCCTTCTTAAGAGAGTGACGTTTCTAAGGAAACAAGAGGATTCTCTTTTGGGATACGGGTTTCTCCTGTCCGATGCACTATTCCTCCTATAACGCATCTCTCAATCCCTCACATTGACGAATAAACACAGATATTGCGTCGCTATGAAATACTAGGGGTTCTATGACATCTCCTTCTAAATTGAGTAACGTTTCTATGGAAACGACTGGAAATTCTTTTGGGACACGAGTTTCTCCTGTCCGATGCACTATTCCTCCTTTAACGCAACTGTCGATCCTTCACATTGACGAATTAACATAGAAATTGCGTCGCTATGAAATACTATGGGTTCTATGACATCTCCTTCTTAAGAGAGTAACGTTTCTAAGGAAACAAGAGGATTCTCATTTGGGATACGAGTTTCTCCTGTCCGATGCACTATTCCTCCTATAACGCATCTCTCGATCCCTCACATTGACGAATTAATACAGAAAATGCGTCGCTATGAAGTACTATGCGTTCTATTACATCTCCTTCTAAATTGAGTAACGTTTCTATGGAAACGACTGGAAATTCTTTTGGGACACGAGTTTCTCCTGTCCGATGCACTATTCCTCCTATAACGCATCTCTCGATCCCTCACATTGACGAATTAACACAGAAATTGCGTCGCTATCAAATACTATGCGTTCTATTACATCACCTTCTAAATATAGTAACGTTTCTATGGAAACGACTGGATATACTTTTGGGACACGAGTATCTCCTGTCCGTTGCACTATTCCTCCTATAACGCAACTCTCGATCCCTCACATTGACGAATTAACATAGAAATTGCGTCGCTATGAAATACTGTGCGTTCTATGACATCTACTTCTAAATTGAGTAACGTTTCTATGGAAACGTCTGGATATACTTTTGGGACACGAGTTTCTCCTGTCCGATGCACTATTCCTCCTTTAACGCATCTCTCGATCCCTCACATTGACAATTTAACATAGAAATTGCGTCGCTATGAAATACTATGGGTTCTATGACATCTCCTTCTTAAGAGAGTAACGTTTCTAAGGAAACAAGAGGATTCTCTTTTGGGATACGAGTTTCTCCTGTCCGATGCACTATTCCTCCTATTACGCATCTTTCGATCCCTCACATTGACGAATAAACACAGAAATTGCGTCGCTATGAAATACTATGGGTTCTATGACATCTCCTTCTAAATTGAGTAACGTTTCTATGGAAACGATTGGAAATTGTTTTGGGACACGAGTTTCTCCTGTCCGATGCACTATTCCTCCTCTAACGCAACTCTCGATCCCTCACATTGACGGATTAACATAGAAATTGCGTCGCTATGAAATACTATGGGTTCTATGACATCTCCTTCTTAAGAGAGTAACGTTTCTAAGGAAACAAGAGGATTCTCTTTTGGGATACGAGTTTCTCCTGTCTGATGCACTATTCCTCCTATAATGCATCTCTGGATCCCTCACATTGACGAATTAACACAGAAATTGCGTCGCTATGAAATACTAGGCGTTCTATGACATCTCCTTCTAAATTGAGTAACGTTTCTATGGAACCGACTGGATATACTTTTGGGACACGAGTTTCTCCTGTCCGATGCACTATTCCTCCTTTAACGCAACTCTCGATCCCTCACATTGACGAATTAACATAGAAATTGCGTCGCTATGATTACTTTGCGTTCTATGACATCTCCTTCTAAATTGGGTAACGTTTCTACGGAAACGACTGGAAATTCTTTTGGGACTCGAGTTTCTCCTGTCCGATGCTCTATTCCTCCTTTAACGCAACTCTCGATCCCTCACATTGACGAATTAACATAGAAATTGCGTCGCTATGAATTACTATGCGTTCTATGACATCTCCTTCTAAATTGAGTAACGTTTCTATGGAAACGACTGGAAATTATTTTGGGACACAATTTTCTCCTGTCCGATGCACTGTTCCTCCTACAACGCATCTCTCGATCCCTCACATTGACGAATTAACACAGAAATTGCGTCGCTATGAAATACTATGCGATCTATTACATCTCCTTTTAAATTGAGTAACGTTTCTATGGAAAGGACTGGATATACTTTTGGGACTCGAGTTTCTCCTGTCCGATGCACTATTCCTCCTTTAATGCAACTCTCGATCCCTCACATTGACGAATTAACATAGAAATTGCGTCGCTATGAAATACTATGCGTTCTATGACATCTCCTTCTAAATTGAGTAACGTTTCTATGGAAACGACTGGATATACTTTTGGGACACGAGTTTCTCCAGTCCGATGCACTATTCCTCCTTTAACGCATCTCTCGATATCTCACATTAACAATTTAACATAGAAATTGTGTCGCTATGAAATACTATGGGTTCTATGACATCTCCTTCTTAAGAGAGTAACGTTTCTATAGAAACAAGAGGATTCTCTTTTGGGATACGTGTTTCTCCTGTCCGATGCACTATTCCTCCTATAACGCATCTCTCGATCCCTCACATTGACGAATTACACAGAAATTGCGTCGCTATGAAATACTAGGCGTTCTATGACATCTCCTTCTAAATTGAGTAACGTTTCTATGGAAACAAATGGAAATTCTTTTGGGACACGAGTTTCTCCTGTCCGATGCACTATTCCTCCTTTAACGCAACTCTCGATCCCTCACATTGACGAATTAACATAGAAATTGCGTCGCTATGAAATACTATGCGTTCTATGACTTCTCCTTCTAAACTGAGTAACGTTTCTATGGAAACGACTGGAAATTCTTTTGGGACATGAGTTTCTCCTGTCCGATGCACTATTCCTCCTTTAACGCAACTCTCGATCCCTCACATTCACAATTAACATAGAAATTGCGTCGCTATGAAATACTATGCGTTCTATGACATCTCCTTCTAAATTGAGTAACGTTTCTATGGAAACGACTGGATATACTTTTGGGACACGAGTTTCTCCTGTCCGATGCACTATTCCTCCTTTAACGCATTTCGCGATCCCTCACATTGACGAATTAACATAGAAGTTGCGTCGCTATGAAATACTATGTGTTCTATGACATCTCCTCCTTAAGAGAGTAACGTTTCTAAGGAAACAAGAGGATTCTCTTTTGGGATACGAATTTCTCCTGTCCGATGCACTATTCCTCCTATAACGCATCTCTCGATCCCTCACATTGACGAATTAACACAGAAATCGCGTCGCTATGAAATACTATGCGTTCTATGACATCTCCTTCTAAATTGAGTAACGTTTCTATGGAAACGACTTAAATTCTTTTGGGACACGAGTTTCTCCTGTGCGATGCACTATTCCTCCTTTAACGCAACTCTCGATCCCTCACATTGACGAATTAACATAGAAATTGCGTCGCTACGAAATATTATGCGCTTTATGACATCTCCTTCTAAATTGAGTAACGTTTCTATGGAAACGACTGGATTTACTTTTGGGACACGAGTTTCTCCTGTCCGATGCACTATTCCTCCTATAACGCAACTCTCGATCCCTCACATTGACGAATTAACATAGAAATTGCGTCGCTATGAAATACTGTGCGTTCTATGACATCTACTTCTAAATTGAGTAACGTTTCTATGGAAACGTCTGGATATACTTTTGGGACACGAGTTTCTCCTGTCCGATGCACTATTCCTCCTTTAACGCATCTCTCGATCCCTCACATTGACAATTTAACATAGAAATTGCGTCGCTATGAAATACTATGGGTTCTATGACATCTCCTTCTTAAGAGAGTAACGTTTCTAAGGAAACAAGAGGATTCTCTTTTGGGATACGAGTTTCTCCTGTCCGATGCACTATTCCTCCTATAACGCATCTCTCGATCCCTCACATTGACGAATTAATACAGAAAATGCGTCGCTATGAAGTACTATGCGTTCTATTACATCTCCTTCTAAATTGAGTAACGTTTCAATGGAAACGACTGGAAATTCTTTTGGGACACGAGTTTCTCCTGTCCGATGCACTATTCCTCCTATAACGCATCTCTCGATCCCTCACATTGACGAATTAACACAGAAATTGCGTCGCTATCAAATACTATGCGTTCTATTACATCACCTTCTAAATATAGTAACGTTTCTATGGAAACGACTGGATATACTTTTGGGACACGAGTATCTCCTGTCCGTTGCACTATTCCTCCTATAACGCAACTCTCGATCCCTCACATTGACGAATTAACATAGAAATTGCGTCGCTATGAAATACTGTGCGTTCTATGACATCTACTTCTAAATTGAGTAACGTTTCTATGGAAACGTCTGGATATACTTTTGGGACACGAGTTTCTCCTGTCCGATGCACTATTCCTCCTTTAACGCATCTCTCGATCCCTCACATTGACAATTTAACATAGAAATTGCGTCGCTATGAAATACTATGGGTTCTATGACATCTCCTTCTTAAGAGAGTAACGTTTCTAAGGAAACAAGAGGATTCTCTTTTGGGATACGAGTTTCTCCTGTCCGATGCACTATTCCTCCTATTACGCATCTTTCGATCCCTCACATTGACGAATAAACACAGAAATTGCGTCGCTATGAAATACTATGGGTTCTATGACATCTCCTTCTAAATTGAGTAACGTTTCTATGGAAACGATTGGAAATTGTTTTGGGACACGAGTTTCTCCTGTCCGATGCACTATTCCTCCTCTAACGCAACTCTCGATCCCTCACATTGACGGATTAACATAGAAATTGCGTCGCTATGAAATACTATGGGTTCTATGACATCTCCTTCTTAAGAGAGTAACGTTTCTAAGGAAACAAGAGGATTCTCTTTTGGGATACGAGTTTCTCCTGTCTGATGCACTATTCCTCCTATAACGCATCTCTGGATCCCTCACATTGACGAATTAACACAGAAATTGCGTCGCTATGAAATACTAGGCGTTCTATGACATCTCCTTCTAAATTGAGTAACGTTTCTATGGAACCGACTGGATATAGTTTTGGGACACGAGTTTCTCCTGTCCGATGCACTATTCCTCCTTTAACGCAACTCTCGATCCCTCACATTGACGAATTAACATAGAAATTGCGTCGCTATGATATACTTTGCGTTCTATGACATCTCCTTCTAAATTGGGTAACGTTTCTACGGAAACGACTGGAAATTCTTTTGGGACTCGAGTTTCTCCTGTCCGATGCTCTATTCCTCCTTTAACGCAACTCTCGATCCCTCACATTGACGAATTAACATAGAAATTGCGTCGCTATGAATTACTATGCGTTCTATGACATCTCCTTCTAAATTGAGTAACGTTTCTATGGAAACGACTGGAAATTATTTTGGGACACAATTTTCTCCTGTCCGATGCACTGTTCCTCCTACAACGCATCTCTCGATCCCTCACATTGACGAATTAACACAGAAATTGCGTCGCTATGAAATACTATGCGTTCTATTACATCTCCTTCTAAATTGAGTAACGTTTCTATGGAAAGGACTGGATATACTTTTGGGACACGAGTTTCTCCTGTCCGATGCACTACTCCTCCTTTAATGCAACTCTCGATCCCTCACATTGACGAATTAACATAGAAATTGCGTCGCTATGAAATACTATGCGTTCTATGACATCCCCTTCTAAATTGAGTAACGTTTCTATGGAAACGACTGGATATACTTTTGGGACACGAGTTTCTCCTGTCCGATGCACTATTCCTCCTTTAACGCATCTCTCGATATCTCACATTAACAATTTAACATAGAAATTGTGTCGCTATGAAATTCTATGGGTTCTATGACATCTCCTTCTTAAGAGAGTAACGTTTCTATAGAAACAAGAGGATTCTCTTTTGGGATACGTGTTTCTCCTGTCCGATGCACTATTCCTCCTATAACGCATCTCTCGATCCCTCACATTGACGAATTACACAGAAATTGCGTCGCTATGAAATACTAGGCGTTCTATGACATCTCCTTCTAAATTGAGTAACGTTTCTATGGAAACAAATGGAAATTCTTTTGGGACACGAGTTTCTCCTGTCCGATGCACTATTCCTCCTTTAACGCAACTCTCGATCCCTCACATTGACGAATTAACATAGAAATTGCGTCGCTATGAAATACTATGCGTTCTATGACATCTCCTTCTAAACTGAGTAACGTTTCTATGGAAACGACTAGAAATTCTTTTGGGACACGAGTTTCTGCTGTCCGATGCACTATTCCTCCTTTAACGCAACTCTCGATCCCTCACATTCACAATTAACATAGAAATTGCGTCGCTATGAAATACTATGCGTTCTATGACATCTCCTTCTAAATTGAGGAACGTTTCTATGGAAACGACTGGATATACTTTTGGGACACGAGTTTCTCCTGTCCGATGCACTATTCCTCCTTTAACGCATTTCTCGATCCCTCACATTGACGAATTAACATAGAAGTTGCGTCGCTATGAAATACTATGTGTTCTATGACATCTCCTCCTTAAGAGAGTAACGTTTCTAAGGAAACAAGAGGATTCTCTTTTGGGATACGAATTTCTCCTGTCCGATGCACTATTCCTCCTATAACGCATCTCTCGATCCCTCACATTGACGAATTAACACAGAAATTGCGTCGCTATGAAATACTATGCGTTCTATGACATCTCCTTCTAAATTGAGTAACGTTTCTATGGAAACGACTTAAATTCTTTTGGGACACGAGTTTCTCCTGTGCGATGCACTATTCCTCCTTTAACGCAACTCTCGATCCCTCACATTGACGAATTAACATAGAAATTGGGTCGCTACGAAATATTATGCGCTTTATGACATCTCCTTCTAAATTGAGTAACGTTACTATGGAAACGACTGGATTTACTTTTGGGACACGAGTTTCTCCTGTCCGATGCACTATTCCTCCTTTGACGCATCTCTCGAACCCTCACATTGATGAGTTAACATAGAAATTGCGTCGCTATGAAATACTATGCGTTCTATGACATCTCCTTCTAAATTGAGTAACGTTTCTATGGAAACGACCGGACATACTTTTGGGACACGAGTTTCTCCTGTCCGATGAACTATTCCTCCTTTATCGCAACTCTCGATCCCTCGCATTGACGAATTAACATCGATATTGCGTCGCTATGAAATACTATACTTTCTATGACATCTCCATCTAAATTGAGTAACGTTTCTGTGATAACGACTGGATATACTTTTGGGACACGAGTTTCTCCTGTCCGATGCACAATTCCTCCTTTAACGCATCTCTCGATCCCTCACATTGACGAATTAACATAGAAATTGCGTCGCTGTGAAATACTATGGGTTCTATGACATCTCCTTCTTAAGAGAGTAACGTTTCTAAGGAAACAAGAGGATTCTCTTATGGGATACGAGTTTCTCCTGTCCGTTGCACTATTCCTCCAATAACGAATCTCTCGATCCCTCACATTGACGAATTAACACAGAAATTGCGTCGCTATGAAATACTATGGGTTCTATGACATCTCCATCTAAATTGAGTAACGTTTCTATGGAAACGACTGGAAATTCTTTTGGGACACGAGTTTCTGCTGTCCGATGCACTATTCCTTCTTTAACGCAACTCTCGATCCCTCACATTGACGAATTAACATAGAAATTGCGTCGCTATGAAATACTATGCGTTCTATGACATCTCCTTCTTAAGAGAGTAACGTTTCTAAGGAAACAAGAGGATTCTCTTTTGGGATACGAGTTTCTCCTGTCCGATGCACTATTCCTCCCATAACGCATCTCTCGATCCCTCACATTGACGAATTAACACAGAAATTGCGTCGCTATGAAATACTATGCGTTCTATGACATCTCCACCTAAATTGAGTAACGTTTCTATGGACCCGACCTTATATACTTTTGGGACACGAGTTTCTCCTGTCCGATGCACTATTCCTCCTTTAACGCAACTCTCGATCCCTCACATTGACGAATTAACATAGAAATTGCGTCGCTGTGATATACTTTGCGTTCTATGACATCTCCTTCTAAATTGAGTAACGTTTCTACGGAAACGACTGGAAAATCTTTAGGGACACGAGTTTCTCCTGTCCGATGCACTATTCCTCCTTTAACGCAACTCTCGATCCCTCACATTGACGAATTAACATAGAAATTGCGTCGCTATGAAATACTATGCGTTCTATGGCATCTCCTTCTTAAGAGAGTAACGTTTCTAAGGAAACAAGAGGATTCTATTTTGGGATACGAGTTTCTCCTGTCCGATGCACTATTCCTCCTATAACGAATCTCTCGATCCCTCACATTGATGAGTTAACACAGAAATTGCGTCGCTATGAAATACTATGGGTTCTATGACATCTCCATCTAAATTGAGTAACGTTTCTATGGAAACGAATGGAAATTCTTTTGGGACACGAGTTTCTGCTGTCCGATGCACTATTCCTCGTTTAACGCAACTCTCTATCCCTCACATTGACGAATTAACATAGAAATTGGGTCGCTATGAAATACTATGCGTTCTATGACATCTCCTTCTAAATTGAGTAACGTTTCTATGGAAACGACTGGATATACTTTTGGGACACGAGTTTCTCCTGTCCGATGCACTATTCCTCCTTTAACGCATCTCTCGATCCCTCACATTGACAATTTAACATAGAAATTGCTTCGCTATGAAATACTATGGGTTCTATGACATCTCCTTGTTAAGAGAGTAACGTTTCTACTGAAACAAGAGGATTCTCTTTTGGGATACGAGTTTCTCCTGTCCGATGCACTATTCCTCCTATAACGCATCTCTCGATCCCTCACATTGACGAATAAACACAGAAATTGCGTCGCTATGAAATACTATGGGTTCTATGACATCTCCTTCTAAATTGAGTAACGTTTCTATGGAAACGACTGGAAATTCTTTTGGGACACGAGTTTCTCCTGTCCGATGCACTATTCCTCCTTTAACGCAACTCTCGATCCCTCACATTGACGAATTAACATAGAAATTGCGTCGCTATGAAATACTATGGGTTCAATGACATCTCCTTCTTAAGAGAGTAACGTTTCTAAGGAAACAAGAGGATTCTCTTTTGGGATACGAGTTTCTCCTGTCCGATGCACTATTCCTCCTATAACGCATCTCTCGATCCCTCACATTGACGAATTAACACAGAAATTGCGTCGCTATGAAATACTATGCGTTCTATGACATCTCCTTCTAAATTGAGTAACGTTACTATGGAACCGACTGGATATACTTTTGGGACACGAGTTTCTCCTGTCCGATGCACTATTCCTCCTTTAACGCATCTCTCGATATCTCACATTGACAATTCAACATAGAAATTACGTTGCTATGAAATACTATGGGTTCTATGGCATCTCCTTCTTAAGAGAGTAACGATTCTAAGGAAACAAGAGGATACTCTTTAGGGATACGAGTCTCTCATGTCCGATGCACTATTCCTCCTATAACGCATTTCTCGATCCCTCACACTGACGAATAAACAGAGAAATTGCGTCGCTATGAAATACTATGCGTTCTATGGCATCTCCTTCTAAATTGAGTAACGTTTCTATGGAAACGACTGGATATACTTTTGGGACACGAGTTTCTCCTGTCCGATGCACTATTCCTCCTTTAATGCATCTCTCGATATCTCACATTGACAATTCAACATAGAAATTGCGTCGCTATGAAATACTATGGGTTCTATGACATCTCCTTCTTAAGAGAGTAACGTTTCTAAGGAAACAAGAGGATACTCTTTAGGGATACGAGTTTCTCATGTCCGATGCACTATTCCTCCTATAACGCATTTCTCGATCCCTCACATTGACGAATAAACACAGAAATTGCGTCGCTATGAAATACTATGCGTTCTATGACATCTCCTTCTAAATTGAGTAACGTTTCTATGGAAACGACTGGAAATTCTTTTGGGACACGAGTTTCTCCTGTCCGATGCTCTATTCCTCCTTTAACACAACTCTCGATCCCTGACATTGACGAATTAACATAGAAATTGCGTCGCTATAAAATACTATGGGTTCTATGACATCTCCTTCTTAAGAGAGGAACGTTTCTAATGAAACAAGAGGATTCTCTTTTGGGATACGAGTTTCTCCTGTCCGATGCACTATTCCTCCTATAACGCATCTCTCGATCCCTCACATTGACAAATTAACACAGAAATTGCGTCGCTATGATATACTATGCGTTCTATGACATCTCCTTCTAAATTGAGTAACGTTTCTACGGTAACGACTGGAAATTCTTTTTGGACACGAGTTTCTCCTGTCCGATGCACTATTCCTCCTTTAACGCAACTCTCGATCCCTCACATTGACGAATTAACATAGAAATTGCGTCGCTATGAAATACTATGCGTTCTATGACATCTCCTTCTAAATTGAGTAACGTTTCTATGGAAACGACTGGAAATACTTTTGGGACACGACTTTCTCCTGTCCGATGCACTATTCCTCCTATAACGCACCTCTCGATCTCTCGCATTGACGAATTAACACAGAAATTGCGTCGCTATGAAATACTATGCGTTCTATTACATCTCCTTCTAAATTGAGTAACGTTTCTATGGAAACGACTGGATATACTTTTGGGACACGGGTTTCTCCTGTCCGATGCACTATTCCTCCTTTAACGCAACTCTCGATCCCTCACATTGACGATTTAACATAGAAATTGCGTCGCTATGATATACTTTGCGTTCTATGACATCTCCTTCTAAATTGAGTAACGTTTCTACGGAAACGACTGGAAAATCTTTAGGGACACGAGTTTCTCCTGTCCGATGCACTATTCCTCCTTTAACGCAACTCTCGATCCCTCACATTGACGAATTAACATAGAAATTGCTTCGCTATGAATTACTATGCGTTCTATGGCATCTCCTTCTTAAGAGAGTAACGTTTGTAAGGAAACAAGAGGATTCTCTTTTGGGATACGATTTTCTCCTGTCCGATGCACTATTCCTCCTATAACGAATCTCTCCATCCCTCACATTGATGAATTGACACAGAAATTGCGTCGCTATGAAATACTATGGGTTCTATGACATCTCCATCTAAATTGAGTAACGTTTCTATGGAAACGACTGGAAATTCTTTTGGGACACGAGTTTCTGCTGTCCGATGCACTATTCCTCGTTTAACGCAACTCTCGATCCCTCACATTGACGAATTAACATAGAAATTGGGTCGCTATGAAATACTATGCGTTCTATGACATCTCCTTCTAAATTGAGTAACGTTTCTATGGAAACGACTGGATATACTTTTGGGACACGAGTTTCTCCTGTCCAATGCACTATTCCTCCTTTAACGCATCTCTCGATCCCTCACATTGACAATTTAACATAGAAATTGCGTCGCTATGAAATACTATGGGTTCTATGACATCTCCGTCTTAAGAGAGTAACGTTTCTACTGAAACAAGAGGATTCTCTTTTGGGATACGAGTTTCTCCTGTCCGATGCACTATTCCTCCTATAACGCATCTCTCGATCCCTCACATTGACGAATAAACACAGAAATTGCGTCGCTATGAAATACTATGGGTTCTATGACATCTCCTTCTAAATTGAGTAACGTTTCTATGGAAACGACTGGAAATTCTTTTGGGACACGAGTTTCTCCTGTCCGATGCACTATTCCTCCTTTAACGCAACTCTCGATCCCTCACATTGACGAATTAACATAGAAATTGCGTCGCTATGAAATACTATGGGTTCAATGTCATCTCCTTCTTAAGAGAGTAACGTTTCTAAGGAAACAACAGGATTCTCTTTTGGGATACGAGTTTTCTCCTGTCCGATGCACTATTCCTCCTATAACGCATCTCTCGATCCCTCACATTGACGAATTAACACAGAAATTGCGTCGCTATGAAATACTATGCGTTCTATGACATCTCCTTCTAAATTGAGTAACGTTACTATGGAACCGACAGGATATACTTTTGGGACACGAGTTTCTCCTGTCCGATGCACTATTCCTCCTTTAACGCATCTCTCGATATCTCACATTGACAATTCAACATAGAAATTGCGTCGCTATGAAATACTACGGGTTCTATGACATCTCCTTCTTAACAGAGTGACGTTTCTAAGGAAACAAGAGGATACTCTTTAGGGATACGAGTTTCTCATGTCCGATGCACTATTCCTCCTATAACGCATTTCTCGATCCCTCACATTGACGAATAAACACAGAAATTGCGTCGCTATGAAATACTATGCGTTCTATGACATCTCCTTCTAAATTGAGTAACGTTTCTATGGAAACGACTGGAAATTCTTTTGGGACACGAGTTTCTCCTGTCCGATGCTCTATTCCTCCTTTAACACAACTCTCGATCCCTCACATTGACGAATTAACATAGAAATTGCGTCGCTATGAAATACTGTGGGTTCTATGACATCTCCTTCTTAAGAGAGGAACGTTTCTAATGAAACAAGAGGATTCTCTTTTGGGATACGTGTTTCTCCTGTCCGATGCACTATTCCTCCTATAACGCATCTCTCGATCCCTCACATTGACGAATTAACACAGAAATTGCGTCGCTATGAAATACTATGCGTTCTATGACATCTCCTTCTAAATTGAGTAACGTTTCTATGGAAACGACTGGATATACTTTTGGGACACGAGTTTCTCCTGTCCGATGCACTATTCCTCCTTTAATGCAACTCTCGATCCCTCACATTGACGAATTAACATAGAAATTGCGTCGCTATGAAATACTATGCGTTCTATGACATCTCCTTCTAAATTGAGTAACGTTTCTATGGAAACGACTGGATATACTTTTGGGACACGAGTTTCTCCTGTCCGATGCACTATTCCTCCTTTAACGCATCTCTCGATATCTCACATTTACAATTCAACATAGAAATTGCGTCGCTATGAAATACTATGGGTTCTATGACATCTCCTTCTTAAGAGAGTAACGTTTCTAAGGAAACAAGAGGATACTCTTTAGGGATATGAGTTTCTCATGTCCGATGCACTATTCCTCCTATAACGCATTTCTCGATCCCTCACATTGACGAATAAACACAGAAATTGCGTCGCTATGAAATACTATGCGTTCTATGACATCTCCTTCAAAATTGAGTAACGTTTCTATGGAAACGACTGGAAATTCTTTTGGGACACGAGTTTCTACTGTCCGATGCTCTATTCCTCCTTTAACACAACTCTCGATCCCTCACATTGACGAATTAACATAGAAATTGCGTCGCTATGAAATACTATGGGTTCTATGACATCTCCTTCTTAAGAGAGGAACGTTTCTAATGAAACAAGAGGATTCTCTTTTGGGATACGAGTTTCTCCTGTCCGATGCACTATTCCTCCTATAACGCATCTCTCGATCCCTCACATTGACGAATTAACACAGAAATTGCGTCGCTATGAAATACTATGCGTTCTATGACATCTAATTCTAAATTGAGAAACGTTTCTATGGAACCGACTGGATATACTATTGGGACATGAGTTTCTCCTGTCCGATGCACTATTCCTCCTTTAACGCAACTCTCGATTACTCACATTGACGAATTAACATAGAAATTGCGTCGCTATGATATACTATGTGTTCTATGACATCTCCTTCTAAATTGAGTAACGTTTCTACGGAAACGACTAGAAATTCTTTTGGGACACGAGTTTCTCCTGTCCGATGCACTATTCCTCCTTTAACGCAACTATCGATCCCTCACGTTGACGAATTAACATAGAAATTGCGTCGCTATGAAATACTATGCGTTCTATGACATCTCCTTCTAAATTGGGTAACGTTTCTATGGAAACGACTGGAAATACTTTTGGGACACAAGTTTCTCCTGTCCGATGCACTATTCCTCCTATAACGCACCTCTCGATCCCTCACATTGACGAATTAACACAGAAATTGCGTCGCTATGAAATACTATGCGTTCTATTACATCTCCTTCTAAATTGAGTAACGTTTCTATGGAAACGACTGGATATACTTTTGGGACACGAGTTTCTCCTGTCCGATGCACTGTTCCTCCTTTAACGCAACTCTCGATCCCTCACATTGACGAATTAACATAGAAATTGCGTCGCTATGAAATACTATGCGTTCTATGACATCTCCTTCTAAATTGAGTAACGTTTCTATGGAAACGACTGGATATACTTTTGGGACACGAGTTTCTCCTGTCCGATGCACTATTCCTCCTTTAACGCATCTCTCGATCCCTCACATTGACAATTTAACATAGAAATTGCGTCGCTATGAAATACTATGGGTTCTATGACATCTCCTTCTTGAGAGAGTAACGTTTCTAAGGAAACAAGATGATTCTCTTTTGGGATACGAGTTTCACCTGTCCGATGCACTATTCCTACTATAACGCATCTCTCGATCCCTCACATTGACGAATAAACACAGAAATTGCGTCGCTATGAAACACTATGGGTTCTATGACATCTCCTTCTAAATTGAGTAACGTTTCTATAGAAACGACTGGAAATTCTTTTGGGACACGAGTTTCTCCTGTCCGATGCACTATTCGTCCTTTAACGCAACTCTCGATCCCTCACATTGACGAATTAACATAGAAATTGCGTCGCTATGAAATACTATGGGTTCTATTACATCTCCTTCTTAAGAGAGTAACGTTTCTAAGGAAACAAGAGGATTCTCTTTTGGAATACGAGTATCTCCTGTCCGATGCACTATTCCTCCTATAACGCATCTCTCGATCCCCCACATTGACGAATCAACACAGAAATTGCGTCGCTATCAAATACTATGCGTTCTATGACATCTCCCTCTAAATTGAGTAACGTTTCTATGGAAACGACTGGAAATTATTTTGGGACACGAGTTTCTCCTGTCCGATGCACTATTCCTCCTTTAACGCAACTCTCGATCCCTCACATTGACGAATTAACATAGAAATTGCGTCGCTATGAAATACTATGCGTTCTATGACATCTCCTTCTAAATTGCGTAACGTTTCTATGGAAACGACTGGATATACTTTTGGGACACGAGTTTCTCCTGTCCGATGCACTATTCCTCCTTTAACGCATTTCTCGGTCCCTCACATTGACGAATTAACATAGAAATTGCGTCGCTATGAAGTACTATGTGTTCTATGACATCTCCTTCTTAAGAGAGTAACGTTTCTAAGGAAACAAGAGGATTCTCTTTTGGGATACGAGTTTCTCCTCTCCCATGCACTATTCCTCCTATAACGCATCTCTCGATCCCTCACATTGACGAATTAACACAGAAATTGCGTCGCTATGAAATACTATGCGTTCTATGACATCTCCTTCTAAATTGAGTAACGTTTCTATGGAAACGACTGGAAATTCTTTTGTGACACGAGTTTCTCCTGTCCGATGCACTATTCCTCCTTTAACGCAACTCTCGATCCCTCACATTGACGAATTAACATAGAAATTGCGTCGCTACGAAATACTATGCGCTCTATGACATCTCCTTCTAAATTGAATAACGTTTCTATGGAAACGACTGGATTTACTTTTGGGACACGAGTTTCTCCTGTCCGATGCACTATTCCTCCTTTAACGCATCTCTCGATCCCTCACATTGACGAATTAACATAGAAATTGTGTCGCTATGAAATACTATGCGTTCTATGACATCTCCTTCTAAATTGAGTAACGTTTCTATGGGAACGACCGGATATACTTTTGGGACACGAGTATCTCCTGTCCGATGCACTATTCCTCCTTTAACGCAACTCTCGATCCCTCACATTGACGAATTAACATTGAAATTGCGTCGCTATGAAATACTATGCTTTCTATGACATCTCGTTCTAAATTGAGTATCGTTTCTATGGAAACGACTGGATATACTTTTGGGACACGAGTTTCTCCTGTCCGATGCACAATTCCTCCTTTAACGCATCTCTCGATCCCTCACATTGACGAATTAACATAGAAATTGCGTCGCTATGAAATACTATGGGTTCTATGACATCTCCTTCTTAAGAGAGTAACGTTTCTAAGGAAACAAGTGGATTCTCTTTTGGGATACGAGTTTCTCCTGTCCGATGCACTATTCCTCCTATAACGAATCTCTCGATCCCTCACATGGACGAATTAACACAGAAATTGCGTCGCTATGAAATACTATGCGTTCTATGACATCTCCTTCTAAATTGTGTAACGTTTCTATGGAAACGACTGGAAATTCTTTTGGGACACGAGTTTCTGCTGTCCGATGCACTATTCCTCCTTTAACGCAACTCTCGATCCCTCACATTGACGAATTAACATAGAAATTGCGTCGCTATGAAATACTATGCGTTCTATGACATCTCCTTCTAAATTGAGTAACGTTTCTATGGAAACGACTGGATATACTTTTGGGACACGAGTTTCTCCTGTCCGATGCACTATTCCTCCTTTAACGCATCTCTCGATATCTCACATTTACAATTCAAAATAGAAATTGCGTCGCTATGAAATACTATGGGTTCTATGACATCTCCTTCTTAAGAGAGTAACGTTTCTAAGGAAACAAGAGGATACTCTTTAGGGATACGAGTTTCTCCTGTCCGATGCACTATTCCTCCTATAACGAATCTCTCGATCCCTCACATGGACGAATTAACACAGAAATTGCGTCGCTATGAAATACTATGCGTTCTATGACATCTCCTTCAAAATTGAGTAACGTTTCTATGGAAACGACTGGAAATTCTTTTGGGACACGAGTTTCTACTGTCCGATGCTCTATTCCTCCTTTAACACAGCTCTCGATCCCTCACATTGACGAATTAACATAGAAATTGCGTCGCTATGAAATACTATGGGTTCTATGACATCTCCTTCTTAAGAGAGGAACGTTTCTAATGAAACAAGAGGATTCTCTTTTGGGATACGAGTTTCTCCTGTCCGATGCACTATTCCTCCTATAACGCATCTCTCGATCCCTCACATTGACGAATTAACACAGAAATTGCGTCGCTATGAAATACTATGCGTTCTATGACATCTAATTCTAAATTGAGTAACGTTTCTATGGAACCGACTGGATATACTATTGGGACATGAGTTTCTCCTGTCCGATGCACTATTCCTCCTTTAACGCAACTCTCGATTACTCACATTGACGAATTAACATAGAAATTGCGTCGCTATGATATACTATGTGTTCTATGACATCTCCTTCTAAATAGAGTAACGTTTCTACGGAAACGACTAGAAATTCTTTTGGGACACGAGTTTCTCCTGTCCGATGCACTATTCCTCCTTTAACGCAACTATCGATCCCTCACGTTGACGAATTAACATAAAAATTGCGTCGCTATGAAACACTATGTGTTCTATGACATCTCCTTCTTACGAGAGTAACGTTTCTAAGGTAACAAGCGGATTCTCTTTTGGGATACGAGTTTCTCTTGTCCGATGCACTATTCCTCCTATAACGCATCTCTCGATCCCTCACATTGTCGAATTAACACAGAAATTGCGTCGCTATGAAATACTATGCGTTCTATGACATCTCCTTCTAAATTGAGTAACGTTTCTATGGAAACGACTGGATATACTTTTGGGACACAAGTTTCTCCTGTCCGATGCACTATTCCTCCTTTAACGCAACTCTCGATCCCTCGCATTGACGAATTATCATAGAAATTGCGTCGCTATGAAATACTATGTGTTCTATGACATCTCTTTCTAAATTGAGTAGCGTTTCTATGGAAACGACTGGATATACTTTTGGGACACGAGTTTCTCCTGTCCGATGCACTATTCCTCCTTTAACGCATCTCTCGATCTCTCACATTGACGAATTAACATAGAAATTGCGTCGCTATGAAATAGTATGGGTTCTATGACATCTCCTTCTTAAGAGAGTAACGTTTCTAAGGAAACAAGAGGATTCTCTTTTGGGATACGAGTTTCTCCTGTCCGATGCACTATTGCTCCTATAACGCATCTCTCGATCCCTCACTTTGACGAATTAACACAGAAATTGCGTCGCTATGAAATACTATGGGTTGTATGACACCACCTTCTAAATTGAGTAACGTTTCTATGGAAACGACTGGAAATTCTTTTGGGACACGAGTTTCTCCTGTCCGATGCACTATTCCTCCTTTAACGCATCTCTCGATCCCTCACATTGACGAATTAACATAGAAATTGCGTCGCTATGAAATACTATGCGTTCTATGACATCTCCTTCTAAATTGAGTAACGTTTCTATGGAAACGACTGGAAATTCTTTTGGGACACGAGTTTCTCCTGTCCGATGCACTATTCCTCCTTTAACGCATCTCTCGATCCCTCACATTGACGAATTAACATAGAAATTGCGTCGCTATGAAGTACTATGTGTTCTATGACATCTCCTTCTTAAGAGAGTAACGTTTCTAAGGAAACAAGAGGATTCTCTTTTGGGATACGAGTTTCTCCTCTCCGATGCACTATTCCTCCTATAACGCATCTCTCGATCCCTCACATTGACGAATTAACACAGAAATTGCGTCGCTATGAAATACTATGCGTTCTATGACATCTCCTTCTAAATTGAGTAACGTTTCTATGGAAACGACTGGAAATTCTTTTGGGACACGAGTTTCTCCTGTCCGATGCACTATTCCTCCTTTAACGCAACTCTCGATCCCTCACATTGACGAATTAACATAGAAATTGCGTCGCTACGAAATACTATGCGCTCTATGACATCTCCTTCTAAATTGAATAACGTTTCTATGGAAACGACTGGATTTACTTTTGGGACACGAGTTTCTCCTGTCCGATGCACTATTCCTCCTTTAACGCATCTCTCGATCCCTCACATTGACGAATTAACATAGAAATTGCGTCGCTATGAAATACTATGCGTTCTATGACATCTCCTTCTAAATTGAGTAACGTTTCTATGGGAACGACCGGATATACTTTTGGGACACGAGTATCTCCTGTCCGATGCACTATTCCTCCTTTAACGCAACTCTCGATCCCTCACATTGACGAATTAACATTGAAATTGCGTCGCTATGAAATACTATGCTTTCTATGACATCTCGTTCTAAATTGAGTAACGTTTCTATGGAATCGACTGGATATACTTTTGGGACACGAGTTTCTCCTGTCCGATGCACAATTCCTCCTTTAACGCATCTCTCGATCCCTCACATTGACGAATTAACATAGAAATTGCGTCGCTATGAAATACTATGGGTTCTATGACATCTCCTTCTTAAGAGAGTAACGTTTCTAAGGAAACAAGTGGATTCTCTTTTGGGATACGAGTTTCTCCTGTCCGATGCACTATTCCTCCTAAAACGAATCTCTCGATCCCTCACATGGACGAATTAACACAGAAATTGCGTCGCTATGAAATACTATGCGTTCTATGACGTCTCCTTCTAAATTGTGTAACGTTTCTATGGAAACGACTGGAAATTCTTTTGGGACACGAGTTTCTGCTGTCCGATGCACTATTCCTCCTTTAACGCAACTCTCGATCCCTCACATTGACGAATTAACATAGAAATTGCGTCGCTATGAAATACTATGCGTTCTATGACATCTCCTTCTAAATTGAGTAACGTTTCTATGGAAGCGACTTGGTATACTTTTGGGGCACGAGTTTCACCTGTCCGATGCACTATTCCTCCTTTAACGCATCTCTCGATCCCTCACATTGACGAATTAACATAGAAATTGCGTCGCTATGAAATACTATGGGTTCTATGACATCTCCTTCTTAAGAGAGTAACGTTTCTAAGGAAACAAGAGGATTCTCCTTTTTGATACGAGATTCTCCTGTCCGATGCACTATTCTTCCTATAAGGCATCTCTCGATCCCTCACATTGACGAATTAACACAGACATTGAGTCGCTATGAAATACTATGCGCTCTATGACATCTCCTTCTAAATTGAGTAACGTTTCTATGGAAACGACTGGATATACTTTTGGGACACGAGTTTCTCCTGTCCGATGCACTATTCCTCCTTTAACGCATCTCCCGATCCCCCACATTGACGAATTAACATAGAAATTGCGTCGCTATGAAATACTATGGGTTCTATGACATCTCCTTCTTAAGAGAGTAACGTTTCTAAGGAAACAAGAGGATTCTCTTTTGGGATACGAGCTTCTCCTGTTCGATGCACTATTCCCCCTATAACGCATCTCTCGATCCCTCACATTGACGAATAAACACAGAAATTGCGTCGCTATGAAATACTATGCGCACTATGACATCTCCTTCTAAATTGAGTAACGTTTCTACGGAAACGACTGGATATACTTTTGGGACACGAGTTTCTCCTGTCCGATGCACTATTCCTCCTTTAACGCATCTCTCGATCCCCCACATTGACGAATTAACACAGAAATTGCGTCGCTATGAAACACTATGGGGTCTATGACATCTCCTTCTTAAGAGAGTAACGTTTCTAAGGAAACAAGAGGATTCTCTTTTGGGATACGAGTTTCTCCTGTTCGATGCACTATTCCTCCTATAACGCATCTCTCGATCCCTCACATTGACGAATAAACACAGAAATTGCGTCGCTATGAACTACTATGTGTTCTATGACATCTCCTTCTAAATTGAGTAACGTTTCAATGGAAACGACTGGAAATTCTTTTGGGACACGAGTTTCTCCTGTCCGATGCACTATTCCTCCTTTAACGCAACTCTCGATCCCTCACATTGACGAATTAACATAGAAATTGCGTCGCTATGAAACACTATGTGTTCTATGACATCTCCTTCTTACGAGAGTAACGTTTCTAAGGTAACAAGCGGATTCTCTTTTGGGATACGAGTTTCTCTTGTCCGATGCACTATTCCTCCTATAACGCATCTCTCGATCCCTCACATTGTCGAATTAACACAGAAATTGCGTCGCTATGAAATACTATGCGTTCTATGACATCTCCTTCTAAATTGAGTATCGTTTCTATGGAAACGACTGGATATACTTTTGGGACACAAGTTTCTCCTGTCCGATGCACTATTCCTCCTTTAACGCAACTCTCGATCCCTCGCATTGACGAATTAACATAGAAATTGCGTCGCTATGAAATACTATGTGTTCTATGACATCTCTTTCTAAATTGAGTAGCGTTTCTATGGAAACGACTGGATATACTTTTGGAACACGAGTTTCTCCTGTCCGATGCACTATTCCTCCTTTAACGCATCTCTCGATCTCTCACATTGACGAATTAACATAGAAATTGCGTCGCTATGAAATAGTATGGGTTCTATGACATCTCCTTCTTAAGAGAGTAACGTTTCTAAGGAAACAAGAGGATTCTCTTTTGGGATACGAGTTTCTCCTGTCCGATGCACTATTGCTCCTATAACGCATCTCTCGATCCCTCACTTTGACGAATTAACACAGAAATTGCGTCGCTATGAAATACTATGGGTTGTATGACACCACCTTCTAAATAGAGTAACGTTTCTATGGAAACGACTGGAAATTCTTTTGGGACACGAGTTTCTCCTGTCCGATGCACTATTCCTCCTTTAACGCATCTCTCGATCCCTCACATTGACGAATTAACATAGAAATTGCGTCGCTATGAAATACTATGCGTTCTATGACATCTCCTTCTAAATTGAGTAACGTTTCTATGGAAACGACTGGAAATTCTTTTGGGACACGAGTTTCTCCTGTCCGATGCACTATTCCTCCTTTAACGCATCTCTCGATCACCCTCATTTACGAATTAACATAGAAATTGCGTCGCTATGAAATACTATGGGTTCTATGACATCTCCCTCTTAAGAGAGTAACGTTTCTAAGGAAACAAGAGGATTCTCTTTTGGGATACGATTTTCTCCTGTTCGATGCACTATTCCTCCTATAACGCATCTCTAGATCCCTCACATTGACGAATAAACACAGAAATTGCGTCGCTATGAACTACTATGGGTTCTATGACATCTCCTTCTAAATTGAGTAACGTTTCTATGGAAACGACTGGAAATTTATTTGGGACACGAGTTTCTCCTGTCCGATGCACTATTCCACCTTTAACGCAACTCTCGATCCCTCGCACTGACGAATTAACATAGAAATGGCGTCGCTATGAAATACTATGCGTTCTATGACATCTCCTTCTAAATTGAGTAACGTTTCTATGGAAACGACTGGATATACTTTTGGGACACGTGTTTCTCCTGTCCGATGCACTGTTCCTCCTTTAACGCATCTCTCGATCCCTCACATTGACGAATTAACATAGAAATTGCGTCGCTATGAAATACTATGGGTTCAATGACATCTCCTTCTTAAGAGAGTAACGTTTCTAAGGAAACAAGAGGATTCTCTTTTGGGATACGAGCTTCTCCTGTTCGATGCACTATTCCCCCTATAACGCATCTCTCGATCCCTCACATTGACGAATAAACACAGAAATTGCGTCGCTATGAAATACTATGCGTTCTATGACATCTCCTTCTAAATTGAGTAACGTTTCTACGGAAACGACTGGATATACTTTTGGGACACGAGTTTCTCCTTTCCGATGCACTATTCCTCCTTTAACGCATCTCTCGATCCCCCACATTGACGAATTAACATAGAAATTGCGTCGCTATGAAATACTATGTGGTCTATGACATCTCCTTCTTAAGAGAGTAACGTTTCTAAGGAAACAAGAGGATTCTCTTTTGGGATACGAGTTTCTCCTGTTCGATGCACTATTCCTCCTATAACGCATCTCTCGATCCCTCACATTGACGAATAAACACAGAAATTGCGTCGCTATGAACTACTATGTGTTCTATGACATCTCCTTCTAAATTGAGTAACGTTTCAATGGAAACGACTGGAAATTCTTTTGGGACACGAGTTTCTCCTGTCCGATGCACTATTCCTCCTTTAACGCAACTCTCGATCCCTCACATTGACGAATTAACATAGAAATTGCGTCGCTATGAAATACTATGGGTTCTATGACATCTCCTTCTTACGAGAGTAACGTTTCTAAGGTAACAAGCGGATTCTCTTTTGGGATACGAGTTTCTCTTGTCCGATGCACTATTCCTCCTATAACGCATCTCTCGATCCCTCACATTGTCGAATTAACACAGAAATTGCGTCGCTATGAAATACTATGCGTTCTATGACATCTCCTTCTAAATTGAGTAACGTTTCTATGGAAACGACTGGATATACTTTTGGGACACAAGTTTCTCCTGTCCGATGCACTATTCCTCCTTTAACGCAACTCTCGATCCTTCGCATTGACGAATTAACATAGAAATTGCGTCGCTATGAAATACTATGTATTCTATGACATCTCCTTCTAAATTGAGTAGCGTTTCTATGGAAACGACTGGATATACTTTTGGTACACGAGTTTCTCCTGTCCGATGCACTATTCCTCCTTTAACGCATCTCTCGATCCCTCACATTGACGAATTAACATAGAAATTGCGTCGCTATGAAATAGTATGGGTTCTATGACATCTCCTTCTTAAGAGAGTAACGTTTCTAAGGAAACAAGAGGATTCTCTTTTGGGATACGAGTTTCTCCTGTCCGATGCACTATTCCTCCTATAACGCATCTCTCGATCCCTCACTTTGACGAATTAACACAGAAATTGCGTCGCTATGAAATACTATGGGTTGTATGACACCACCTTCTAAATTGAGTAACGTTTCTATGGAAACGACTGGAAATTCTTATGGGACACGAGTTTCTCCTGTCCGATGCACTATTCCTCCTTTAACGCATCTCTCGATCCCTCACATTGACGAATTAACACAGAAATTGCGTCGCTATGAAATACTATGCGTTCTATGACATCTCCTTCTAAATTAAGTAACGTTTCTATGGAAACGACTGGAAATTCTTTTGGGGCACGAGTTTCTCCTGTCTGATGCACTATTCCTCCTTTAACGCATCTCTCGATCCCCCACATTGACGAATTAACATAGAAATTGCGTCGCTATGAAATACTATGTGTTCTATGACATCTCCCTCTTAAGAGAGTAACGTTTCTAAGGAAACAAGAGGATTCTCTTTTGGGATACGATTTTCTCCTGTTCGATGCACTATTCCTCCTATAACGCATCTCTAGATCCCTCACATTGACGAATAAACACAGAAATTGCGTCGCTATGAACTACTATGGGTTCTATGACATCTCCTTCTAAATTGAGTAACGTTTCTATGGAATCGACTGGAAATTCATTTGGGACACGAGTTTCTCCTGTCCGATGCACTATTCCTCTTTTAACGCAACTCTCGATCTCTCGCATTGACGAATTAACATAGAAATTGCGTCGCTATGAAATACTATGCGTTCTATGACATCTCCTTCTAAATTGAGTAACGTTTCTATGGAAACGACTGGATATACTTTTGGGACACGAGTTTCTCCTGTCCGATGCACTATTCCTCCTTTAACGCATCTCTCGATCCCTCACATTGACGAATTAACATAGAAATTGTGTCGCTATGAAATAGTATGGGTTCTATGACATCTCCTTCTTAAGAGAGTAACGTTTCTAAGGAAACAAGAGGATTCTCTTTTGGGATACGAGTTTCTCGTGTCCGATGCACTATTCCTCCTATAACGCATCTCTCGATCCCTCACTTTGACGAATTAACACAGAAATTGCGTCGCTATGAAATACTATGGGTTGTATGACACCACCTTCTAAATTGAGTAACGTTTCTATGGAAACGACTGGAAATTCTTTTGGGACACGAGGTTCTCCTGTCCGATGCACTATTCCTCCTTTAACGCCACTCTCGATCCCTCGCATTGACGAATTAACATAGAAATTGTGTCGCTATGAACTACTATGGGTTCTATGACATCTCCTTCTAAATTGAGTAACGTTTCTATGGATACGACTGGAAATTCTTTTGGGACACGAGTTTCTCCTGTCCGATGCACTATTCCTCCTTTAACGCAACTCTCGATCCCTCACATTCACGAATTAACATAGAAATTGCGTTGCTATGAAATACTATCGGTTCTATGACATCTCCTTCCTACGAGAGTAACGTTTCTAAGGAAACAGGCGGATTCTGTTTTGGGATACGAGTTTCTCTTGTCCGATGCACTATTCCTCCTATAACGCATCTCTCGATCCCTCACATTGTCGAATTAACACAGAAATTGCGTCGCTATGAAATACTATGCGTTCTATGACATCTCCTTCTAAATTGAGTAACGTTTCTATGGAAACGACTGGATATACTTTTGGGACACAAGTTTCTCCTGTCCGATGCACTATTCCTCCTTTAACGCAACTCTCGATCCCTCCCATTGACGAATTAACATAGAAATTGCGTCGCTATGAAATACTAGGCCTTCTATGACATCTCCTTCTAAATTGAGTAGCGTTTCTATGGAAACGACTGGATATACTTTTGGGACACAAGTTTCTCCTGTCCGATGCACTATTCCTCCTTTAACGCAACTCTCGATCCCTCGCATTGACGAATTAACATAGAAATTGCGTCGCTATGAAATACTAGGCCTTCTATGACATCTCCTTCTAAATTGAGTAACGTTTCTATGGAAATGACTGGAAAATCTTTTGGGACACGAGTTTCTACTGTCCGATGCACTAATCCTCCTATAACGCATCTCTCGATCCCTCACATTGACGAATTAACACAGAAATTGCGTCGCTATAAAATACTATGCGTTCTATGACATCTCCTTCTAAATTGTGTAACGTTTCTATGGAAACGACTGGATATCCTTTTGGGACACGGGTTTCACCTGTCCGATGCACTATTCCTCCTTTAACGCAACTCTCGATCCCACACATTGACAATATAACATAGGAATTTCGTCGCTATGAAATACTATGCGTTATATGACATCTCCTTCTAAATTGAGTAACGTTTCTATGGAAACGACTGGATATATTTTTGGGACACGAGTTTCTCCTGTCCGATGCACTAATCCTCCTTTAACGCATCTCTCGATCCCTCATTTTGACGAATTAACATAGAAATTGCGTCGCTATGAAATACTATGGGTTCTATGACATCTCCTTCTTAAGAGAGTAACGTTTCTAAGGAAACAAGAGGATTCTCCTTTTTGAAAAGAGATTCTCCTGTCCGATGCACTATTCTTCCTATACGGCATCTCTCGATCCCTCACATTGACGAATTAACACAGACATTGAGTCGCTATGAAATACTATGCGTTCTATGACATCTCCTTCTAAATTGAGTAACGTTTCTATGGAAACGACTGGATATACTTTTGGGACACGAGTTTCTCCTGTCCGATGCACTATTCCTCCTTTAACGCATCTCTCGATCCCCCACATTGACGAACTAACATAGAAATTGCGTCGCTATGAAATTCTATGGGTTCTATGACATCTCCTTCTTAAGAGAGTAACGTTTCTAAGGAAACAAGAGGATTCTCTTTTGGGATACGAGCTTCTCCTGTTCGAAGCACTATTGCCCCTATAACGCATCTCTCGATCCCTCACATTGACGAATAAACAAAGAAATTGCGTCGCTATGAAATACTATGCGTTCTATGACATCTCCTTCTAAATTGAGTAACGTTGCTACGGAAACGACTGGATATACTTTTGGGACACGAGTTTCTCCTGTCCGATCCACTATTCCTCCTTTAACGCATCTCTCGATCCCCCACATTGACGAATTAACATAGAAATTGCGTCGCTATGAAATACTATGGGGTCTATGACATCTCCTTCTTAAGAGAGTAACGTTTCTAAGGAAACAAGAGGATTCTCTTTTGGGATACGAGTTTCTCCTGTTCGATGCACTATTCCTCCTATAACGCATCTCTCGATCCCTCACATTGACGAATAAACACAGAAATTGCGTCGCTATGAACTACTATGTGTTCTATGACATCTCCTTCTAAATTGAGTAACGTTTCAATGGAAACGACTGGAAATTCTTTTGGGACACGAGTTTCTCCTGTCCGATGCACTATTCCTCCTTTAACGCAACTCTCGATCCCTCACATTGACGAATTAACATAGAAATTGCGTCGCTATGAAACACTATGGGTTCTATGACATCTCCTTCTTACGAGACTAACGTTTCTAAGGTAACAAGCGGATTCTCTTTTGGGATACGAGTTTCTCTTGTCCGATGCACTATTCCTCCTATAACGCATCTCTCGATCCCTCACATTGTCGAATTAACACAGAAATTGCGTCGCTATGAAATACTATGCGTTCTATGACATCTCCTTCTAAATTGAGTAACATTTCTATGGAAACGACTGGATATACTTTTGGGACACAAGTTTCTCCTGTCCGATGCACTATTCCTCCTTTAACGCAACTCTCGATCCCTCGCATTGACGAATTAACATAGAAATTGCGTCGCTATGAAATACTATGTGTTCTATGACATCTCTTTCTAAATTGAGTAGCGTTTCTATGGAAACGACTGGATATACTTTTGGGACACGAGTTTCTCCTGTCCGATGCACTATTCCTCCTTTAACGCATCTCTCGATCTCTCACATTGACGAATTAACATAGAAATTGCGTCGCTATGAAATAGTATGGGTTCTATGACATCTCCTTCTTAAGAGAGTAACGTTTCTAAGGAAACAAGAGGATTCTCTTTTGGGATACGAGTTTGTCCTGTCCGATGCACTATTGCTCCTATAACGCATCTCTCGATCCCTCACTTTGACGAATTAACACAGAAATTGCGTCGCTATGAAATACTATGGGTTGTATGACACCACCTTCTAAATTGAGTAACGTTTCTATGGAAACGACTGGAAATTCTTTTGGGACACGAGTTTCTCCTGTCCGATGCACTATTCCTCCTTTAACGCATCTCTCGATCCCTCACATTGACGAATTAACATAGAAATTGCGTCGCTATGAAATACTATGCGTTCTATGACATCTCCTTCTAAATTGAGTAACGTTTCTATGGAAACGACTGGAAATTCTTTTGGGACACGAGTTTCTCCTGTCCGATGCACTATTCCTCCTTTAACGCATCTCTCGATCCCCCACATTGACGAATTAACATAGAAATTGCGTCGCTATGAAATACTATGGGTTCTATGACATCTCCCTCTTAAGAGAGTAACGGTTCTAAGGAAACAAGAGGATTCTCTTTTGGGATACGATTTTCTCCTGTTCGATGCACTATTCCTCCTATAACGCATCTCTAGATCCCTCACATTGACGAATAAACACAGAAATTGCGTCGCTATGAACTACTATGGGTTCTATGATATCTCCTTCTAAATTGAGTAACGTTTCTATGGAAACGACTGGAAATTCATTTGGGACACGAGTTTCTCCTGTCCGATGCACTATTCCTCCTTTAACGCAACTCTCGATCCCTCGCATTGACGAATTAACATAGAAATGGCGTCGCTATGAAATACTATGCGTTCTATGACATCTCCTTCTAAATTGAGTAACGTTTCTATGGAAACGACTGGATATACTTTTGGGACACGAGTTTCTCCTGTCCGATGCACTATTCCTACTTTAACGCATCTCTCGATCCCTCACATTGACGAATTAACATAGAAATTGCGTCGCTATGAAATACTATGGGTTCAATGACATCTCCTTCTTAAGAGAGTAACGTTTCTAAGGAAACAAGAGGATTCTCTTTTGGGATACGAGCTTCTCCTGTTCGATGCACTATTCCCCCTATAACGCATCTCTCGATCCCTCACATTGACGAATAAACACAGAAATTGCGTCGCTATGAAATACTATGCGTTCTATGACATCTCCTTCTAAATTGAGTAACGTTTCTACGGAAACGACTGGATATACTTTTGGGACACGAGTTTCTCCTTTCCGATGCACTATTCCTCCTTTAACGCATCTCTCGATCCCCCACATTGACGAATTAACATAGAAATTGCGTCGCTATGAAATACTATGGGGTCTATGACATCTCCTTCTTAAGAGAGTAACGTTTCTAAGGAAACAAGAGGATTCTCTTTTGGGATATGAGTTTCTCCTGTTCGATGCACTATTCCTCCTATAACGCATCTCTCGATCCCTCACATTGACGAATAAACACAGAAATTGCGTCGCTATGAACTACTATGTGTTCTATGACATCTCCTTCTAAATTGAGTAACGTTTCAATGGAAACGACTGGAAATTCTTTTGGGACACGAGTTTCTCCTGTCCGATGCACTATTCCTCCTTTAACGCAACTCTCGATCCCTCACATTGACGAATTAACATAGAAAATGCGTCGCTATGAAATACTATGGGTTCTATGACATCTCCTTCTTACGAGAGTAACGTTTCTAAGGTAACAAGCGGATTCTCTTTTGGGATACGAGTTTCTCTTGTCCGATGCACTATTCCTCCTATAACGCATCTCTCGATCCCTCACATTGTCGAATTAACACAGAAATTGCGTCGCTATGAAATACTATGCGTTCTATGACACCTCCTTCTAAATTGAGTAACGTTTCTATGGAAACGACTGGATATACTTTTGGGACACAAGTTTCTCCTGTCCGATGCACTATTCCTCCTTTAACGCAACTCTCGATCCTTCGCATTGACGAATTAACATAGAAATTGCGTCGCTATGAAATACTATGGGTTCAATGACATCTCCTTCTTAAGAGAGTAACGTTTCTAAGGAAACAAGAGGATTCTCTTTTGGGATACGAGCTTCTCCTGTTCGATGCACTATTCCCCCTATAACGCATCTCTCGATCCCTCACATTGACGAATAAACACAGAAATTGCGTCGCTATGAAATACTATGCGTTCTATGACATCTCCTTCTAAATTGAGTAACGTTTCTACGGAAACGACTGGATATACTTTTGGGACACGAGTTTCTCCTTTCCGATGCACTATTCCTCCTTTAACGCATCTCTCGATCCCATACATTGACGAATTAACTTAGAAATTGCGTCGCTATGAAATACTATGGGGTCTATGACATCTCCTTCTTAAGAGAGTAACGTTTCTAAGGAAACAAGAGGATTCTCTTTTGGGATACGAGTTTCTCCTGTTCGATGCACTATTCCTCCTATAACGCATCTCTCGATCCCTCACATTGTCGAATTAACACAGAAATTGCGTCGCTATGAAATACTATGCGTTCTATGACATCTCCTTCTAAATTGAGTAACGTTTCTATGGAAACGACTGGATATACTTTTGGGACACAAGTTTCTCCTGTCCGATGCACTATTCCTCCTTTAACGCAACTCTCGATCCTTCGCATTGACGAATTAACATAGAAATTGCGTCGCTATGAAATACTATGTATTCTATGACATCTCCTTCTAAATTGAGTAGCGTTTCTATGGAAACGACTGGATATACTTTTGGTACACGAGTTTCTCCTGTCCGATGCACTATTCCTCCTTTAACGATCTCTCGATCCCTCACATTGACGAATTAACATAGAAATTGCGTCGCTATGAAATAGTATGGGTTCTATGACATCTCCTTCTTAAGAGAGTAACGTTTCTAAGGAAACAAGAGGATTCTCTTTTGGGATACGAGTTTCTCCTGTCCGATGCACTATTCCTCCTATAACGCATCTCTCGATCCCTCACTTTGACGAATTAACACAGAAATTGCGTCGCTATGAAATACTATGGGTTGTATGACACCACCTTCTAAATTGAGTAACGTTTCTATGGAAACGACTGGAAATTCTTTTGGGACACGAGTTTCTCCTGTCCGATGCACTATTCCTCCTTTAACGCATCTCTCGATCCCTCACATTGACGAATTAACATAGAAATTGCGTCGCTATGAAATACTATGCGTTCTATGACATCTCCTTCTAAATTAAGTAACGTTTCTATGGAAACGACTGGATATACTTTTGGGACACGAGTTTCTCCTGTCCGATGCACTATTCCTCCTTTAACGCATCTCCCGATCCCTCACATTGATGAATTAACATAGAAATTGCGTCGCTATGAAATAGTATGGGTTCTATGACATCTCCTTCTTAAGAGTGTAACGTTTATAAGGAAACAAGAGGGTTCTCTTTTGGGATACGAGTTTCTCCTGTCCGATGCACTATTCCTCCTATAACGCATCTCTCGATCCCTCACTTTGACGAATTAACACAGAAATTGCGTCGCTATGAAATACTATGCGTTCTATGACATCTCCTTTTAAATTGAGTAACGTTTCTATGGAAACGACTGTTAATTCTTTTGGGACACGAGTTTCTCCTGTCCGATGCACTATTCCTCCTTTAACGCATCTCTCGATCCCCCACATTGACGAATTAACATAGGAATTGTGTCGCTATGAAATACTATGGGTTCTATGACATCTCCCTCTTAAGAGAGTAACGTTTCTAAGGAAACAAGAGGATTCTCTTTTGGGATACGATTTTCTCCTGTTCGATGCACTATTCCTCCTATAACGCATCTCTCGATCCCTCACATTGACGAATAAACACAGAAATTGCGTCGCTATGAACTACTATGGGTTCTATGACATCTCTTTCTAAATTGAGTAACGTTTCTATGGAAACGACTGGAAATTCTTTTGGGACACGAGTTTCTCCTGTCCGATGCACTATTCCTCCTTTAACGCAACTCTCGATCCCTCACATTCACGAATTAACATAGAAATTGCGTTGCTATGAAATACTATCGGTTCTATGACATCTCCTTCCTACGAGAGTAACGTTTCTAAGGAAACAAGCGGATTCTGTTTTGGGATACGAGTTTCTCTTGTCCGATGCACTATTCCTCCTATAACGCATCTCTCGATCCCTCACATTGTCGAATTAACACAGAAATTGCGTCGCTATGAAATACTATGCGTTCTATGACATCTCCTTCTAAATTGAGTAACGTTTCTATGGAAACGACTGGATATACTTTTGGGACACTAGTTTCTCCTGTCCGATGCACTATTCCTCCTTTAACGCAACTCTCGATCCCTCCCATTGACGAATTAACATAGAAATTGCGTCGCTATGAAATACTAGGCCTTCTATGACATCTCCTTCTAAATTGAGTAGCGTTTCTATGGAAACGACTGGATATACTTTTGGGACTCAAGTTTCTCCTGTCCGATGCACTATTCCTCCTTTAACGCAACTCTCGATCCCTCGCATTGACGAATTAACATAGAAATTGCGTCGCTATGAAATACTATGCGTTCTATGACATCTCCTTCTAAATTGAGTAACGTTTCTACGGAAACGACTGGATATACTTTTGGGACACGAGTTTCTCCTTTCCGATGCACTATTCCTCCTTTAACGCATCTCTCGATCCCCCACATTGACGAATTAACATAGAAATTGCGTCGCTATGAAATACTATGGGGTCTATGACATCTCCTTCTTAAGAGAGTAACGTTTCTAAGGAAACAAGAGGATTCTCTTTTGGGATATGAGTTTCTCCTGTTCGATGCACTATTCCTCCTATAACGCATCTCTCGATCCCTCACATTGACGAATAAACACAGAAATTGCGTCGCTATGAACTACTATGTGTTCTATGACATCTCCTTCTAAATTGAGTAACGTTTCAATGGAAACGACTGGAAATTCTTTTGGGACACGAGTTTCTCCTGTCCGATGCACTATTCCTCCTTTAACGCAACTCTCGATCCCTCACATTGACGAATTAACATAGAAATTGCGTCGCTATGAAATACTATGGGTTCTATGACATCTCCTTCTTACGAGAGTAACGTTTCTAAGGTAACAAGCGGATTCTCTTTTGGGATACGAGTTTCTCTTGTCCGATGCACTATTCCTCCTATAACGCATCTCTCGATCCCTCACATTGTCGAATTAACACAGAAATTGCGTCGCTATGAAATACTATGCGTTCTATGACATCTCCTTCTAAATTGAGTAACGTTTCTATGGAAACGACTGGATATACTTTTGGGACACAAGTTTCTCCTGTCCGATGCACTATTCCTCCTTTAACGCAACTCTCGATCCTTCGCATTGACGAATTAACATAGAAATTGCGTCGCTATGAAATACTATGGGTTCTATGACATCTCCCTCTTAAGAGAGTAACGTTTCTAAGGAAACAAGAGGATTCTCTTTTGGGATACGATTTTCTCCTGTTCGATGCACTATTCCTCCTATAACGCATCTCTAGATCCCTCACATTGACGAATAAACACAGAAATTGCGTCGCTATATACTACTATGGGTTCTATGACATCTCCTTCTAAATTGAGTAACGTTTCTATGGAAACGACTGGAAATTCATTTGGGACACGAGTTTCTCCTGTCCGATGCACTATTCCTCCTTTAACGCAACTCTCGATCAGTCGCATTGACGAATTAACATAGAAATGGCGTCGCTATGAAATACTATGCGTTCTATAACATCTCCTTCTAAATTGAGTAACTTTTCTATGGAAACGACTGGATATACTTTTGGGACACGAGTTTCTCCTGTCCGATGCACTATTCCTCCTTTAACGCATCTCTCGATCCCTCACATTGACGAATTAACATAGAAATTGCGTCGCTATGAAATACTATGGGTTCAATGACATCTCCTTCTTAAGAGAGTAACGTTTCTAAGGAAACAAGAGGATTCTCTTTTGGGATACGAGCTTCTCCTGTTCGATGCACTATTCCCCCTATAACGCATCTCTCGATCCCTCACATTGACGAATTAACACAGAAATTGCGTCGCTATGAAATACTATGGGTTGTATGACACCACCTTCTAAATTGAGTAACGTTTCTATGGAAACGACTGGAAATTCTTTTGGGACACGAGTTTCTCCTGTCCGATGCACTATTCCTCCTTTAACGCATCTCTCGATCCCTCACATTGACGAATTAACATAGAAATTGCGTCGCTATGAAATAGTATGGGTTCTATGACATCTCCTTCTTAAGAGAGTAACGTTTCTAAGGAAACAAGAGGATTCTCTTTTGGGACACGAGTTTCTCCTGTCCGATGCACTATTCCTCCTTTAACGCATCTCTCGATCCCCCACATTGACGAATTAACATAGAAATTGTGTCGCTATGAAATACTATGGGTTCTATGACATCTCCCTCTTAAGAGAGTAACGTTTCTAAGGAAACAAGAGGATTCTCTTTTGGGATACGATTTTCTCCTGTTCGATGCACTATTCCTCCTATAACGCATCTCTCGATCCCTCACATTGACGAATAAACACAGAAATTGCGTCGCTATGAACTACTATGGGTTCTATGACATCTCTTTCTAAATTGAGTAACGTTTCTATGGAAACGACTGGAAATTCTTTTGGGACACGAGTTTCTCCTGTCCGATGCACTATTCCTCCTTTAACGCAACTCTCGATCCCTCACATTCACGAATTAACATAGAAATTGCGTTGCTATGAAATACTATCGGTTCTATGACATCTCCTTCCTACGAGAGTAACGTTTCTAAGGAAACAAGCGGATTCTGTTTTGGGATACGAGTTTCTCTTGTCCGATGCACTATTCCTCCTATAACGCATCTCTCGATCCCTCACATTGTCGAATTAACACAGAAATTGCGTCGCTATGAAATACTATGCGTTCTATGACATCTCCTTCTAAATTGAGTAACGTTTCTATGGAAACGACTGGATATACTTTTGGGACACAAGTTTCTCCTGTCCGATGCACTATTCCTCCTTTAACGCAACTCTCGATCCCTCCCATTGACGAATTAACATAGAAATTGCGTCGCTATGAAATACTAGGCCTTGTATGACATCTCCTTCTAAATTGAGTAGCGTTTCTATGGAAACGACTGGATATACTTTTGGGACTCAAGTTTCTCCTGTCCGATGCACTATTCCTCCTTTAACGCAACTCTCGATCCCTCGCATTGACGAATTAACATAGAAATTGCGTCGCTATGAAATACTTGCGTTCTATGACATCTCCTTCTAAATTGAGTAACGTATCTATGGAAACGACTGGAAAATCTTTTGGGACACGAGTTTCTACTGTCCGATGCACTATTCCTCCTATAACGCATCTCTCGATCCCTCACATTGACGAATTAACACAGAAATTGCGTCGCTATAAAATACTATGCGTTCTATGACATCTCCATCTAAATTGAGTAACGTTTCTATGGAAACGACTGGATATACTTTTGGGACACGAGTTTCTCCTGTCCGATGCACTATTCCTCCTTTAACGCAACTCTCGATCCCCCACATTGACGAATTAACATAGAAATTGCGTCGCTATGAAATACTATGCGTTCTATGACATCTCCTTCTAAATTGAGTAACGTCTCTATGGAAACGACTGGATATACTTTTGGGACACGAGTTTCTCCTGTCCGATGCACTATTCCTCCTTTAACGCATCTCTCGATCCCTCACATTGACGAATTAACACAGAAATTGCGTCGCTATGAAATACTATGGGTTCTGTGACATCTCCTTCTAAATTGAGTACGTTTCTATGGAAACGACTGGATATACTTTTGGCACACGAGTTTCACCTGTCCGATGCACTATTCATCCTTTAACGCAACTCTCGATCCCACACATTGACTAATTAACATAGGAATTGCGTCGCTATGAAATACTATGCGTTCTATGACATCTCCTTCTAAATTGAGTGACGTTTCTATGGAAACGACTGGATATATTTTTGGGACACGAGTTTCTCCTGTCCGATGCACTATTCCTCCTTTAACGCATCTCTCGATCCCTCACATTGACGAATTAACATAGATATTGCGTCGCTATGAAATACTATGGGTTCTATGACATCTCCTTCTTAAGAGAGTAACGTTTCTAAGGAAACAAGAGGATTCTCCTTTTTGATACGAGATTCTCCTGTCCGATGCACTATTCCTCCTAAAACGCATCACTCGATCCCTCACATTGACGAATTAACACAGAAATTGAGTCGCTATGAAATACTATGCGTTCTATGACATCTCCTTCTAAATTGAGTAACGTTTCTATGGAAACGACTGGATATACTTTTGGGACACGAGTTTCTCCTGTCCGATCCACTATTCCTCCTTTAACGCATCTCTCGATCCCCCACATTGACGAATTAACATAGAAATTGCGTCGCTATGAAATACTATGGGTTCTATGACATCTCCTTCTTAAGAGAGTCACGTTTCTAAGGAAACAAGAGGATTCTCTTTTGGGATACGAGTTTCTTCTGTTCGATGCACTATTCCTCCTATAACGCATCTCTCGATTCCTCACATTGACGAATAAACACAGAAATTGCGTCGCTATGAAATACTATGCGTTCTATGACATCTCCTTCTAAATTGAGTAACGTTTCTACGGAAACGACTGGATATACTTTTGGGACACGAGTTTCTCCTGTCCGATGCACTATTCCTCCTTTAACGCAACTCTCGATCCTTCACATTGACGAATTAACATAGAAATTGCGTCGCTATGAAATACTATGGGTTCTATGACATCTCCTTCTTACGAGAGTAACGTTTCTAAGGAAACAAGCGGATTCACTTTTGCGATACGAGTTTCTCCTGTCCGATGCACTATTCCTCCTTTAACGCAACTCTCGATCCCTCGCATTGACGAATTAACATAGAAATTGCGTCGCTATGAAATAGTATGGGTTTTATGACATCTCCTTCTTAAGAGAGTAACGTTTCTAAGGAAACAAGAGGATTCTCTTTTGGGATACCAGTTTCTCCTGTCCGATGCACTATTCCTCCTATAACGCATCTCTCGATCCCTCACTTTGACGAATTAACACAGAAATTGCGTCGTTATGAAATACTATGGGTTGTATGACACCACCTTCTAAATTGAGTAACGTTTCTATGGAAACGACTGGAAATTCTTTTGGGACACGAGTTTCTCCTGTCCGTTGCACTATTCCTCCTTTAGCGCATCTCTCGATCCCTCACATTGACGAATTAACATAGCAATTGCGTCGCTATGAAATACTATGGGTTCTATGACATCTCCTTCTTAAGAGAGTAACGTTTCTAAGGAAACAAGAGGATTCTCTTTTGGGATACGAGTTTCTCCTGTCCGATGCACTATTCCTCCTTTAACGCAACTCTCGATCCCTCACATTGATGAACCAACATAGAAATTGCGTCGCTATGAAATACAATGCGTTCTATGACATCTCCTTCTAAATTGAGAAACGTTTCTACGGAAACGACTGGATATACTTTTGGGACACGAGTTTCTCCTGTCCGATGCACTATTCCTCCTTTAACGCATCTCTCGATCCCACACATTGCCGAATTAACATAGAAATTGCGTCGCTATGAAATAGTATGGGTTCTATGACATCTCCTTCTCAAGAGAGTAACGTTTCTAAGGAAACAAGAGGATTCTCTTTTGGGATACCAGTTTCTCCTGTCCGATGCACTATTCCTCCTATAACGCATCTCTCGATTCCTCACTTTGACGAATTAACACAGAAATTGCGTCGCTATGAAATACTATGGGTTGTATGACACCACCTTCTAAATTGAGTAACGTTTCTATGGAAACGACTGGAAATTCTTTTGGGACACGAGTTTCTCCTGTCCGATGCACTATTCCTCCTTTAACGCATCTCTCGATCCCTCACATTGACGAATTAACATAGAAATTGCGACGCTATGAAATACTATGGGTTCTATGACATCTCCTTCTTAAGAGAGTAACGTTTCTAAGGAAACAAGAGGATTCTCTTTTGGGATACGAGTTTCTCCTGTCCGATGCACTATTCCTCCTTTAACGCAACTCTCGATCCCTCACATTGATGAACCAACATAGAAATTGCGTCGCTATGAAATACTATGCGTTCTATGACATCTCCTTCTAAATTGAGTAACGTTTCTACGGAAACGACTGGATATACTTTTGGGACACGAGTTTCTCCTGTCCGATGCACTATTCCTCCTTTAACGCATCTCTCGATCCCACACATTGCCGAATTAACATAGAAATTGCGTCGCTATGAAATACTATGGGTTCTATGACATCTCCTTCTTAAGAGAGTAACGTTTCTAAGGAAACAAGAGGATTCTCTTTTGGGATACGAGTTTCTCCTGTTCGATGCACTATTCCTCCTATAACGCATCTCTCGATCCCTCACATTGACGAATAAACACAGAAATTGCGTCGCTATGAACAACTGTGGGTTCTGTGACATCTCCTTCTAAATTGAGTAACGTTTCTATGGAAACGACTGGAAATTCTTGTGGGACACGAGTTTCTACTGTCCGATGCACTATTCCTCCTTTAACGCAACTCTCGATCCCTCACATTGACGAATTAACATAGAAATTGCGTCGCTATGAAATACTATGGGTTCTATGACATCTCCTTCTTACGAGAGTAACGTTTCTAAGGAAACAAGCGGATTCTCTTTTGGGATACGAGTTTCTCTTGTCCGATGCACTATTCCTCCTATAACGCATCTCTAGATCCCTCACATTGACGAATAAACACAGAAATTGCGTCGCTATGAACTACTATGGGTTCTGTGACATCTCCTTCTAAATTGAGTAGCGTTTCTATGGAAACGACTGGATATACTTTTGGGACACATGTTTCTCCTGTCCGATGCTCTATTCCTCCTTTAACGCAACTCTCGATCCCTCGCATTGACGAATTCACATAGAAATTGCGTCGCTATGAAATACTATGCGTTCTGTGACATCTCCTTCTAAATTGAGTAACGTTTCTATGGAAACGACTGGAAATTCTTTTGGGACACGAGTTTCTACTGTCCGATGCACTATTCCTCCTATAACGCATCTCTCGATCCCTCACATTCACGAATTAACACAGAAATTGCGTCGCTATGAAATACTATGCGTTCTATGACATCTCCATCTAAATTGAGTAACGTTTCTATGGAAACGACTGGATATACATTTGGGACACGAGTTTCTCCTGTCCGATGCACTATCCCTCCTTTAACGCAACTCTCGATCCCTCACATTAACGAATTAACATAGAAATTGCGTCGCTATGAAATACTATATGTTCTATGACATCTCCTTCTAAATTGAGTAACGTTTCAATGGAAACGACTGGATATACTTTTGGGACACGAGTTTCTCCTGTCTGATGCACTATTCCTCCTTTAACGCATCTCTCGATCCCTCACATTGACGAATTAACACAGAAATTGCGTCGCTATGAAATACTATGAAATACTATGAAATCTCCTTCTTAAGAGAGTAACGTTTCTAAGGAAAGAAGAGGATTCTCTTTTGGGATACGAGTTCTCTCCTCCTATAACGCATCTCTCGATCCCTCACATTGACGAATTAAAACAGAAATTGCGTCGCTATGAAATACTATGCGTTCTATGACATCTCCTTCTAAAATGAGTAACGTTTCTATGGAAACGACTGGAAATTCTTTTGGGACACGAGTTTCACCTGTCCGATGCTCTATTCCTCCTTTAACGCAGCTCTCGATCCCTCACATTGACGTATTAACACAGAACTTGCGTCGCTATGAAATACTATGCGTTCTATGACATCTCCTTCTAAAATGAGTAACATTTCTATGGAAACGACTGGAAATTCTTTTGGGACACGAGTTTCACCAGTCCGATGCACTATTCCTCCTATAACGCATCTCACGATCCATCACATTGACGAATTAACACAGAAATTGCGTCGCTATGAAATACTATGCGTTCTATTACATCTCCTTCTAAATTGAGTAACGTTTCTATGGAAACGACTGGATATACTTTTGGGACACGAGTTTCTCCTGTCCGATGCACTATTCCTCCTTTAACGCATCTCTCGATCACTCACATTGACGAATTAACATAGAAATTGCGTCGCTATGAAATAGTATGGGTTCTATGACATCTCCTTCCTAAGAGAGAAACGTTTCTAAGGAAACAAGAGGATTCTCTTTTGGGATACGAGTTTCTCCTGTCCGATGCACTATTCCTCCTATAACGCATCTCTCGATCCCTCACTTTGACGAATTAACACAGAAATTGCGTCGCTATGAAATACTATGGGTTGTATGACACCACCTTCTAAATTGAGTAACGTTTCTATGGACACGACGGGAAATTCTTTTGGAACACGAGTTTCTCCTGTCCGATGCACTATTCCTCCTTTAACGCATCTCTCGATCCCTCACATTGACGAATTAACATAGAAATTGCGTCGCTATGAAATACTATGCGTTCTATGACATCTCCTTCTAAATTGAGTAACGTTTCTATGGAAACGACTGGAAATTCTTTTGGGACACGAGTTTCTCCTGTCCGATGCACTATTCCTCCTTTAACGCATCTCTCGATCCCCCACATTGACGAATTAACATAGAAATTGCGTCGCTATGAAATACTATGGGTTCTATGACATCTCCCTCTTAAGAGAGTAACGTTTCTAAGGAAACAAGAGGATTCTCTTTTGGGATACGATTTTCTCCTGTTCGATGCACTATTCTTCCTATAACGCATCTCTCGATCCCTCACATTGACGAATAAACACAGAAATTGCGTCGCTATGAACTACTATGGGTTCTATGACATCTCCTTCTAAATTGAGTAACGTTTCTATGGAAACGACTGGAAATTCTTTTGGGACACGAGTTTCTCCTGTCCGATGCACTATTCCTCCTTTAACGCAACTCTCGATCCCTCACATTGACGAATTAACATAGAAATTGCGTTGCTATGAAATACTATCGGTTCTATGACATCTCCTTCTTACGAGAGTAACGTTTCTAAGGAAACAAGCGGATTCTCTTTTGGGATACGAGTTTCTCTTGTCCGATGCACTATTCCTCCTATAACGCATCTCTCGATCCCTCACATTGTCGAATTAACACAGAAATTGCGTCGCTATGAAATACTATGCGTTCTATGCCATCTCCTTCTAAACTGAGTAACGTTTCTATGGAAACGACTGGATATACTTTTGGGACACAAGTTTCTCCTGTCCGATGCACTATTCCTCCTTTAACGCAACTCTCGATCCCTCGCATTGACGAATTAACATAGAAATTGCGTCGCTATGAAATACTAGGCCTTCTATGACATCTCCTTCTAAATTGAGTAGCGTTTCTATGGAAACGACTGGATATACTTTTGGGACACAAGTTTCTCCTGTCCGATGCACTATTCCTCCTTTAACGCAACTCTCGATCCCTCGCATTGACGAATTAACATAGAAATTGCGTCGCTATGAAATACTATGCGGTCTATGACATCTCCTTCTAAATTGAGTAACGTTTCTATGGAAACGACTGGAAAATCTTTTGGGACACGAGTTTCTACTGTCCGATGCACTATTCCTCCTATAACGCATCTCTCGATCCCTCACATTGACGAATTAACACAGAAATTGCGTCGCTATAAAATACTATATGTTCTATGACATCTCCATCTAAATTGAGTAACGTTTCTATGGAAACGACTGGATATACTTTTGGGACACGAGTTTCTCCTGTCCGATGCACTATTCCTCCTTTAACGCTACTCTCGATCCCCCACATTGACAAATTAACATAGAAATTGCGTCGCTATGAAATACTATGCGTTCTATGACATCTCCTTCTAAATTGAGTAACGTCTCTATGGAAACGACTGGATATACTTTTGGGACACGAGTTTCTCCTGTCCGATGCACTATTCCTCCTTTAACGCATCTTTCGATCCCTCACATTGACGAATTAACACAGAAATTGCGTCGCTATGAAATACTATGGGTTCTATGACATCTCCTTCTAAATTGAGTACGTTTCTATGGAAACGACTGGATATACTTTTGGGACACGAGTTTCACCTGTCCGATGCACTATTCATCCTTTAACGCAACTCTCGATCCCACACATTGACTAATTAACATAGGAATTGCGTCGCTGTGAAATACTATGCGTTCTATGACATCTCCTTTTAAATTGAGTGACGTTTCTATGGAAACGACTGGATATATTTTTGGGACACGAGTTTCTCCTGTCCGATGCACTATTCCTCCTTTAACGAATCTCTCGATCCCTCACATTGACGAATTAACATAGAAATTGCGTCGCTATGAAATACTATGGGTTCTATGACATCTCATTCTTAAGAGACTAACGTTTCTAAGGAAACAAGAGGATTCTCCTTTTTGATACGAGATTCTCCTGTCCGATGCACTTTTCCTCCTAAAACGCATCACTCGATCCCTCACATTGACGAATTAACACAGAAATTGAGTCGCTATGAAATACTATGCGTTCTATGACATCTCCTTCTAAATTGAGTAACGTTTCTATGGAAACGACTGGATATACTTTTGGGACACGAGTTTCTCCTGTCCAATGCACTATTCCTCCTTTAACGCATCTCTCGATCCCCCACATTGACGAATTAACATAGAAATTGCGTCGCTATGAAATACTATGGGTTCTATGACATCTCCTTCTTAAGAGAGTCACGTTTCTAAGGAAACAAGAGGATTCTCTTTTGGGATACGAGTTTCTCCTGTCCGATGCACTATTCCTCCTTTAACGCAACTCTCGATCCCTCGCATTGACGAATTAACATTGAAATTGCGTCGCTATGAAATACTATGCGTTCTATGACATCTCCTTCTAAATTGAGTAACGTTTCTATGGAAACGACTGGAGATACTTTTGGGACACGAGTTTCTCCTGTCAGATGCACTATTCCTCCTTTAACGCATCTCCCGATCCCTCACATTGACGAATTAACATAGAAATTGCGTCGCTATGAAATACTATGCGTTCTATGACATCCCTTTCTAAATTGAGTAACGTTTCTATGGAAACGACTGGAAATTCTTTTGGGACACGAGTTTCTCCTGTCCGATGCACTATTCCTCCTTTAACGCAACTCTCGATCCCTCACATTGACGAATTAACATAGAAATTGCGTCGCTATGAAATACTATGCGTTCTATGACATCTCCTTCTAAATTGAGTAACGTTTCTATGGAAACGACTGGATACACTTTTGGGACACGAGTTTCTCCTGTCCGATGCACTATTCCTCCTTTATCGCATCTCTCGATCCCTCACATTGACGAATTTACATAGAAATTGCGTCGCTATGAAATACTATGGGTTCTATGACATCTCCTTCTTAAGAGAGTGGCGTTTCTAAGGAAACAGGAGGATTCTCTTTTGGGATACGAGTTTCTCCTGTCCGATGCACTATTCCTCCTATAACGCATCTTTCGATCCCTCACTATGACGAATTAACACAGAAATTGCGTCGCTATGAAATACTATGGGTTGTATGACACCACCTTCTAAATTGAGTAACGTTTCTATGGAAACGACTGGAAATTCTTTTGGGACACGAGTTTCTCCTGTCCGATGCACTGTTCCTCCCTTAACGCATCTCTCGATCCCTCACATTGACGAATTAACATAGAAATTGCGTCGCTATGAAGTACTATGCGTTCTATGACATCTCCTTCTAAATTGAGTAACGTTTCTATGGAAACGACTGGAAATTCTTTTGGGACACGAGTATCTCCTGTCCGATGCACTATTCCTCCTTTAACGCATCTCTCGATCCCTCACATTGACGAATCAACATAGAAATTGCGTCGCTATGAAATACTATGGGTTCTATGACATCTCCTTCTTAAGAGAGTAACGTTTCTAAGGAAACAAGAGGATTCTCTTTTGGGATACGAGTTTCTCCTGTCCGATGCACTATTCCTCCTTTAACGCAACTCTCGATCCCTCACATTGATGAAACAACATAGAAATTGCGTCGCTATGAAATACTATACTTTCTATGACATCTCCTTCTAAATTGAGTAACGTTTCTACGGAAACGACTGGATATACTTTTGGGACACGAGTTTCTCCTGTCCGATGCACTATTCCTCCTATAACGCATCTCTCGATCCCCCACACTGCCGAATTAACATAGAAATTGCGTCGCTATGAAATACTATGGGTTCTATGACATCTCCTTCTTAAGAGAGTAACGTTTCTAAGGAAACAAGAGGATTCTCTTTTGGGATACGAGTTTCTCCTGTTCGATGCACTATTCCTCCTATAACGCATCTCTCGATCCCTCACATTGACGAATAAACACAGAAATTGCGTCGCTATGAACTACTGTGGGTTCTGTGACATCTCCTTCTAAATTGAGTAACGTTTCTATGGAAACGACTGGAAATTCTTTTGGGACACGAGTTTCTACTGTCCGATGCACTATTCCTCCTTTAACGCAACTCTCGATCCCTCACATTGACGAATTAACATAGAAATTGCGTCGCAATGAAATACTATGGGATCTATGACATCTCCTTCTTACGAGAGTAACGTTTCTAAGGAAACAAGCGGATTCTCTTTTGGGATACGAGTTTTTCTTGTCCGATGCACTATTCCTCCTATAACGCATCTCTCGATCCCTCACATTGACGAATAAACACAGAAATTGCGTCGCTATGAACTACTATGGGTTCTGTGACATCTCCTTCTAAATTGAGTAGCGTTTCTATGGAAACGACTGGATATACTTTTGGGACACATGTTTCTCCTGTCCGATGCTCTATTCCTCCTTTAACGCAACTCTCGATCCCTCGCATTGACGAATTAACATTGAAATTGCGTCGCTATGAAATACTATGCGTTCTATGACATCTAATTCTAAATTGAGTAACGTTTCTATGGAAACGACTGGAAATTCTTTTGGGACACGAGTTTCTACTGTCCGATGCACTATTCCTCCTATAACGCATCTCTCGATCCCTCACATTGACGAATTAACACAGAAATTGCGTCGCTATGAAATACTATGCGTTCTATGACATCTCCTTCTAAATTGAGTAACGTTTCTATGGAAACGACTGGATATACATTTGGGACACGAGTTTCTCCTGTCCGATGCACTATTCCTCCTTTAACGCAACTCTCGATCCCTCACATTAACGAATTAACATAGAAATTGCGTCGCTAAGAAATACTATATGTTCTATGACATCTCCTTCTAAATTGAGTAACGTTTCAATGGAAACGACTGGATATACTTTTGGGACACGAGTTTCTCCCGTCCGATGCACTATTCCTCCTTTAACGCATCTCTCGATCCCTCACATTGACGAATTAACACAGAAATTGCGTCGCTATGAAATACTATGAAATACTATGAAATCTCCTTCTTAAGAGAGTAACGTTTCTAAGGAAAGAAGAGGATTCTCTTTTGGGATAAGAGTTCTCTCCTGTCCGATGCACTATTCCTCCTATAACGCATCTCTCGATCCCTCACATTGACGAATTAAAACAGAAATTGCGTCGCTATGAAATACTATGCGTTCTATGACATCTCCTTCTAAAATGAGTAACGTTTCTATGGAAACGACTGGAAATTCTTTTGGGACACGAGTTTCACCTGTCCGATGCTCTATTCCTCCTTTAACGCAGCTCTCGATCCCTCACATTGACGTATTAACACAGAACTTGCGTCGCTATGAAATACTATGCGTTCTATGACATCTCCTTCTAAAATGAGTAACATTTCTATGGAAACGACTGGAAATTCTTTTGGGACACGAGTTTCACCTGTCCGATGCACTATTCCTCCTATAACGCATCTCTCGATCCAACACATTGACGAATTAACACAGAAATTGCGTCGCTATGAAATACTATGCGTTCTATTACATCTCCTTCTAAATTGAGTAACGTTTCTATGGAAAGGACTGGATATACTTTTGGGACACGAGTTTCTCCTGTCCGATGCACTATTCCTCCTTTAACGCAACTCTCGATCCCTCACATTGACGAATTAACATAGAAATTGCGTCGCTATGAAATGTTATGCGTTCTATGACATCTCCTTCTAAATTGAGTAACGTTTCTATGGAAACGACTGGAGATACTTTTGGGACACGAGTTTCTCCTGTCCGATGCACTATTCCTCCTTTAACGCATCTCCCGATCCCTCACATTGACGAATTAACATAGAAATTGCGTCGCTATGAAATACTATGCGTTCTATGACATCCTTTTCTAAATTGAGTAACGTTTCTATGGAAACGACTGGAAATTCTTTTGGGACACGAGTTTCTCCTGTCCGATGCACTATTCCTCCTTTAACGCAACTCTCGATCCCTCACATTGACGAATTAACATAGAAATTGCGTCGCTATGAAATACTATGCGATCTATGACATCTCCTTCTAAATTGAGTAACGTTTCTATGGAAACGACTGGATACACTTTTGGGACACGAGTTTCTCCTGTCCGATGCACTATTCCTCCTTTATCGCATCTCTCGATCCCTCACATTGACGAATTTACATAGAAATTGCGTCGCTATGAAATACTATGGGTTCTATGACATCTCCTTCTTAAGAGAGTGGCGTTTCTAAGGAAAGAAGAGGATTCTCTTTTGGGATACGAGTTTCTCCTGTCCGATGCACTATTGCTCCTATAACGCAACTCTCGATCCCTCACATTGCCGAATTAAAACAGAAATTGCGTCGCTATGAAATACTATGCGTTCTATGACATCTCCTTCTAAAATGGGTAACGTTTCTATGGAAACGACTGGAAATTCTTTTGGGACACGAGTTTCATCTGTCCGATGCACTATTCCTCCTATAACGCATCTCTCGATCCCTCACATTGACGAATTAAAACAGAAATTGCGTCGCTATGAAATACTATGCGTTCTATGACATCTCCTTCTAAATTGAGTAACGTTTCTATTTAAACGACTAGAAATTCTTTTGGGACACGAGTTTCTCCTGTCCGATGCACTATTCCTCCTATAACGCATCTCTCGATCCCTCACATTGACGAATTAACAAAGAAATTGCGTCGCTATGAAATACTATGCGTTCTATGACATCTCCTTCTAAATTGAGTAACGTTTCTATGGAAACGACTGGATATACTTTTGGGACACAATTTTCTCCTGTCCGATGCACTATTCCTCCTTTAACGCCACTCTCGATCCCTCGCATTGACGAATTAACATAGAAATTGCGTCGCTATGAAATACTAGGCGTTCTATGACATCTCCTTCTAAATTGAGTAGCGTTTCTATAGAAACGACTGGATATACTTTTGGGACACAAGTTTCTCCTGTCCGATGCACTATTCCTCCTTTAACGCAACTCTCGATCCCTCGCATTGACGAATTAACATAGAAATTGCGTCGCTATGAAATACTATGCGTTCTATGACATCTCCCTCTAAATTGAGTAACGTTTCTATGGAAACGACTGGAAATTATTTTGGGACACGAGTTTCTACTGTCCGATGCACTATTCCTCCTATAACGCATCTCTCGATCCCTCACATTGACGAATTAACATAGAAATTGCGTCGCTATGAAATACTATGCGTTCTATGACATCTCCATCTAAATTGACTAACGTTTCTATGGAAACGACTGGATATACATTTGGTACACGAGTTTCTCCTGTCCGATGCACTATTCCTCCTTTAACGCAACTCTCGATCCCTCACATTGACGAATTAACATAGAAATTGCGTCGCTATGAAATACTATGCGTTCTATGACATCTCCTTCCAAATTGACTAACATTTCTATGGAAACGACTGGATATACTTTTGGGACACGAGTTTCTCCTGTCCGATGCACTATTCCTCCTTTAACGCATCTCTCTATCCCTCACATTGACGAGTTAACACAGAAATTGCGTCGCTATGAAATACTATGGTTTCTATGACATCTCCTTCTTAAGAGAGTAACTTTTCTAAGGAAAGAAGAGGATTCTCTTTAGGGATACGAGTTTCTCCTGTCCGATGCACTATTCCTCCTATAACGCAACTCTCGATCCCTCACATTGCCGAATTAAAACAGAAATTGCGTCGCTATGAAATACTATGCGTTCTATGACATCTCCTTCTAAAATGGGTAACGTTTCTATGGAAACGACTGGAATTTTATTTGGGCCACGAGTTTCACCTGTCCGATGCTCTATTCCTCCTGTAACGCAGCTCTCGATCCCTCACATTGACGAATTAACACAGAAATTGCGTCGCTATGAAATACTATGGGTTCTATGACATCTCCTTCTTAAGAGAGTCACGTTTCTAAGGAAACAAGAGGATTCTCTTTTGGGATACGAGTTTCTCCTGTCCGATGCACTATTCCTCCTTTAACGCAACTCTCGATCCCTCGCATTGACGAATTAACATTGAAATTGCGTCGCTATGAAATACTATGCGTTCTATGACATCTCCTTCTAAATTGAGTAGCGTTTCTATGGAAACGACTGGATATACTTTTGGGACACGAGTTTCTCCTGTCCGATGCACTATTCCTCCTTTAACGCATCTCTCGATCCCTCACATTGACGAATTAACATAGAAATTGCGTCGCTATGAAATAGTATGGGTTCTATGACATCTCCTACTTAAGAGAGTAACGTTTCTAAGGAAACAAGAGGATTCTCTTTTGGGATACGAGTTTCTCCTGTCCGATGCACTATTCCTCCTATTACGCATCTCTCGATCCCTCACTTTGACGAATTAACACAGAAATTGCGTCGCTATGAAATACTATGGGTTGTATGACACCACCTTCTAAATTGAGTAACGTTTCTATGGAAACGACTGGAAATTCTTTGGGGACACGAGTTTCTCCTGTCCGATGCACTGTTCCTCCTTTAACGCATCTCTCGATCCCTCACATTGACGAATTAACATAGAAATTGCGTCGCTATGAAATACTATGCGTTCTATGACATCTCCTTCTAAATTGAGTAACGTTTCTATGGAAACGACTGGAAATTCTTTTGGGACACGAGTTTCTCCTGTCCGATGCACTATTCCTCCTTTAACGCATCTCTCGATCCCTCACATTGACGAATTAACATAGAAATTGCGTCGCTATGAAATACTATGGGTTTTATGACATCTCCTTCTTAGGAGAGTAACGTTTCTAAGGAAACAAGAGGATTCTCTTTTGGGATACGAGTTTCTCCTGTCCGATGCACTATTCCTCCTTTAACGCAACTCTCGATCCCTCACATTGATGAACCAACATAGAAATTGCGTCGCTATGAAATACTATGCGTTCTATGACATCTCCTTCTAAATTGAGTAACGTTTCTACGGAAACGACTGGATATACTTTTGGGACACGAGTTTCTCCTGTCCGATGCACTATTCCTCCTTTAACGCATCTCTCGATCCCCCACATTGCCGAATTAACATAGAAATTGCGTCGCTATGAAATACTATGGGTTCTATGACATCTCCTTCTTAAGAGAGTAACGTTTCTAAGGAAACAAGAGGATTCTCTTTTGGGATACGAGTTTCTCCTGTTCGATGCACTATTCCTTCTATAACGCATCTCTCGATCCCTCACATTGACGAATAAACACAGAAATTGCGTCGCTATGAACTACTGTGGGTTCTGTGACATCTCCTTCTAAATTGAGTAACGTTTCTATGGAAACGACTGGAAATTCTTTTGGGACACGAGTTTCTACTGTCCGATGCACTATTCCTCCTTTAACGCAACTCTCGATCCCTCACATTGACGAATTAACATAGAAATTGCGTCGCTATGAAATACTATGGGTTCTATGACATCTCCTTCTTACGAGAGTAACGTTTCTAAGGAAACAAGCGGATTCTCTTTTGGGATACGAGTTTCTCTTGTCCGATGCACTATTCCTCCTATAACGCATCTCTAGATCCCTCACATTGACGAATAAACACAGAAATTGCGTCGCTATGAACTACTATGGGTTCTGTGACATCTCCTTCTAAATTGAGTAGCGTTTCTATGGAAACGACTGGATATACTTTTGGGACACATGTTTCTCCTGTCCGATGCTCTATTCCTCCTTTAACGCAACTCTCGATCCCTCGCATTGACGAATTAACATAGAAATTGCGTCGCTATGAAATACTATGCGTTCTATGACATCTCCTTCTAAATTGAGTAACGTTTCTATGGAAACGACTGGAAATTCTTTTGGGACACGAGTTTCTACTGTCCGATGCACTATTCCTCCTATAAGGCATCTCTCGATCCCTCACATTGACGAATTAACACAGAAATTGCGTCGCTATGAAATACTATGCGTTCTATGACATCTCCATCTAAATTGAGTAACGTTTCTATGGAAACGACTGGATATACATTTGGGACACGAGTTTCTTCTGTCCGATGCACTATTCCTCCTTTAACGCAACTCTCGATCCCTCACATTAACGAATTAACATAGAAATTGCGTCGCTATGAAATACTATATGTTCTATGACATCTCCTTCTAAACTGAGTAACGTTTCAATGGAAACGACTGGATCTACTTTTGGGACACGAGTTTCTCCTGTCCGATGCACTATTCCTCCTTTAACGCATCTCTCGATCCCTCACATTGACGAATTAACACAGAAATTGCGTCGCTATGAAATACTATGAAATACTATGAAATCTCCTTCTTAAGAGAGTAACGTTTCTAAGGAAAGAAGAGGATTCTCTTTTGGATAAGAGTTCTCTCCTGTCCGATGCACTATTCCTCCTATAACGCATCTCTCGATCCCTCACATTGACGAATTAAAACAGAAATTGCGTCGCTATGAAATACTATGCGTTCTATGACATCTCCTTCTAAAATGAGTAACGTTTCTATGGAAACGACTGGAAATTCTTTTGGGACACGAGTTTCACCTGTCCGATGCTCTATTCCTCCTTTAACGCAGCTCTCGATCCCTCACATTGACGTATTAACACAGAACTTGCGTCGCTATGAAATACTATGCGTTCTATGACATCTCCTTCTAAAATGAGTAACATTTCTATGGAAACGACTGGAAATTCTTTTGGGACACGAGTTTCACCTGTCCGATGCACTATTCCTCCTTTAACGCATCTCCCGATCCCTCACATTGACGAATTAACATAGCAATTACGTCGCTATGAAATACTATGCGTTCTATGACATCCTTTTCTAAATTGAGTAACGTTTCTATGAAAACGACTGGAAATTCTTTTGGGACACGAGTTTCTCCTGTCCGATGCACTATTCCGCCTTTAACGCAACTCTCGATCCCTCACATTGACGAATTAACATAGAAATTGCGTCGCTATGAAATACTATGCGTTCTATGACATCTCCTTCTAAATTGAGTAACGTTTCTATGGAAACGACTGGATACACTTTTGGGACACGAGTTTCTCCTGTCCGATGCACTATTCCTCCTTTAACGCATCTCTCGATCCCTCACATTGACGAATTTACATAGAAATTGCGTCGCTATGAAATACTATGGGTTCTATGACATCTCCTTCTTAAGAGAGTAGCGTTTCTAAGGAAAGAAGAGGATTCTCTTTTGGGATAGGAGTTTCTCCTGTCCGATGCACTATTCCTCCTTTAACGCCACTCTCGATCCCTCGCATTGACGAATTAACATAGAAATTGCGTCGCTATGAAATACTAGGCGTTCTATGACATCTCCTTCTAAATTGAGTAGCGTTTCTATAGAAACGACTGGATATACTTTTGGGACACAAGTTTCTCCTGTCCGATGCACTATTCCTCCTTTAACGCAACTCTCGATCCCTCGCATTGACGAATTAACATAGAAATTGCGTCGCTATGAAATACTATGCGTTCTGTGACATCTCCTTCTAAATTGAGTAACGTTTCTATGGAAACGACTGGAAATTATTTTGGGACACGAGTTTCTACTGTCCGATGCACTATTCCTCCTATAACGCATCTCTCGATCCCTCACATTGACGAATTAACATAGAAATTGCGTCGCTATGAAATACTAGGCGTTCCATGACATCTCCATCTAAATTGAGTAACGTTTCTATGGAAACGACTGGATATACATTTGGTACACGAGTTTCTCCTGTCCGATGCACTATTCCTCCTTTAACGCAACTCTCGATCCCTCACATTGACGAATTAACATAGAAATTGCGTCGCTATGAAATACTATGCGTTCTATGACATCTCCTTCTAAATTGAGTAACGTTTCTATGGAAACGACTGGATATACTTTTGGGACACGAGTTTCTCCTGTCCGATGCACTATTCCTCCTTTAACGCATCTCTCTATCCCTCACATTGACGAGTTAACACAGAAATTGCGTCGCTATGAAATACTATGGTTTCTATGACATCTCCTTCTTAAGAGAGTAACGTTTCTAAGGAAAGAAGAGGATTCTCTTTAGGGATACGAGTTTCTCCTGTCCGATGCACTATTCCTCCTATAACGCAACTCTCGATCCCTCACATTGCCGAATTAAAACAGAAATTGCGTCGCTATCAAATACTATGCGTTCTATGACATCTCCTTCTAAAATGGGTAACGTTTCTATGGAAACGACTGGAAATTTATTTGGGCCACGAGTTTCACCTGTCCGATGCTCTATTCCTCCTTTAACGCAGCTCTCGATAACTCACATTGACGAATTAACACAGAAATTGCGTCGCTATGAAGTACTATGCGTTCTATGACATCTCCTTCTAAATTGAGTAACGTTTCTATGGAAAGGACTGGATATACTTTTGGGACACGAGTTTCTCCTGTCCGATGCACTATTCCTCCTTTAACGCAACTCTCGATCCCTCACATTGACGAATTAACATAGAAATTGCGTCGCTATGAAATACTATGCGTTCTATGTCATCTCCTTCTAAATTGAGTAACGTTTCTATGGAAACGACTGGATATACTTTTGGAACACGAGTTTCTCCTGTCCGATGCACTATTCCTCCTTTAACGCATCTCCCGATCCCTAACATTGACGAATTAACCTAGAAATTGCGTCGCTCTGAAATACTATGCGTTCTATGACATCTCCTTCTTATGAGAGTAACGTTTCTAAGGAAACAAGAGGATTCTCTTTTGGGATACGAGTTTGTCCTCTCCGATGCACTATTCCTCCTATTACCCATCTCTCGATCCCTCACATTGACGAATTAACACAGAAATTGCGTCGCTATGAAATACTATGCGTTCTATGACATCTCCTTCTAAATTGAGTAACGTTTGTATGGAAACGACTGGAAATTCTTTTGGGACACGAGTTTCTCCTGTCCGATGCACTACTCCTCCTTTAACGCATCTCTCGATCCCTCACATTGACGAATTAACATAGAAATTGCGTCGCTATGAAATACTATGCGTTCTATGACATCTCGTTCTAAATTGAATAACGTTTCTATGGAAACGACTGGATATACTTTTGGGACATGAGTTTCTCCTGTACGATGCACTATTCCTCCTTTAACGCATCTCTCCGATCCCTCACATTGACGAATTAACATAGAAATTGCGTCGCTATGAAATACTATACGTTCTATGACATCTCCTTCTAAATTGAGTAACGTTTCTATGGAAACGACTGGAAATTCTTTTGGGTCACGAGTTTCTCCTGTCCCGATGCACTATTCCTCCTTTAACGCATCTCTCGATCCCTCACATTGACGAATTAACATAGAAATTGCGTCGCAATGAAATACTATGCGTTCTATGACATCTCCTTCTAAATTGAGTAACGTTTCTATGGAAACGACTGAATATACTCTTGGGACACGAGTTTCTCCTGTCTGATGCACCATTCCTCCTTTAACGCATCTCTCGATGCCTCACATTGACGAATTAACATAGAAATTGCGTCGCTATGAAATACTATGCGTTCTATGACATCCCCTTCTAAATTGAGTAACGTTTCTATGGAAACGACTGGTAATTCTTTTGGGACACGAGTTTCTCCTGTCCGATGCACTATTCCTCCTTTAACGCATCTCTCGATCCCTCACATTTACGAATTAACACAGAAATTGCGTCGCTATGAAATACTATGCGTTCTATGACATCTCCTTCTAAATTGAGTAACGTTTCTATGGAAACGACTGGAAATTCTTTTGGGACACGCGTTTCTCCTGTCCGATGCACTATTCCTCCTTTAACGCATCTCTCGATCCCTCACATTGAAGAATTAACATAGAAATTGCGTCGCTATGAAATACTATGCGTTCTATGACATCTCCTTCTAAATTGGGTAATGTTTCTTTGGAAACGACTGGAAATTCTTTTGGGACACGAGTTTCTCCTGTCCGATGCACTATTGCTCCTTTAACGCATCTCTCGATCCCTCACATTGACGAATTAACATAGAAATTGCGTCGCTATGAAATACTATGCGTTCTTTGACATCCCCTTCTAAATTGAGTAACGTTTAAATGGAAAGGACTGGAAATTCTTTTGGGACACGAGTTTTTCCTGTCCGATGCACTATTCCTCCTTTAACGCATCTCTCGATCCCTCACATTGACGAATTAACATAGAAATTGCGTCGCTATGAAATACTTGCGTTCTATGACATCTCCTTCTAAATTGAGTAACGTGATTATGGAAACGACTGGAAATTCTTTTGGGACACGAGTTTCTCCTGTCTGATGCACTATTCCTCCTTTAACGCATCTCTCGATCCTTCACATTGACGAATTAACATAGAAATTGCGTCGCTATGAAATACTATGCGTTCTATGACATCTCCTACTACATTGAGTAACTTTCCTATGGAAACGACTAGATATACTTTTGGGACACGAGTTTCTCCTGTCCGATGCACTATTCCTCCTTTAACGCATCTCTCGATCCCTCACATTGAGGAATTAACATAGAAATTTCGTCGCTATGAAATACTATGCGTTCTATGACATCTCCTTCTAAATTGAGTAACGTTTCTATGGAAAAGACTGGATATACTTTTGGGACACGAGTCTCTCCTGTCCGATGCACTATTCCTCCTTTAACGCATCTCTCGATCCCTCACATTGACGAATTAACATAGAAATTTCGTCGCTATGAAATACTATGCGTTCTATGACATCTCCTTCTAAATTGAGTAACGTTTCTATGGAAAAGACTGGATATACTTTTGGGACACGAGTCTCTCCTGTCCAATGCACTATTCCTCCTTTAACGCATCTCTAGATCCCTCACATTGACGAATTAACATAGAAATTGCGTCGCTATGAAATACTATGCGTTCTATGACATCTCCTTCTAAATTGAGTACTGTTTCTATGGAAACGACTGGAAATTCTTTTGGGACACGAGTTTCTCCTGTCCGATGCACTATTCCTCCTTTAACGCATCTCTCGATCCCTCACATTGACGAATTAACATAGAAATTGCGTCGCTATGAAATACTATGCGTTCTATGACATCTCCTTCTAAATTGAGTAACGTTTCTATTAAAACGACTGGAAATTCTTTTGGGACACGAGTTTCTCCTGTCCGATGCACTATTCGTCCTTTAACGCATCTCTCGATCCCTCACATTGACGAATTAACATAGAATTGGCGTCGCTATGAAATACTATGCGTCCTATGACATCTCCTTCTAAATTGAGTAACGTTTCCATGGAAACGACTGGAAATTCTTTTGGGACACAAGTTTCTCCTGTCCGATGCACTATTCCTCCTTTAACGCAACTCTCGATCCCTCACATTGACGAATTAACATAGAAATTGCGTCGCTATGAAATACTATGCGTTCTATGACATCTCCTTCTAAATTGAGTAACGTTTCTATGGAAACGACTGGAAATTCTTTTGGGACACGAGTTTCTCCTTTCCGATGCACTATTCCTCCTTTAACGCATCTCTCGATCCCTCAAATTTACGAATTAACACAGAAATTACGTCGCTATGAAATACTATGCGTTCTATGACATCTCCTTCTAAATTGAGTAACGTTTCTATGGAAACGACTAAAAATTCTTTTGGGTCACGAGTTTCTCCTGTCCGATGCACTATTCCTTCTTTAACGCATCTCTCGATCCCTCACATTGACGAATTAACATAGAAATTGCGTCGCTATGAAATACTATGCGTTCTATGACATCTCCTTCTAAATTGAGTAACGTTTCTATGGAAACGACTGAATATACTTTTGGGACACGAGTTTCTCCTGTCTGATGCACCATTCCTCCTTTAACGCATCTCTCGATGCCTCACATTGACGAATTAACATAGAAATTGCGTCGCTATGAAATAATATGCGTTTTATGACATCTCCTTCTAAATTGAGTAATGTTTCTATGGAAACGACTGGAAATTGTTTTGGGACACGAGTTTCTCCTGTCCGATGCACTATTCCTCCTTTAACGCATCTCTCGATCCCTCACATTTACGAATTAACACATAAATTGCGTCGCTATGAAATACTATGCGTTCTATGACATCTCATTCTAAATTGAGTAACGTTTCTATGGAAACGACTGGAAATTCTTTTGGGATACGCGTTTCTCCTGTCCGATGCACTATTACTCCTATAACGCATCTCTCGATCCCTCACATTGACGAATTAACATAGAAATTGCGTCGCTATGAAATACTATGTGTTCTATGACATCTCCTTCTAAATTGAGTAATATTTCTATGGAAACGACTGGAAATTCTTTTGGGACACGAGTTTCTTTTGTCCGATGCACTATTGCTCCTTTAACGCATCTCTCGATCCCTCACATTGACGAATTAACATAGAAATTGCGTCGCTATGAAATACTATGCGTTCTTTGACATCTCCTTCTAAATTGAGCAACGTTTCTATGGAAAGGACTGGAAATTCTTTTGGGACACGAGTTTTTTCCTGTCCCATGCACTATTCCTCCTTTAACGCATCTCTGGATCCCTCACATTGAAGAATTAACATAGAAATTGCGTCGCTATGAAATACTATGCGTTCTATGACATCTCCTTCTAAATTGAGTAATGTTTCTATGGAAACGACTGGAAATTCTTTTGCGACACGAGTTTCTCCTGTCCGATGCACTATTCCTCCTTTAACGCATCTCTCGATCCCTCACATTGACGAATTAACATAGAAATTGCGTCGCTATGAAATACTATGCGTTCTATGACATCTCCTTCTAAATTGAGTAACGTTCCTATGGAAACGACTGGATATACTTTTGGGACACGAGTTTCTCCTGTCCCGATGCACTATTCCTCCTTTACGCATCTCTCACGATCCCTCACATTGACGAATTAACATAGAAATTTCGTCGCTATGAAATACTATGCGTTCTATGACATCTCCTTCTAAATTGAGTAACGTTTCTATGGAAACGACTGGAAAATTCCTTTGGGACACGAGTTTCTCCTGTCCGATGCACTATTCCTCCTTTAACGCATCTCTCGATCCCTCACATTGACGAATTAACATAGAAATTGCGTCGCTATGAAATACTATGCGTTCTATGACATCTCTTTCTAAATTGAGTAACGTTTCTATGGAAACGACTGGAAATTTTTTGGGACACGAGTTTCTCCTGTCCGATGCACTATTCCTCCTTTAACGCATCTCTCGATCCCTCATATTGACGAATTAACATAGAAAATTGCGTCGCTATGAAAATACTATGCGTTCTATGACATCTCTTTCTAAATTGAGTAACGTTTCTATGGAAACGACTGGAAATTCCTTTGGGTCACGAGTTTCTCCTGTCCGATGCACTATTCCTCCTTTAACGCATCTCTCGATCCCTCACATTGACGAATTAACATAGAAATTGCGTCGCTATGAAATACTATGCGTCCTATGACATCTCCTTCTGAATTGAGTAACGTTTCTATGGAAACGACTGAATATACTTTTGGGACAAGAGTTTCTCCTGTCTGATGCACAATTCCTCCTTTAACGCATCTCTCGATCCCTCACATTGACGAATTAACATAGAAATTGCATCGCTATGAAATTACTATGCGTTCTATGACATCTCCTTCTAAATTGAGTATCATTTCTATGGAAAACGACTGGAAATTCTTTTGGACACGAGTTTCTCTTGTCCCGATGCACTATTCCCTCCTTTAACGCAATCTCTGGATCCCTCACATTGACGAATTAACATAGAAATTGCGTCGCTATGAAATACTATGCGTTCTATGACATCTCCTTCTAAATTGAGTAACGTTCCTATGGAAACGGCTGGATATACTTTTGGGACACGAGTTTCTCCTGTCCGATGCACTATTCCTCCTTTAACGCATCTCTCGATCCCTCACATTGACGAATTAACATTGAAATTGCGTCGGCTACGAAATACTATGCGTTCTATGACATCTCCTTCTAAATTGAGTAACGTTTCTATGGAAACGACTGAAAATTCTTTTGGGACACGAGTTTCTCGTGTCCCAATGCACTATTTATCCTTTTAACGCATCTCTCGATCCCCTCACATTGACGAATTAACATAGAAATTGCGTCGCTATGAAATACTATGCGTTCTATGACATCTCCTTCTAAATTGAGTAACGTTTCTATTGTAACGACTGGAAATTATTTTGGGACACGAGTTTCTCCTGTCCGATACACTATTCCTCCTTTAACGCATCTCTCGATCCCACACATTGACGAATTAACATAGAAATTTCGTCGCTATGAAATACTATGCAATCTATGACATCTCCTTCTAAATTGAGTAACGTTTCTATGGAAACGACTGAAAATTCTTTTGGGACACGAGTTTCTCGTGTCCAATGCACTATTTATCCTTTAACGCATCTCTCGATCCCTCACATTGACGGATTAACTTAGTAATTGCGTCGCTATGAAATACTATGGGTTCTATGACAACTCCTTCTAAATTGAGTAAACGTTTCTAGGGAAACGACTGGAAATTCTTTTGGGACACGAGTTTCTCCTGTCCGATGCACTATTCCTCCTTTAACGCATCTCTCGATCCCTCACATTGACGAATTAACATAGAAATTGCGTCGCTATGAAATACTATGCGTTCTATGACATCTCCTTCTAAATTGAGTAACGTTTCTATGGAAACGACTGGAAATTCCTTTGGGACACGAGTTTCTCCTGTCCGATGCACTGTTCCTCCTTTAACGCATCTCTCGATCCCTCACATTGACGAATTAACATAGAAATTGCGTCGCTATGAAATACTATGCGTTCTATGAAATCTCCTTCTAAATTGAGTAATGTTTCTATGGGAACGACTGGAAATTCTTTTGGGACTCGAGTTTCTCCTGTCCGATGCACTATTCCTCCTTTAACGCATCTCTCGATCCCTCACATTGACGAATTAACATAGAAATTGCGTCGCTATGAAATACTATGCGTTCTATGACATCTCCTTCTAAATTGAGTAACGTTTCTATGGAAACGACTGGAAATTCTTTTGGGACACGAGTTTCTCCTGTCCGATGCACTATTCCTAATTTAACGCATCTCTCGATCCCTCACATTGACGAATTAACATAGAAATTGCGTCGCTATGAAATATTATGCGTTCTATGACATCTCCTTCTAAATTGAGTAAGGTTTTCTGTGGAAACGACTGGAAATTCTTTTCGGACACGAGTTTCTCCTGTCCGATGCACTATTCCTCCTTTAACGCATCTCTCGATCCCTCACATTGGCGAATTAACATAGAAATTGCGTCGCTGTGAAATACTATGCGTTCTATGACAACTCCTTCTAGATTGATAACGTTCCTATGGAAACGACTGGATATCCTTTTGGGGACACGAGTTTCCCCTGTCCGATGCACTATTCCTCCTTTAACGCATCTCTCGATCCCTCACATTGACGAATTAACATAGAAATTGCGTCGCTATGAAATACTATGCGTTCTATGACATCTCCTTCTAAATTGAGTAACGTTTCTATGGAAACGACTGGAAATTCTTTTGGGACACGAGTTTCTCGTGTCCGATGCACTATTCCTCCTTTAACGCATCTCTCGATCCCTCACATTGACGAATTAAAACAGAAATTGTGTCGCTATGAAATACTATGCGTTCTGTGACATCTCCTTCTAAATTGAGTAACATTTCTATGGAAACGACAGGAATTTCTTTTGGAACACGAGTTTCTCCTGTCCGATGCACTATCCCTCCTTTAAAGCATCTCTCGATCCCTCACATTGACGAATTAACATAGAAATTGCGTCGCTATGTAATACTATGCATCCTATGACATCTCCTTCTAAATTGAGAAACGTTTCTGTGGGAACGACTGGATATTCTTTTGGGACACGAGTTTCTCTGTCAGATGCACTATTCCTCCTTTAACGCATCTCTCGATCCCTCACATTGACGAATTAACATAGAAATTGCGTCGGTATGAAAATACTATGCGTTCTATGACATCTCCTTCTAAATTGAGTAACGTTTCTATTGCAACGACTGGAAATTATTTTGGGACACTAGTTTCTCCTGTCCGATGCACTATTCCTCCGTTAACGCATCTCTCGATCCCTCACATTTACGAATTAACACAGAAATTGCGTCGCTATGAAATACTATGCGTTCTATGACATCTCCTTCTAAATTGAGTAACGTTTCTATGGAAACGACTGGAAATTCTTTTGGGACACGAGTTTCTCCTGTCCGATGCACTATTCCTCCTTTAACGCATCTTTCGATCCCTCACATTGACGAATTAACATAGAAATTGCGTCGCTATGAAATACTATGCGTTCTATGAAATCTCCTTCTAAATTGAGTAATGTTTCTATGGAACGACTGGAAATTCTTTTGGGACTCGAGTTTCTCCTGTCCCGATGCACTATTCCTCCTTTAACGCATCTCTCGATCCCTCACATTGACGAATTAACATAGAAATTGCGTCGCTATGAAATACTATGCGTTCTATGACATCTCCTTCTAAATTGAGTAACGTGTCTATGGAAACGACTGGAAATTCTTTTGGGACACGAGTTTCTCCTGTCCGATGCACTATTCCTAATTTAACGCATCTCTCGATCCCTCACATTGACGAATTAACATAGAAATTGCGTCGCTATGAAATATTATGCGTTCTATGACATCTCCTTCTAAATTGAGTAAGGTTTCTGTGGAAACGACTGGAAATTCTTTTCGGACACGAGTTTCTCCTGTCCGATGCACTATTCCTCCTTTAACGCATCTCTCGATCCCTCACATTGGCGAATTAACATAGAAATTGCGTCGCTATGAAATACTATGCGTTCTATGACAACTCCTTCTAGATTGAGTAACGTTCCTATGGAAACGACTGGATATACTTTTGGGTAACGAGTTTCCCCTGTCCGATGCACTATTCCTCCTTTAACGCATCTCTCGATCCCTCACATTGACGAATTAACATAGAAATTGCGTCGCTATGAAATACTATGCGTTCTATGACATCTCCTTCTAAATTGAGTAACGTTTCTATGGAAACGACTGGAAATTCTTTTGGGACACGAGTTTCTCGTGTCCGATGCACTATTCCTCCTTTAACGCATCTCTCGATCCCTCACATTGACGAATTAAAACAGAAATTGTGTCGCTATGAAATACTATGCGTTCTGTGACATCTCCTTCTAAATTGAGTAACATTTCTATGGAAACGACAGGAATTTCTTTTGGAACACGAGTTTCTCCTGTCCGATGCACTATCCCTCCTTAACGCATCTCTCGATCCCTCACATTGACGAATTAACATAGAAATTGCGTCGCTATGTAATACTATGCATCCTATGACATCTCCTTCTAAATTGAGTAACGTTTCTGTGGGAACGACTGGATATTCTTTTGGGACACGAGTTTCTCCTGTCAGATGCACTATTCCTCCTTTAACGCATCTCTCGATCCCTCACATTGACGAATTAACATAGAAATTGCGTCGCTATGTAATACTATGCATCCTATGACATCTCCTTCTAAATTGAGTAACGTTTCTGTGGGAACGACTGGATATTCTTTTGGGACACGAGTTTCTCCTGTCAGATGCACTATTCCTCCTTTAACGCATCTCTCGATCCCTCACATTGACGAATTAACATAGAAATTGCGTCGCTATAAAATACTATGCGTTCTATGACATCTCTTTCTAAATTGAGTAACGTTTCTATGGAAACGACTGGATATACTTTTGGGACACGAGTTTCTCCTGTCCGATGCACTATTCCTCCTTTAAACGCATCTCTCGATCCCTCACATTGACGAATTAACATTTAAATTGCGTCGCTATGAAATACTATGCGTTCTATGACATCTCCTTCCATATTGAGTAACGTTTCTATGGAAACGACTGGAAATTCTTTTGGGACACGAGTTTCTCGTGTCCGAAGCACTATTCCTCCTTTAACGCAATCTCTCGATCCCTCACATTGACGAAATTAAAACAGAAATTGTGTCGCTATGAAATACTATGCGTTCTGTGACATCTCCTTCTAAATTGAGTAACATTTCTCTGGAAACGACAGGGAATTTCTTTTGGAACACGAGTTTCTCCTGTCCGATGCACTATTCCTCCTTTAACGCATCTCTCGATCCCTCACATTGACGAATTAACATAGAAATTGCGTCGCTATGAAATACTATGCGTTCTATGACATCTCCTTCTAAATTGAGTAACGTTTCTATAGAAACGACTGGAAATTATTTTGGGACAACGAGTTTCTCGTGTCCGATGCACTATTCCTCCTTTAACGCATCTCTCCATCCCTCACATTGACGGATTAACATAGAAATTGCGTCGCTATGAAATACTATGGGTTCTATGACATCTCCTTCTAAATTGAGTAACGTTTCTATGGATACGACTGGAAATTCTTTTGGGACACGAGTTTCTCCTGTCCGATGCACTGTTCCTCCTTTAACGCATCTCTCGATCCCTCACATTGACGAATTAACATAGAAATTGCGTCGCTATGAAATACTATGCGTTCTATGACATCTCCTTCTAAATTGAGTAACGTTTCTATGGAAACGACTGGAAATTCTTTTGGGACAACGAGTTTCTCCTGTCCGATGCAATATTCCTCCTTTAACGCATCTCTCGATCCCTCATATTGACGAATTAACATAGAAATTGCGTCGCTATGAAATACTATGCGTTCTGTGACATCTCCTTCTAAATTGAGTAACGTTTCTATAAAAACGACTGGAAATTCTCTTGGGACACGAGTTTCTCCTGTCCGATGCACTATTCCTCCTTTAACGCATCTCTCGATCCCTCACGTTGACGAATTAACATAGAAATTGCGTCGCTATGAAATACTATGCGTTCTATGACATCTCCTTCTAAATTGAGTAACGTTTCTATGGAAACGACTGGATATACTTTTGGTCACGAGTTTCTTCTGTCCGATGCACTATTCCTCCTTTAACGCATCTCTCGATCCCTCACATTGACGAATTGAAATAGAAATTGCGTCGCTATGTAATACTATGCATCCTATGACATCTCCCTTCTAAATTGAGTAACGGTTCTGTGGGAACGACTGGATATTCTTTTGGGACACGAGTTTCTCCTGTCAGATGCACTATTCCTCCTTTAACGCATCTCTCGATCCCTCACATTGACGAATTAACATAGAAATTGCGTCGCTATAAAATACTATGCGTTCTATGACATCTCTTTCTAAATTGAGTAACGTTTCTGTGGAAACGACTGGATATACTTTTGGGACACGAGTTTCTCCTGTTCGATGAACTATTCCTCCTTTAACGCATCTCTCGATCCCTCATATTGACGAATTAACACAGAAATTGCGTCGCCATGAAGTACTATGCGTTCTATGACATCTCCTTAAAAATTGAGTAACGTTTCTATGGAAACGACTGGAAATTCTTTTGGGACACGAGTTTCTCCTGTCCGATGCACTATTCCTCCTTTAACTCATCTCTCGATCCCTGACATTGACGAATTAACATAGAAATTGCGTCGCTATGAAATACTATGCGTTCTATGACATCTACTTCTAAATTGAGTAACGTTTCTATGGAAACGACTGGAGATACTTTTGGGACACGAGTTTCTCCTGTCCGATGCACTATTCCTCCTTTAACGCATCTCTCGATCCCCTCACATTGACGAATTAACATAGAAATTTCGTCGCTATGAAATACTATGCGTTCTATGACATCTCCTTCTAAATTGAGTAACGTTTCTATAGAAACGACTGGAAATTCTTTTGGGACACGAGTTTCTCGTGTCCAATGCACTATTCCTCCTTTAACGCAATCTCTCAAATCCCTCACATTGACGAATTAACATAGAAATTGCGTCGCTATGAAATACTATGCCTACTATGACATCTCCTTCTAAATTGAGTAACGTTTCCATTGTAACGACTGGAAATTATTTTGGGACACGAGTTTCTCCTGTCCGATGCACTATTCCTCCGTTGACGCATCTCTCGATCCCTCACATTGACGGATTAACATAGAAATTGCGTCGCTATGAAATACTATGGGTTCTATGACAACTGCTTCTAAATTGGGTAACGTTTCTAGGGAAACGACTGGAAATTCTTTTGGGACACTAGTTTCTCCTGTCCGATGCACTATTCCTCCTTTAACGCATCTCTCGATCCCTCGCATTGACGAATTAACATAGAAATTGCGTCGCTATGAAATACTATGCGTTCTATGACATCTCCTTCTAAATTGAGTAACGTTTCTATGGAAACGACTGGAAATTCTTTTGGGGACACGAGTTTCTCCTGTCCGAAGCACTATTCCTCCTTTAACGGATCTCTCGATCCCCTCACATTGACGAATTAACATAGAAATTGCGTAGCTGTGAAATACTATGCGTTCTATTACATCTCCTTCTAAATTGAGTAACGTTTCTATGGAAACGACTGGAAATTCTTTTGGGACACGGGTTTCTCCTGTCCGATGCAGTATTCCTCCTTTAACGCATCTCTCGATCCCTCACATTGACGAATTAACATAGAAATTGCGTCGCTATTAAATACTATGCGTTCTATGACATCTCCTTCTAAATTGAGTAATGTTTCTATGGAAACGACTGGAAATTCTATTGGGTCACGAGTTTTCTCCTGTCCGATGCACTATTCCTCCTTTAACGCATCTCTCGATCCTTTACATTGACGAATTAACATAGAAATTGCGTCGCTATGAAATACTATGCGTTCTATGACATCTCCTTCTAAATTGAGTAACGTTTCTATGGAAACGGCTGAATATACTTTTGGGACACGAGTTTCTCCTGTCTGATGCACTATTCTCTCCTTTAACGCATCTCTCGATGCCTCACATTGACGAATTAACATAGAAATTGCGTCGCTATGAAAAACTATGCGTTCTATGACATCTCTTTCTAAATTGAGTAACGTTTCTATGGAAACGACTGGAAATTCTTTTGGGACAACGAGTTTCTCCTGTCCGATGCACTATTCCTCCTTTAACGCATCTCTCGATCCCTCACATTGGCGAATTAACATAGAAATTGCGTCGCTATGAAATACTATGCGTTCTATGACAACTCCTTCTAGATTGAGTAACGTTCCTATGGAAACGACTGGATATACTTTTGGGACACGAGTTTCCCCTGTCCGATGCACTATTCCTCCTTTAACGCACCTCTCGATCCCTCACATTGACGAATTAACATAGAAATTGCGTCGCTATGAAATACTATGCGTTCTATGACATCTCCTTCTAAATTGAGTAACATTTCTATGGAAACGACTGGAAATTCTTTTGGGACACGAGTTTCTCGTGTCCGATGCACTATTCCTCCTTTAACGCATCTCTCGATCCCTCACATTGACGAATTAAAACAGAAATTGTGTCGCTATGAAATACTATGCGTTCTGTGACATCTCCTTCTAAATTGAGTAACATTTCTATGGAAACGACAGGAATTTCTTTTGGAACACGAGTTTCTCCTGTCCGATGCACTATTCCTCCTTTAACGCATCTCTCGATCCCTCACATTGACGAATTAACATAGAAATTGCGTCGCTATGAAATACTATGCGTTCTATGACATCTCCTTCTAAATTGAGTAACGTTTCTATAGAAACGACTGGAAATTATTTTGGGACACGAGTTTCTCGTGTCCGATGCACTATTCCTCCTTTAACGCATCTCTCCATCCCTCACATTGACGGATTAACATAGAAATTGCGTCCTACGAAATACTATGGTTTCTATGACATCTCCTTCTAAATTGAGTAACGTTTCTATGGATACGACTGGAAATTCTTTTGGGACACGAGTTTCTCCTGTCCGATGCACTGTTCCTCCTTTAACGCATCTCTCGATCCCTCACATTGACGAATTAACATAGAGATTGCGTCGCTATGAAATACTATGCGTTCTATGACATCTCCTTCTAAATTGAGTAACGTTTCTATGGAAACGACTGGAAATTCTTTTGGGACACGAGTTTCTGCTGTCCGATGCACTATTCCTCCTTTAACGCATCTCACGATCCCTCATATTGACGAATTAACATAGAAATTGCGTCGCTATGAAATACTATGCGTTCTGTGACATCTCCTTCTAAATTGAGTAACGTTTCTATAAAAACGACTGAAATTCTCTTGGGACACGAGTTTCTCCTGTCCGATGCACTATTCCTCCTTTAACGCATCTCTCGATCCCTCACATTGACGAATTAACATAGAAATTGCGTCGCTATGTAATACTATGCGTTCTATGACATCTCCTTCTAAATTGAGTAACGTTTCTATGGAAACGACTGGATATATTTTTGGGTCACGAGTTTCTTCTATCCGATGCACTATTCCTCCTTTAACGCTCATCTCTCGATCCCTCACATTGACGAATTAACATAGAAATTGCGTCGCTATGTAATACTATGCATCCTATGACATCTCCTTCTAAATTGAGTAACGTTTCTGTGGGAACGACTGGATATTCTTTTGGGACACGAGGTTTCTCCTGTCAGATGCACTATTCCTCCTTTAACGCATCTCTCGATCCCTCACATTGACGAATTAACATAGAAATTGCGTCGCTATACAATACTATGCGTTCTATGACATCTCTTTCTAAATTGAGTAACGTTTCTATGGAAACGACTGGATATACTTCTGGGACACGAGTTTCTCCTGTCCGATGCACTATTCCTCCTTTAACGCATCTCTCGATCCCTCACATTGACGAATTAACACAGAAATTGCGTCGCTATGAAGTACTATGCGTTCTATGACATCTCCTTAAAAATTGAGTAACGTTTCTATGGAAACGACTGGAAATTCTTTTGGGACACGAGTTTCTCCTGTCCGATGCACTATTCCTCCTTTAACGCATCTCTCGATCCCTGACATTGACGAATTAACATAGAAAATGCGTCGCTATGAAATGCTATGCGTTCTATGACATCTCCTTCTAAATTGAGTAACGTTTCTATGGAAACGACTGGAGATACTTTTGGGACACGAGTTTCTCCTGTCTGATGCACTATTCCTCCTTTAACGCATCTCTCGATGCCTCACATTGACGAATTAACATAGAAATTGCGTCGCTATGAAAAACTATGCGTTCTATGACATCTCTTTCTAAATTGAGTAACGTTTCTATGGAAACGACTGGAAATTCTTTTGGGACTCGAGTTTCTCCTGTCCGATGCACTATTCCTCCTTTAACGCATCTCTCGATCCCTCACATTGACGAATTAACATAGAAATTGCGTCGCTCTGAAATATTATGCGTTCTATGACATCTCCTTCTAAATTGAGTAACGTTTCGTGGAAACGACTGGAAATTCTTTTCGGAGACGAGTTTCTCCTGTCCGATGCACTATTCCTCCTTTAACGCATCTCTCGATCCCTCACATTGGCGAATTAACATAGAGATTGCGTCGCTATGAAATACTATGCGTTCTATGACAACTCCTTCTAGATTGAGTAACGTTCCTATGGAAACGACTGGATATACTTTTGGGACACGAGTTTCCCCTGTCCGATGCACTATTCCTCCTTTAACGCATCTCTCGATCCCTCACATTGACGAATTAACATAGAAATTGCGTCGCTATGAAATACTATGCGTTCTATGACATCTCCTTCTAAATTGAGTAACGTTTCTATGGAAACGACTGGAAATTCTTTTGGGACACGAGTTTCTCGTGTCCGATGCACTATTCCTCCTTTAACGCATCTCTCGATCCCTCACATTGACGAATTAAAACAGAAATTGTGTCGCTATGAAATACTATGCGTTCTGTGACATCTCCTTCTAAATTGAGTAACATTTCTATGGAAAACGACAGGAATTTCTTTTGGAACACGAGTTTCTCCTGTCCGATGCACTATTCCTCCTTTAACGCATCTCTCGATCCCTCACATTGACGAATTAACATAGAAATTGCGTCGCTATGAAATACTATGCGTTCTATGACATCTCCTTCTAAATTGAGTAACGTTTCTATAGAAACGACTGGAAATTATTTTGGGACACGAGTTTCTCGTGTCCGATGCACTATTCCTCCTTTAACGCATCTCTCCATCCCTCACATTGACGGATTAACATAGAAATTGCGTCGCTATGAAATACTATGGGTTCTATGACATCTCCTTCTAAATTGAGTAACGTTTCTATGGATACGACTGGAAATTCTTTTGGGACACGAGTTTCTCCTGTCCGATGCACTGTTCCTCCTTTAACGCATCTCTCGATCCCTCACATTGACGAATTAACATAGAGATTGCGTCGCTATGAAATACTCTGCGTTCTATGACATCTCCTTCTAAATTGAGTAACGTTTCTATGGAAACGACTGGAAATTCTTTTGGGACACGAGTTTTCTGCTGTCCGATGCACTATTCCTCCTTTAACGCATCTCTCGATCCCTCATATTGACGAATTAACATAGAAATTGCGTCGCTATGAAATACTATGCGTTCTGTGACATCTCCTTCTAAATTGAGTAACGTTTCTATAAAAACGACTGGAAATTCTCTTGGGACACGAGTTTCTCCTGTCCGATGCACTATTCCTCCTTTAACGCATCTCTCGATCCCTCACATTGACGAATTAACATAGAAATTGCGTCGCTATGTAATACTATGCGTTCTATGACATCTCCTTCTAAATTGAGGTAACGTTTCTATGGAAACGACTGGATATATTTTTGGGTCACGAGTTTCTTCTATCCGATGCACTATTCCTCCTTTAACGCATCTCTCGATCCCTCACATTGACGAATTAACATAGAAATTGCGTCGCTATGTAATACTATGCATCCTATGACATCTCCTTCTAAATTGAGTAACGTTTCTGTGGGAACGACTGGATATTCTTTTGGGACACGAGTTTCTCCTGTCAGATGCACTATTCCTCCTTTAACGCATCTCTCGATCCCTCACATTGACGAATTAACATAGAAATTGCGTCGCTATACAATACTATGCGTTCTATGACATCTCTTTCTAAATTGAGTAACGTTTCTATGGAAACGACTGGATATACTTTTGGGACACGAGTTTCTCCTGTCCGATGCACTATTCCTCCTTTAACGCATCTCTCGATCCCTCACATTGACGAATTAACACAGAAATTGCGTCGCTATGAAGTACTATGCGTTCTATGACATCTCCTTAAAATTGAGTAACGTTTCTATGGAAACGACTGGAAATTCTTTTGGGACACGAGTTTCTCCTGTCCGATGCACTATTCCTCCTTTAACGCATCTCTCGATCCCTGACATTGACGAATTAACATAGAAATTGCGTCGCTATGAAATACTATGTGTTCTATGACATCTCCTTCTAAATTGAGTAACGTTTCTATGGAAACGACTGGAGATACTTTTGGGACACGAGTTTCTCCTGTCCGATGCACTATTCCTCCTTTAACGCATCTCTCGATCCCTCACATTTACGAATTAACACAGAAATTGTGTTGCCATGAAATACTATGCGTTCTATGACATCTCCTTCTAAATTGACTAACGGTCCTATGGAAACGACTGGATATACTTTTGGGACACGAGTTTCTCCTGTCCGATGCACTATTCCTCCTTTAACGCATCTCTCGATCCCTCACATTGACGAATTAACATAGAAATTGCGTCGCTATGAAATACTATGCGTTCTATGACATCTCCTTCTAAATTGAGTAAGGTTTCCATTGTAACGACTGGAAATTATTTTGGGACACGAGTTTCTCCTGTCCGATGCACTATTCCTCCTTTAACGCATCTCTCGATCCCTCACATTGACGGATTGCCATAGAAATTGCGTCGCTATGAAATACTATGGGTTCTATTACATCTTCTTCTAAATTGAGTAGCGTTTCTATGGAAACGACTGGAAATTCTTTTGGGACTCGAGTTTCTCCTGTCCGATGCACTATTCCTCCTTTAACGCATCTCTCGATCCCTCACATTGACGAATTAACATAGAAATTGCGTCGCTATGCAATACTATGCGTTCTATGACATCTCCTTCTAAATTGAGTAACGTTTCTATGGAAATGACTGGAAATTCTTTTGGGTCACGAGTTTCTCCTGTCCGATGCATTATTCCTCCTTTAACGCATCTCTCGATCCCTCACATTGACGAATTAACATAGATATTGCGTCGCTATGAAATACTATGCGTTCTATGACATCTCCTTCTAAATTGAGTAACGTTTCTATGGAAACGACTGAATATACTTTTGGGACACGAGTTTCTCCTGTCCGATGCACTATTCCTCCTTTAACGCATCTCTCGATCCCTCACATTGACGAATTAATATAGAAATTGCGTCGCTATGAAATACTATGCGTTCCATGACATCTCTTTCTAAATTGAGTAACGTTTCTATTGTAACGACTGGAAATTACTTTGGGACACGAGTTTCTGCTGTCCGATGCACTATTCATCCTTTAACGCATCTCTCAATCCCTCACATTGACGGATTAACATAGAAATTGCGTCGCTATGAAATAGTATGCGATCTATGACATCTCCTTCTAAATTGAGTAACGTTTCTATGGAAACGACTGGAAATTCTTTTGGGACACGAGTTTCTCCTATCCGATGCACTATTCCTCCTTTAACGCATCTCTCGATCCCTCACATTGACGAATTAACATAGAAATTGCGTCGCTATGAAATACTATGCGTTCTATGACAACTCCTTCTAGATTGAGGAACGTTCCTATGGAAACGACTGGATATATTTTGGGACACGAGTTTCCCCTGTCCGATGCACTATTCCTCCTTTAACGCATCCCTCGATCCCTCACATTGACGAATTAACATAGAAATTTCGTCGCTATGAAATACTATGCGTTCTATGATATCTCCTTCTAAATTGAGTAACGTTTTTATGGAAACGACTGGAAATTCTTTTGGGACACGAGTTTCTCGTGTCCGACGCACTATTCCTCCTTTAACGCATCTCTCGATCCCTCACATTGACGAATTAAAACAGAAATTGTGTCGCTATGAAATACTATGCGTTCTGTGACATCTCCTTCTAAATTGAGTAACGTTTCTATGGATACGACTGGAAATTCTTTTGGGACACGAGTTTCTCCTGTCCGATGCACTGTTCCTCTTTTAACGCATCTCTCGATCCCTCACATTGACGAATTAACATAGAAATTGCGTCGCTATGAAATACTATGCGTTCTATGACATCTCCTTCTAAATTGAATAACGTTTCTATGGAAACGACTGGAAATTCTTTTGGGACACGAGTTTCTCCTGTCCAATGCACTATTCCTCCTTTAACGCATCTCTCGATCCCTCATATTGACGAATTAACATAGAAATTGCGTCGCTATGAAATACTATGCGTTCTATGACATCTCCTTCTAAATTGAGTAACGTTTCTATGGAAACGACTGGAAATTCTCTTGGGACACGAGTTTCTCCTGTCCGATGCACTATTCCTCCTTTAACGCATCTCTTGATCCCTCACATTGACGAATTAACATAGAAATTGCGTCGCTATGAAATACTATGCGTTCTATGACATCTCCTTCTAAATTGAGTAACGTTTCTATGGAAACGACTGGATATACTTTTGGGACACGAGTTTCTCCTGTCCGATGCACTATTCCTCCTTTAACGCATCTCTCGATCCCTCACATTGACGAATTAACACAGAAATTGCGTCGCTATGAAGTACTATGCGTTCTATGACATCTCCTTTAAAATTGAGTAAGGTTTCTATGGAAACGACTGGAAATTCTTTTGGGACACGAGTTTCTCCTGTCCGATGCACTATTCCTCCTTTAACGCATCTCTCGATCCCTGACATTGACGAATTAACATAGAAATTGCGTCGCTATGAAATACTATGCGTTCTATGACATCTCCTTCTAAATTGAGTAACGTTTCTATGGAAACGTCTGGAGATACTTTTGGGACACGAGTTTCTTCTGCCCGATGCACTATTCCTCCTTTAACGCATCTCTCGATCCCTCACATTTACGAATTAACACAGAAATTGTGTCGCTTTGAAATACTATGCGTTCTATGACATCTCCTTCTATATTGAGTAACGTTCCTATGGAAACGACTGGTTATACTTTTGGGACACGAGTTTCTCCTGTCCGATGCACTATTCCTCCTTTAACGCATCTCTCGATCCCTCACATTGACGAATTAACATAGAAATTGCGTCGCTATGAAATACTATGCGTTCTATGACATCTCCTTCTAAATTGAGTAACGTTTCTATTGTAACGACTGGAAATTATTTTGGGACACGAGTTTCTCCTGTCCGATGCACTATTCCTCCTTTAACGCATCTCTCGATCCCTCACATTGACGGATTAACTTAGAAATTGCGTCGCTATGAAATACTATGGGTTCTATGACATCTCCTTCTAAATTGAGTAGCGTTTCTATTGAAACGACTGGAAATTCTTTTGGGACACGAGTTTCTCCTGTCCGATGCACTATTCCTCCTTTAATGCATCTCTCGATCCCTCACATTGACGAATTAACATAGAAATTGCGTCGCTATGAAATACTATGCGTTCTATGACATCTCCTTCTAAATTGAGTAACGTTTCTATTGTAACGACTGGAAATTATTTTGGGACACGAGTTTCTCCTGTCCGATGCACTATTCCTCTTTTAACGCATCTCTCGATCCCTCACTTTGACGGATTAACTTAGAAATTGCGTCGCTATGAAATACTATGGGATCTATGACATCTCCTTCTAAATTGTGTAGCGTTTCTATTGAATTGACTGGAAATTCTTTTGGGACACGAGTTTCTCCTGTCCGATGCACTATTCCTCCTTTAACGCATCTCTCGATCCCTCACATTGACGAATTAACATAGAAATTGCGTCGCTATGAAATACTATGCGTTCTATGACATCTCCTTCTAAATTGAGTAACGTTTCTATTGTAACGACTGGAAATTATTTTGGGACACGAGTTTCTCCTGTCCGATGCACTATTCCTCCTTTAACGCATCTCTCGATCCCTCACATTGACGGATTAACATAGAAATTGCGTTGCTATGAAATACTATGCGTTCTATGACATCTCCTTCTAAATTGAGTAACGTTTCTATGGAATCGACTGTAAATTCTTTTGGGACACGAGTTTCTCGTGTCCGATGCACTATTCCTCCTTTAACGCATCTCTCCATCCCTCACATTGACGGATTAACATAGAAATTGCGTCGCTATGATATACAATGGGTTCTATGACATCTCCTTCTAAATTGAGTAACGTTTCTATGGATACGACTGGAAATTCTTTTGGGACACGAGTTTCTCCTGTCCGATGCACTGTTCCTCTTTTAACGCATCTCTCGATCCCTCACATTGACGAATTAACATAGAAATTGCGTCGCTATGAAATACTATGCGTTCTATGACATCTCCTCCTAAATTGAGTAACGTTTCTATGGAAACGACTGGAAATTCTTTTGGGACACGAGTTTCTCCTGTCCAATGCACTATTCCTCCTTTAACGCATCTCTCGATCCCTCATATTGACGAATTAACATGGAAATTGCGTCGCTATGAAATACTATGCGTTCTATGACATCTCCTTCTAAATTGAGTAACGTTTCTATGGAAACGACTGGAAACTCTCTTGGGACACGAGTTTCTCCTGTCCGATGCACTATTCCTCCTGTAACGCATCTCTCGTTCCCTCACATTGACGAATTAACATAGAAATTGCGTCGCTATGAAATACTATGCGTTCTATGAAATCTCCTTCTAAATTGAGTAACGTTTCTATGGAAACGACTGGATATACTTTTGGGACACGAGTTTCTCCTGTCCGATGCACTATTCCTCCTTTAACGCATCTCTCGATCCCTCACATTGACGAATTAACACAGAAATTGCGTCGCTATGAAGTACTATGCGTTCTATGACATCTCGTTTAAAATTGAGTAAGGTTTCTATGGAAACGACTGGAAATTCTTTTGGGACACGAGTTTCTCCTGTCCGATGCACTATTCCTCCTTTAACGCATCTCTCGATCCCTGACATTGACGAATTAACATAGAAATTGCGTCGCTATGAAATACTATGCGTTCTATGACATCTCCTTCTAAATTGAGTAACGTTTCTATGGAAACGTCTGGAGATACTTTTGGGACACGAGTTTCTTCTGCCCGATGCACTATTCCTCCTTTAACGCATCTCTCGATCCCTCACATTTACGAATTAACACAGAAATTGTGTCGCTATGAAATACTATGCGTTCTATGACATCTCCTTCTAAATTGAGTAACGTTCCTATGGAAACGACTCTGTATACTTTTGGGACACGAGTTTCTCCTGTCCGATGCACTATTCCTCCTTTAACGCATCTCTCGATCCCTCACATTGACGAATTAACATAGAAATTGCGTCGCTATGAAATACTATGCGTTCTATGACATCTCCTTCTAAATTGAGTAACGTTTCTATTGTAACGACTGGAAATTATTTTGGGACACGAGTTTCTCCTGTCCGATGCACTATTCCTCCTTTAACGCATCTCTCGATCCCTCACATTGACGGATTAACTTAGAAATTGCGTCGCTATGAAATACTATGGGTTCTATGACATCTCCTTCTAAGTTGAGTAGCGTTTCTATTGAAACGACTGGAAATTCTTTTGGGACACGAGTTTCTCCTGTCCGATGCACTATTCCTCCTTTAATGCATCTCTCGATCCCTCACATTGACGAATTAACATAGAAATTGCGTCGCTATGAAATACTATGCGTTCTATGACATCTCCTTCTAAATTGAGTAACGTTTCTATTGCACGACTGGAAATTATTTTGGGACACGAGTTTCTCCTGTCCGATGCACTATTCCTCTTTTAACGCATCTCTCGATCCCTCACATTGACGGATTAACATAGAAATTGCGTCGCTATGAAGTACTATGCGTTCTATGACATCTCCTTCTAAATTGAGTAACGTTTCTATGGAAACGACTGGAAATTCCTTTGGGACACGAGTTTCTCCTGTCGATGCACTATTCCTCCTTTAACGCAACTCTTGATCCCTCACATTGACGAATTAACATAGAAATTGCGTCGCTATGAAATACTATGCGTTCTATGACATCTCCCTCTAAATTGAGTAACGTTTCTATGTAAACGACTGGAAATTCTTTTGGGACACGAGTTTCTCCTGTCCAATGCACTATTCCTCCTTTAACGCATCTCTCGATCCCTCATATTGACGAATTAACATAGAAATTGCGTCGCTATGAAATACTATGCGTTCGATGACATCTCCTTCTAAATTGAGTAACGTTTCTATGGAAACGACTGGAAATTCTCTTGGGACACGAGTTTCTCCTGTCCGATGCACTATTCCTCCTTTAACGCATCTCTCGATCCCTCACATTGACGAATTAACATAGAAATTGCGTCGCTATGAAATACTATGCGTTCTATGACATCTCCTTCTAAATTGAGTAACGTTTCTATGGAAACGACAGGATATACTTTTGGGACACGAGTTTCTCCTGTCCGATGCACTATTCCTCCTTTAACGCATCTCTCGATCCCTCACATTGACGAATTAACACAGAAATTGCGTCGCTATGAAGTACTATGCGTTCTATGACATCTCCTTTAAAATTGAGTAAGGTTTCTATGGAAACGACTGGAAATTCTTTTGGGACACGAGTTTCTCCTGTCCGATGCTCTATTCCTCCTTTAACGCATCTCTCGATACCTGACATTGACGAATTAACATAGAAATTGCGTCGCTATGAAATACTATGCGTTCTATGACATCTCCTTCTAAATTGAGTAACGTTTCTATGGAAACGTCTGGAGATACTTTTGGGACACGAGTTTCTTCTGCCCGATGCACTATTCCTCCTTTAACGCATCTCTCGATCCCTCACATTTACGAATTAACACAGAAATTGTGTCGCTATGAAATACTATGCGTTCTATGACATCTCCTTCTATATTGAGTAACGTTCCTATAGAAACGAATGGGTATACTTTTGGGACACGAGTTTCTCCTGTCCGATGCACTATTCCTCCTTTAACGCATCTCTCGATCCCTCACGTTGACGAATTAACATAGAAATTGCGTCGCTATGAAATACTATGCGTTCTATGACATCTCCTTCTAAATTGAGTAACGTTTCTATTGTAACGACTGGAAATTATTTTGGGACACGAGTTTCTCCTGTCCGATGCACTATTCCTCCTTTAACGCATCTCTCGATCCCTCACATTGACGGATTAACATAGAATTTGCGTCGCTATGAAATACTACGGGTTCTGTGACATCTCCTTCTAAATTGAGTAGCGTTGCTATGGAAACGACTGGAAATTCTTTTGGGACACGAGTTTCTCCTGTCCAATGCACTATTCCTCCTTTAACGCATCTCTCGATCCCTCATATTGACGAATTAACATAGAAATTGCGTCGCTATGAAATACTATGCGTTCTATGACATCTCCTTCTAAATTGAGTAACGTTTCTATGGAAACGACTGGAAATTCTCTTGGGACACGAGTTTCTCCTGTCCGATGCACTATTCCTCCTTTAACGAATCTCTCGATCCCTCACATTGACGAATTAACATAGAAATTGCGTCGCTATGAAATACTATGCGTTCTATGACATCTCCTTCTAAATTGAGTAACGTTTCTATGGAAACGACTGGATATACTTTTGGGACACGAGTTTCTCCTGTCCGATGCACTATTCCTCCTTTAACGCATCTCTCGATCCCTCACATTGACGGATTAACTTAGAAATTGCGTCGCTATGAAATACTATGGGTTCTATGACATCTCCTTCTAAATTGAGTAGCGTTTCTATTGAAACGACTGGAAATTCTTTTGGGACACGAGTTTCTCCTGTCCGATGCACTATTCCTCCTTTAACGCATCTCTCGATCCCTCACATTGACGAATTAACATAGAAATTGCGTCGCTATGAAATACTATGCGTTCTATGACATCTCCTTCTTAATTGAGTAACGTTTCTATTGTAACGACTGGAAATTATTTTGGGACACGATTTTCTCCTGTCCGATGCACTATTCCTCCTTTAACGCATCTCTCGATCCCTCACATTGACGGATTAACTTAGAAATTGCGTCGCTATGAAATACTATGGGATCTATGACATCTCCTTCTAAATTGAGTAGCGTTTCTATTGAAACGACTGGAAATTCTTTTGGGACACGAGTTTCTCCTGTCCGATGCACTATTCCTCCTTTAACGCATCTCTCGATCCCTCACATTGACGAATTAACATAGAAATTGCGTCGCTATGAAATACTATGCGTTCTATGACATCTCCTTCTAAATTGAGTAACGTTTCTATTGTAACGACTGGAAATTATTTTGGGACACGAGTTTCTCCTGTCCGATGCACTATTCATCCTTTAACGAATCTCTCGATCCCTCACATTGACGGATTAACATAGAAATTGCGTTGCTATGAAATACTATGCGTTCTATGACATCTCCTTCTAAATTGAGTAACGTTTCTATGGAATCGACTGGAAATTCTTTTGGGACTCGAGTTTCTCGTGTCCGATGCACTATTCCTCCTTTAACGCATCTCTCCATCCCTCACATTGACGGATTAACATAGAAATTGCGTCGCAATGATATACAATGGGTTCTATGACATCTCCTTCTAAATTGAGTAACGTTTCTATGGATACGACTGGAAATTCTTTTGGGACACGAGTTTCTCCTGTCCGATGCACTGTTCCTCTTTTAACGCATCTCTCGATCCCTCACATTGACGAATTAACATAGAAATTGCGTCGCTATGAAATACTATGCGTTCTATGACATCTCCTCCTAAATTGAGTAACGTTTCTATGGAAACGACTGGAAATTCTTTTGGGACACGAGTTTCTCCTGTCCAATGCACTATTCCTCCTTTAACGCATCTCTCGATCCCTCATATTGACGAATTAACATGGAAATTGCGTCGCTATGAAATACTATGCATTCTATGACATCTCCTTCTAAATTGAGTAACGTTTCTATGGAAACGACTGGAAATTCTCTTGGGACACGAGTTTCTCCTGTCCGATGCACTATTCCTCCTGTAACGCATCTCTCGTTCCCTCACATTGACGAATTAACATAGAAATTGCGTCGCTATGAAATACTATGCGTTCTATGACATCTCCTTCTAAATTAAGTAACGTTTCTATGGAAACGACTGGATATACTTTTGGGACACGAGTTTCTCCTGTCCGATGCACTATTCCTCCTTTAACGCATCTCTCGATCCCTCACATTGACGAATTAACACAGAAATTGCGTCGCTATGAAGTACTATGCGTTCTATGACATCTCGTTTAAAATTGAGTAAGGTTTCTATGGAAACGACTGGAAATTCTTTTGGGTCACGAGTTTCTCCTGTCCGATGCACTATTCCTCCTTTAACGCATCTCTCGATCCCTGACATTGACGAATTAACATAGAAATTGCGTCGCTATGAAATACTATGCGTTCTATGACATCTCCTTCTAAATTGAGTAACGTTTCTATGGAAACGTCTGGAGATACTTTTGGGACACGAGTTTCTTCTGCCCGATGCACTATTCCTCCTTTAACGCATCTCTCGATCCCTCACATTTACGAATTAACACAGAAATTGTGTCGCTATGAAATACTATGCGTTCTATGACATCTCCTTCTAAATTGAGTAACGTTCCTATTGAAACGCTGGGTATACTTTTGGACACGAGTTTCTCCTGTCCGATGCACTATTCCTCCTTTAACGCATCTCTTGATCCCTCACATTGACGAATTAACATAGAAATTGCGTCGCTATGAAATACTATGCGTTCTATGACATCTCCTTCTAAATTGAGTAACGTTTCTATTGTAACGACTGGAAATTATTTGGGACACGAGTTTCTCCTGTCCGATGCACTATTCCTCCTTTAACGCATCTCTCGATCCCTCACATTGACGGATTAACATAGAAATTGCGTCGCTATGAAATACTATGGGTTCTATGACATCTCCTTCTAAATTGAGTAGCGTTTCTATTGAAACGACTGGAAATACTTTTGGGACACGAGTTTCTCCTGTCCGATGCACTATTCCTCCTTTAACGCATCTCTCGATCCCTCACATTGAGGAATTAACATAGAAATTGCGTCGCTATGAAATACTATGCGTTCTATGACATCTCCTTCTAAATTGAGTAACGTTTCTATTGTAACGACTGGAAATTATTTTGGGACACGAGTTTCTCCTGTCCGATGCACTATTCATCCTTTAACGCATCTCTCGATCCCTCATATTGACGGATTAACATAGAAATTGCGTCGCTATGAAGTACTATGCGTTCTATGACATCTCCTTCTGAATTGAGTAACGTTTCTATGGAAACGACTGGAAATTCCTTTGGGACACGAGTTTCTCCTGTCGATGCACTATTCCTCCTTTAACGCAACTCTTGATCACTCACATTGACGAATTAACATAGAAATTGCGTCGCTATGAAATACTATGCGTTCTATGACATCTCCCTCTAAATTGAGTAACGTTTCTATGTAAACGAATGGAAATTCTTTTGGGACACGAGTTTCTCCTGTCTGATGCACTATTCCTCCTTTAACGCATCTCTCTATCCCTCATATTGACGAATTAACATAGAAATTGCGTCGCTATGAAATACTATGCGTTCTATGACATCTCCTTCTAAATTGAGTAACGACTATGGAAACGACTGGAAATTCTTTTGGGACACGAGTTACTCCTGTCCGATGCACTATTCCCCCTTTAACGCATCTCTCGATCCCTCAAATTGACGAATTAACATAGAAATTGCGTCGCTATGAAATACTATGCGTTCTATGACATCTCCTTCTAAATTGAGTAATGTTTCTATGGAAACGACTGGAAATTCTTTTGGGACACGAGGTTCTCCTGTCCGATGCACTATTCCTCCTTTATCGCATCTCTCGATCCCTCACATTGACGAATTAACATAGAAATTGCGTCGCTATGAAATACTATGCATCCCATGACATCGCCTTCTAAATTGAGTAACGTTTCTATGGAAACGACTGGAAATTCTTTTGGGACACGAGTTTCTCCTGTCCGATGCACTATTCCTCCTTTAACGCATCTCTCGATCCCTCACATTGACGAATTAACATAGAAATTGCGTCGCTATGAAATACTATGCGTTCTATGACATCTCCTTCTAAATTGAGTAACGTTTCTAGGGAAACGACTGAATATACTTTTGGGACACGAGTTTCTCCTGTCTGATGCACTATTCCTCCTTTAACGCATCTCTCGATCCCTTACATTGACGAATTAATATAGAAATTGCGTCGCTATGTAATACTATGCGTTCCATGACATCTCCTTCTAAATTGAGTAACGTTTCTATTGTAACGACTGGAAATTACTATGGGACACGAGTTTCTCCTGTCCGATGCACTATTCATCCTTTAACGCATCTCTCGATCCCTCACATTGACGGATTAACATAGAAATTGCGTCGCTATGAAATACTATGCGTTCTATGACATCTCCTTTTAAATTGAGTAACGTTTCTATGGAAACGACTGGAAATTCTTTTGGGACACGAGTTTCTCCTGTCCGATTCACTATTCCCCCTTTAACGCATCTCTCGATACCTCACATTGACGAATTAACATAGAAATTGCGTCGCTATGAAATACTATGCGTTCAATGACATCTCCTTCTAAATTGAGTAACGTTTCTATGGAAACGACTGGATATACTTTTGGGACACGAGATTCTCCTGTCCGATGCACTATTCCTCCTTTAATGCATCTCTCGTTCCCTCAAATTTACGAATTAACATAGAAATTGCGTCGTTATGAAATACTATGCGTTCTATGACATCTCCTTCTAAATTGAGTAAGATTTCTATGGAAACGACTGGAAATTCTTTTGGGACACGAGTTTCTCCTGTCCGATGCACTATTCCTCCTTTAACGCATCTCTCGATCCCTCACATTGACGAATTAACATAGAAATTGCGTCGCTATGAAATACTATGCATCCTATGACATCTCCTTCTAAATTGAGTAACGTTTCTATGGAAACGACTGGAAATTCTTTTGGGACACGAGTTTCTCCTGTCCGATGCACTATTCCTCCTTTAACGCATCTCTCGATCCCTCACATTGACGAATTAACATAGAAATTGCGTCGGTATGAAATACTATGCGTTCTATGACATCTCCTTCTAAATTGAGTAATGTTTCAATGGAAATGACTGAAAATTCTTTTGGGTCACGAGTTTCTCCTGTCCGATGCACTATTCCTCCTTTAACGCATCTCTCGATCCCTTACATTGACGAATTAACATAGAAATTGCGTCGCTATGAAATACTATGCGTTCTATGACATCTCCTTCGAAATTGAGTAACGTTTCTATGGAAACGACTGAATATACTTTTGGGACACGAGTTTCTCCTGTCTGATGCACTATTCCTCCTTTAACGCATCTCTGGATGCCTCACATTAACGAATTAACTTAGAAATTGCGTCGCTATGAAAAACTTTGCGTTCTATGACATCTCTTTCTAAATTGCGTAACGTTTCTATGGAAACGACTGGAAATTCTTTTGGGACACGAGTTTCTCCTGTCTGATGCACTATTCCTCCTTTAACGCATCTCTCTATCCCTCATTTTGACGAATTAACATAGAAATTGCGTCGCTATGAAATACTATGCGTTCTATGACATCTCCTTCTAAATTGAGTAACGTTTCTATGGAAACGACTGGAATTTCTTTTGGGACACGAGTTTCTCCTGTCCGATGCACTATTCCTCCTTTAACGCATCTCTCGATCCCTCACATTGACGAATTAACATAGAAATTGTGTCGCTATGAAATACTATGCGTTCTATGACATCTCCTTCTAAATTGAGTAATGTTTCTATGGAAATGACTGGAAATTCTTTTGGGTCAGGAGTTTCTCCTGTCCGATGCACTATTCCTCCTTTAACGCATTTCTCGATCCCTTACATTGCCGAATTAACATAGAAATTGCGTCGCTATGAAATACTATGCGTTCTATGACATCTCCTTCTAAATTGAGTAACGTTTCTATGGAAACGACTGAATATACTTTTGGGACACGAGTTTCTCCTGTCTGATGCACTATTCCTCCTTTAACGCATCTCTCGATGCCTCACATTAACGAATTAACACAGAAATTGCGTCGCTATGAAATACTATGCGTTCTATGACATCTCCTTCTAAATTGAGTAACGTTTCTATGGAAGCGACTGGAAATTCTTTTGGGACACGAGTTTCTCCTGTCCGATGCACTATTCCTCCTTTAACGCATCTCTCGTTCCCTCACATTGACGAATTAACATAGAAATTGCGTCGCTATGAAATACTATGCGTTCTATGAAATCTCCTTCTAAATTGAGTAATGTTTCTATGGAAACGACTGGAAATTCTTTTGGGACTCGAGTTTCTCCTGTCCGATGCACTATTCCTCCTTTAACGCATCTCTCGATCCCTCACATTGATGAATTAACATAGAAATTGCGTCCCTATGAAATACTATGCGTTCTATGACATCTCCTTCTAAATTGAGTAACGTTTCTATGGAAACGACTGGAAATTCTTTTGGGACACGAGTTTCTCCTGTCTGATGCACTATTCCTAATTTAACGCATCTCTCGATCCCTCACATTGACGAATTAACATAGAAATTGCGTCGCTATAAAATACTATGCGTTCTATGACATCTCCTTCAGAAATTGAGTAACGTTTCTGTGGAAACGACTGGAAATTCTTTTGGGACACGAGTTTCTCCTGTCCGATGCACTATTCCTCCTTTAGCGCATCTCTCGATCCCTCACATTGACGAATTAACATAGAAATTGCGTCGCTATGAAATACTATGCGTCCTATGACAACTCCTTCTAGATTGTGTAACGTTCCTATCGTAACGACTGGATATACTTTTGGGACACGAGTTTCCCCTGTCCGATGCACTATTCCTCCTTTAACGCATCTATCGATCCCTCACATTGACGAATTAACATAGAAATTGCGTCGCTATGAAATACTATGCGTTCTATGACATCTCCTTCTAAATTGAGTAACGTTTCTGTGGAAACGACTGAAAATTCTTTTGGGACACGAGTTACTCGTTTCCGATGCACAATTCCTCCTTTAACGCATCCCTCGATCCCTCACATTGACGAATTAACACAGAAATTGCGTCGCTATGAAATACTATGCGTTCTGTGACAACTCCTTCTAAATTGAGTAAATTACTATGGAAACGACTGGAATTTCTTTTGGGACACGAGTTTCTCGTGTCCGATGCACTATTCCTCCTTTAACGCATCTCTCGATCCCTCACATTGACGCATTAACATAGAAATTGCGTCGCTATGAAATACTATGCGTTCTATGACATCTCCTTCTAAATTGAGTAACGTTTCTATTGGAACGACTGGAAATTATTTTGGGACACGAGTTTCTCCTGTCCGATGCACTATTCCTATTTTAACGCATCTCTCGATCCCCCCACATTGACGGATTAACGTAGAAATTGAGTCGCTATGAAATACTATGGGTTCTATGACATCTCCATCTAAATTGAGTAACGTTTCTATGGATACGACTGGAAATTCTTTTGGGACACGAGTTTCTCCAGTCCGATGCACTATTCCTCCTTTAACGCATCTCTCGATCCTTCACATTGACGAATTAACATAGAAGTGGCGTCGCTATGAAATACTATGCGTTCTATGACATCTCTTTCTAAATTGAGTAAGGTTTCTTTGGAAACGACTGGAAATTCTTTTGGGACACGGGTTTCTCCTGTCCGATGCACTATTCCTCCTTTAACGCATCCCTCGATCCCTCACATTGACGAATTAACACAGAAATTGCGTCGCTATGAAATACTATGCGTTCTGTGACAACTCCTTCTAAATTGAGTAAATTACTATGGAAACGACTGGAAATTCTTTTGGGACACGAGTTTCTCCTGTCCGATTCACTATTCCCCCTTTAACGCATCTCTCGATACCTCACATTGACGAATTAACATAGAAATTGCGTCGCTATGAAATACTATGCGTTCAATGACATCTCCTTCTAAATTGAGTAACGTTTCTATGGAAACGACTGGATATACTTTTGGGACACGAGATTCTCCTGTCCGATGCACTATTCCTCCTTTAACGCATCTCTCGTTCCCTCAAATTGACGAATTAACATAGAAATTGCGTCGTTATGAAATACTATGCGTTCTATGACATCTCCTTCTAAATTGAGTAAGATTTCTATGGAAACGACTGGAAATTCTTTTGGGACACGAGTTTCTCCTGTCCGATGCACTATTCCTCCTTTAACGCATCTCTCGATCCCTCACATTGACGAATTAACATAGAAATTGCGTCGCTATGAAATACTATGCATCCTATGACATCTCCTTCTAAATTGAGTAACGTTTCTATGGAAACGACTGGAAATTCTTTTGGGACACGAGTTTCTCCTGTCCGATGCACTATTCCTCCTTTAACGCATCTCTCGATCCCTCACATTGACGAATTAACATAGAAATTGCGTCGTTATGAAATACTATGGGTTCTATGACATCCCCTTCTAAATTGAGTAACGCTTCTATGGAAACGACTGGAAATTCTTTTGGGACACGGGTTTCTCCTGTCCGAAGCACTATTCCTCCTTTAACGCATCTCTCGATCCCTCACATTGACGAATTAACATAGAAATTGCGTCGGTATGAAATACTATGCGTTCTATGACATCTCCTTCTAAATTGAGTAATGTTTCAATGGAAATGACTGAAAATTCTTTTGGGTCACGAGTTTCTCCTGTCCGATGCACTATTCCTCCTTTAACGCATCTCTCGATCCCTTACATTGACGAATTAACATAGAAATTGCGTCGCTATGAAATACTATGCGTTCTATGACATCTCCTTCGAAATTGAGTAACGTTTCTATGGAAACATCTGAATATACTTTTGGGACACGAGTTTCTCCTGTCTGATGCACTATTCCTCCTTTAACGCATCTCTGGATGCCTCACATTAACGAATTAACTTAGAAATTGCGTCGCTATGAAAAACTTTGCGTTGTATGACATCTCTTTCTAAATTGCGTAACGTTTCTATGGAAACGACTGGAAATTCTTTTGGGACACGAGTTTCTCCTGTCCGATGCACTATTCCTCCTTTAACGCATCTCACGATCGCTCACATTTACGAATTAACACAGAAATTGCGTCGCTATGAAATACTATGCGTTCTATGACATCTCCTTCTAAATTGAGTAACGTTTCTATGGAAGCGACTGGAAATTCTTTTGGGACACGAGTTTCTCCTGTCCGATGCACTATTCCTCCTTTAACGCATCTCTCGTTCCCTCACATTGACGAATTAACATAGAAATTGCGTCGCTATGAAATACTATGCGTTCTATGAAATCTCCTTCTAAATTGAGTAATGTTTCTATGGAAACGACTGGAAATTCTTTTGGGACTCGAGTTTCTCCTGTCCGATGCACTATTCCTCCTTTAACGCATCTCTCGATCCCTCACATTGATGAATTAACATAGAAATTGCGTCCCTATGAAATACTATGCGTTCTATGACATCTCCTTCTAAATTGAGTAACGTTTCTATGGAAACGACTGGAAATTCTTTTGAGACACGAGTTTCTCCTGTCTGATGCACTATTCCTAATTTAACGCATCTCTCGATCCCTCACATTGACGAATTAACATAGAAATTGCGTCGCTATAAAATACTATGCGTTCTATGACATCTCCTTCAGAAATTGAGTAACGTTTCTGTGGAAACGACTGGAAATTCTTTTGGGACACGAGTTTCTCCTGTCCGATGCACTATTCCTCCTTTAGCGCATCTCTCGATCCCTCACATTGACGAATTAACATAGCAATTGCGTCGCTATGAAATACTATGCGTCCTATGACAACTCCTTCTAGATTGTGTAACGTTCCTATCGTAACGACTGGATATACTTTTGGGACACGAGTTTCCCCTGTCCGATGCACTATTCCTCCTGTAACGCATCTATCGATCCCTCACATTGACGAATTAACATAGAAATTGCGTCGTTATGAAATACTATGGGTTCTATGACATCCCCTTCTAAATTGAGTAACGCTTCTATGGAAACGACTGGAAATTCTTTTGGGACACGGGTTTCTCCTGTCCGATGCACTATTCCTCTTTTAACGCATCTCTCGATCCCTCACATTGACGAATTAACATAGAAATTGCGTCGGTATGAAATACTATGCGTTCTATGACATCTCCTTCTAAATTGAGTAATGTTTCAATGGAAATGACTGAAAATTCTTTTGGGTCACGAGTTTCTCCTGTCCGATGCACTATTCCTCCTTTAACGCATCTCTCGATCCCTTACATTGACGAATTAACATAGAAATTGCGTCGCTATGAAATACTATGCGTTCTATGACATCTCCTTCGAAATTGAGTAACGTTTCTATGGAAACGACTGAATATACTTTTGGGACACGAGTTTCTCCTGTCTGATGCACTATTCCTCCTTTAACGCATCTCTGGATGCCTCACATTAACGAATTAACTTAGAAATTGCGTCGCTATGAAAAACTTTGCGTTCTATGACATCTCTTTCTAAATTGCGTAACGTTTCTATGGAAACGACTGGAAATTCTTTTGGGACACGAGTTTCTCCTGTCCGATGCACTATTCCTCCTTTAACGCATCTCACGATCGCTCACATTTACGAATTAACACAGAAATTGCGTCGCTATGAAATACTATGCGTTCTATGACATCTCCTTCTAAATTGAGTAACGTTTCTATGGAAGCGACTGGAAATTCTTTTGGGACACGAGTTTCTCCTGTCCGATGCACTATTCCTCCTTTAACGCATCTCTCGTTCCCTCACATTGACGAATTAACATAGAAATTGCGTCGCTATGAAATACTATGCGTTCTATGAAATCTCCTTCTACATTGAGTAATGTTTCTATGGTAACGACTGGAAATTCTTTTGGGACTCGAGTTTCTCCTGTCCGATGCACTATTCCTCCTTTAACGCATCTCTCGATCCCTCACATTGATGAATTAACATAGAAATTGCGTCCCTATGAAATACTATGCGTTCTATGACATCTCCTTCTAAATTGAGTAACGTTTCTATGGAAACGACTGGAAATTCTTTTGGGACACGAGTTTCTCCTGTCTGATGCACTATTCCTAATTTAACGCATCTCTCGATCCCTCACATTGACGAATTAACATAGAAATTGCGTCGCTATAAAATACTATGCGTTCTATGACATCTCCTTCAGAAATTGAGTAACGTTTCTGTGGAAACGACTGGAAATTCTTTTGGGACACGAGTTTCTCCTGTCCGATGCACTATTCCTCCTTTAGCGCATCTCTCGATTCCTCACATTGACGAATTAACATAGAAATTGCGTCGCTATGAAATACTATGCGTCCTATGACAACTCCTTCTAGATTGTGTAACGTTCCTATCGTAACGACTGGATATACTTTTGGGACACGAGTTTCCCCTGTCCGATGCACTATTCCTCCTTTAACGCATCTATCGATCCCTCACATTGACGAATTAACATAGAAATTGCGTCGCTATGAAATACTATGCGTTCTATGACATCTCCTTCTTAATTGAGTAACGTTTCTGTGGAAACGACTGAAAATTCTTTTGGGACACGAGTTACTCGTTTCCGATGCACAATTCCTCCTTTAACGCATCCCTCGATCCCTCACATTGACGAATTGACACAGAAATTGCGTCGCTATGAAATACTATGCGTTCTGTGACAACTCCTTATAAATTGAGTAAATTACTATGGAAACGACTGGAATTTCTTTTGGGACACGAGTTTCTCGGTTCCGATGCACTATTCCATTTTAACGCATCTCTCGATCCCTCACATTGACGCATTAATATAGAAATTGCGTCGCTATGAAATACTATGCGTTCTATGACATCTCCTTCTAAATTGAGTAACGTTTCTATTGGAACGACTGGAAATTATTTTGGGACACGAGTTTCTCCTGTCCGATGCACTATTCCTCCTTTAACGCATCTCTCGATCCCCCCACATTGACGGATTAACGTAGAAATTGAGTCGCTATGAAATACTATGGGTTCTATGACATCTCCATCTAAATTGAGTAACGTTTCTATGGATACGACTGGAAATTCTTTTGGGACACGAGTTTCTCCAGTCCGATGCACTATTCCTCCTTTAACGCATCTCTCGATCCTTCACATTGACGAATTAACATAGAAGTGGCGTCGCTATGAAATACTATGCGTTCTATGACATCTCTTTCTAAATTGAGTAAGGTTTCTTTGGAAACGACTGGAAATTCTTTTGGGACACGGGTTTCTCCTGTCCGATGCACTATTCCTCCTTTAACGCATCTCTCGATCCCTTACATTAACGAATTAACGTAGAAATTGCGTCGCTATGAAATACTATGCGTTCTATGACATCTCCTTCTAAATTGAGTAACTTTTCTATGGAAACGACTGAATATACTTTTGGGACACGAGTTTCTCCTGTCTGATGCACTATTCCTCCTTTAACGCATCTCTCGTTACCTCACATTGACGAATTAACATAGAAGTTGCGTCGCTATGAAATACTATGCGTTCTATGACATCTCCTTCTAAATTGAGTAAGGTTTCTATGGAAACGACTGGAAATTCTTTTGGGACACGGGTTTCTCCTGTCCGATGCACTATTCCTCCTTTAACGCATCTCTCGATCCCTCACATTGACGAATTAACATAGAAATTGCGTCGCTGTGAAATACTATGCGTTCTATGAAATCTCCTTCCAAATTGAGTAATGTTTCTATGGAAACGACTGGAAATTCTTTTGGGACTCGAGTTTCTCCTGTCCGATGAACTATTCCTCCTTTAACGCATCTCTCGATCCCTCACATTGATGAATTAACATAGAAATTGCGTCGCTATGAAATACTATGCGTTCTATGACATCTCCTTCTAAATTGAGTAACGTTTCTATGGAAACGACTGTAAATACTTTTGGGACACGAGTTTCTCCTGTCCGATGCACTATTCCTAATTTAACGCATCTCTCGATCCCTCACATTGACGAATTAACATAGAAATTGCGTCGCTATAAAATACTAGGCGTTCTATGACATCTCCTTCTAAATTGAGTAACGTTTCTGTGGAAACGACTGGAAATTCTTTTGGGACACGAGTTTCTCCTGCCCGATGCACTATTCCTCCTTTAACGCATCTCTCGATCCCTCACATTGACGAATTAACATAGAAATTGCGTCGCTATGAAATACTATGCGTCCTATGACAACTCCTTCTAGATTAAGTAACGTTCCTGTGGAAACGACTGGATATACTTTTGGGACACGAGTTTCCCCTGTCCGATGCACTATTCCTCCTTTAACGCATCTCTCGATCCCTCACATTGACGAATTAACATAGAAATTGCGTCGCTATGAAATACTATGCGTTCTATGAGATCTCCTTCTAAATTGAGTAACGTTTCTATGGAAACGACTTGAAATTCATTTGGGACACGAGTTACTCGTGTCCGATGCACTATTCCGACTTTAACGCATCTCTCGATCCCTCACATTGACGAATTAACACAGAAATTGCGTCGCTATGAAATACTATGCGTTCTGTGACATCTCCTTCTAAATTGAGTAACATTTCTATGGAAACGACTGGAATTTCTTTTGGGACACGACCTTCTCGTGTCCGATGCACTATTCCTCCTTTAACGCATCTCTCGATCCCTCACATTGACGAATTAACATAGAAATTGCGTCGCTATGAAATACTATGCGTTCTATGACATCTCCTTCTAAATTGAGTAACGTTTCTATTGTAACGACTGGAAATTATTTTGGGACACGAGTTTCTCCTGTCCGATGCACTATTCCTCCTTTAACGCATCTCTCTATCCCTCATATTGACGAATTAACATAGAAAATGCGTCGCTATGAAATACTATGCGTTCTATGACATCTCCTTCTAAATTGAGTAACGTTTCTATGGAAACGACTGGAAATTCTTTTGGGACACGAGTTTCTCCTGTTCGATGCACTATTCCTCCTTAACGCATCTCTCGATCCCTCACATTGACGAATTAACGCAGAAATTGCGTCGCTATGAAATACTATGCGTTCTATGACATCTCCTTCTAAATTGAGTAACGTTTCTATGGAAACGACTGGATATACTTTTGGGACACGAGTTTCTCCTGTCCGATGCACTATTCCTCCTTTAACGCATCTCTCGATCCCTCAAATTGACGAATTAACATAGAAATTGCGTCGCTATGAAATACTATGCGTTCTATGACATCTCCTTCCAAATTGAGTAAGATTTCTATGGAAACGACTGGAAATTCTTTTGGGACACGAGTTTCTCCTGTCCGATGCACTATTCCTCCTTTAACGCATCTCTCGATCCCTCACATTGACGAATTAACATAGAAATTGCGTCGCTATGAAATACTATGCATCCTATGACATCTCCTTCTAAATTGAGTAACGTTTCTATGGAAACGACTGGAAATTCTTTTGGGACACGAGTCTCTCCTGTCCGATGCGCTATTCCTCCTTTAACGCACCTCTCGATCCCTCACACTGACGAATTAACATAGAAATTTCGTCGCTATGAAATACTATGCGTTCTATGACATCTCCTTCAAAATTGAGTAACGTTTCTATGGAAACAACTGGAAATTCTTTTGGGACACGAGTTTCTCCTGTCCGATGCACTATTCCTCCTTTAACGCATCTCTCGATCCCTCACATTGACGAATTAACATAGAAATTGCGTCGCTATGAAATACTATGCGTTCTATGACATCTCCTTCTAAATTGAGTAACGTTTCTATGGAAACGACTGAATATCCTTTTGGGACACGAGTATCTCCTGTCTGATGCACTATTCCTCCTTTAACGCATCTTTCGATGCCTCACATTAACGAATTAACATAGTAATTGCGTCGCTATGAAAAACTATGCGATCTATGACATCTCTTTCTAAATTGAGTAACGTTTCTATGGAAACGACTGGAATTTCTTTTGGGACACGAGTTTCTCCTGTCCGATACACTATTCCTCCTTTAACGCATCTCTCGATCCCTCACATTTACGAATTAACACAGAAATTGCGTCGCTATGAAATACTATGCGTTCTATGACACCACCTTCTAAATTGAGTAACGTTTCTATGGAAACGACTGGAAATTCTTTTGGGACACGAGTTTCTCCTGACGATGCACTATTCCTCCTTTAACGCATCTCTGGTTCCCTCACATTGACGAATTAACATAGAAATTGCGTCGCTATGAAATACTATGCGTTCTATGAAATCTCCTTCTAAATTGAGTAATGTTTCTATGGAAACGACTGGAAATTCTTTTGGGACTCGAGTTTCTCCTGTCCGATGCACTATTCCTCCTTTAACGCATCTCTCGATCCCTCACATTGATGAATTAACATAGAAATTGCGTCGCTATGAAATACTATGCGTTCTATGACATCTCCTTCTAAATTGAGTAACGTTTCTATGGAAACGACTGGAAATTCTTTTGGGCCACGAGTTTCTCCTGTCCGATGCACTATTCCTAATTTAACGCATCTCTCGATCCCTCACATTGACGAATTAACACAGAAATTGCGTCGCTATGAAATACTATGCGTTCTGTGACAACTCCTTCTAAATTGAGTAAATTACTATGGAAACGACTGGAATTTCTTTTGGGATACGAGTTTCTCGTGTCCGATGCACTATTCCTACTTTAACGCATCTCTCGATCCCTCACATTGACGAATTAACATAGAAATTGCGTCGCTATGAAATACTATGCGTTCTATTACATCTCCTTCTAAATTGAGCAACGTTTCTATTGTAACGACTGGAAATTATTTTGGGACACGAGTTTCTCCTGTCCGATGCACTATTCCTCCTTTAACGCATCTCTCGATCCCCCCACATTGACGGATTAACATAGAAATTGAGTCGCTATGAAACACTATGGGTTCTATGACATCTCCTTCTAAATTGAGTAACGTTTCTATGAAAACGACTGAATATACTCTTGGGACACGAGTTTCTCCTGTCTGATGCACTATTCCTCCTTTAACGCATCTCTCGATGCCTCACATTAACGAATTAACATAGAAATTGCGTCGCTATGAAAAACTATGCGTTCTATGACATCTCTTTCTAAATTGAGTAACGTTTCTATGGAAACGATTGGAAATTCTTTTGGGACACGAGTTTCTCCTGTCCGATGCACTATTCCTCCTTTAACGTATCTCTCGATCCCTCACATTTACGAATTAACACAGAAATTGCGTCGCTATGAAATACTATGCGTTCTATGACATCTCCTTCTAAATTGAGTAACGTTTCTATGGAAACGACTGGAAATTCTTTTGGGACACGAGTTTCTCCTGTCCGATGCTCTATTCCTCCTTTAACGCATCTCTCGATCCCTCACATTGACGAATTAACATAGAAATTGCGTCGCTATGAAATACTATGCGTTCTATGAAATCTCCTTCTAAATTGAGTAATGTTTCTATGGAAACGACTGGAAATTCTTTTGGGACTCGAGTTTCTCCGGTCCGATGCACTATTCCTCCTTTAACGCATCTCTCGATCCCTCACATTGATGAATTAACATAGAAATTGCGTCGCTATAAAATACTATGCGTTCTATGACATCTCCTTCTTAATTGAGTAACGTTTCTGTGGAAACGACTGGAAATTCTTTTGGGACACGAGTTTCTCCTGTCCGATGCACTATTCCTCCTTTAACGCATCTCTCGATCCCTCACATTGACGAATTAACATAGAAATTGCGTCGCTATGAAATACTATGCGTCCTATGACAACTCCTTCTAGATTGAGTAACGTTCCTATGGAAACGACTGGATATACTTTTGGGACACGAGTTTCCCCTGTCCGATGCACTATTCCTCCTTTAACGCATCTCTCGATCCCTCACATTGACGAATTAACATAGAAATTGCGTCGCTATGAAATACTATGCGTTCTATGACATCTCCTTCTAAATTGAGTAACGTTTCTATGGAAACGACTGGAAATTCTTTTGGGACACGAGTTACTCGTGTCCGATGCACTATCCCTCCTTTAACGCATCTCTCGATCCCTCACATTGACGAATTAACACAGATATTGCGTCGCTATGAAATACTATGCGTTCTGTGACATCTCCTTCTAAATTGAGTAACATTTCTATGGAAACGACTGGAATTTCTTTTGGGACACGAGTTTCTCGTGTCCGATGCACTATTCCTCCTTTAACGCATCTCTCGATCCCTCACATTGACGAATTAACATAGAAATTGCGTCGCTATGAAATACTATGCGTTCTATGACATCTCCTTCTAAATTGAGTAACGTTTCTATTGTAACGACTGGAAATTATTTTGGGACACGAGTTTCTCCTGTCCGATGCACTATTCCTCCTTTAACGCATCTCTCGATCCCCCCACATTGACGGATTAACATAGAAATTGAGTCGCTATGAAATACTATGGGTTCTATGACATATCCTTCTAAATTGAGTAACGTTTCTATGGATACGACTGGAAATTCTTTTGGGACACGAGTTTCTCCTGTCCGATGCACTATTCCTCCTTTAACGCATCTCTCGATCCCTCACATTGACGAAGTAACATAGAAGTTGCGTCGCTATGAAATACTATGCGTTCTATGACATCTCCTTGTAAATTGAGTAGCGTTTCTATCTAAAAGACTGGAAATTCTTTTGGGACACGAGTTTCTCCTGTCCGATGCACTATTACTCCTTTAACGCATCTCTCGATCCCTCATATTGACGAATTAACATAGAAATTGCGTCGCTATGAAATACTATGCGTTCTATGACATCTCCTTCTAAATTGAGTAACGTTTCTATGGAAAAGACTGGAAATTCTCTTGGGACACGAGTTTCTCCTGTCCGATGCACTATTCCTCCTTTAACGCATCTCTCGATCCCTCACATTGACGAATTAACATAGAAATTGCGTCGCTATGAAATACTATGCGTTCTATGACATCTCCTTCTAAATTGAGTAACGTTTCTATGGAAACGACTGGATATACTTTTGGGACACGAGTTTCTCCTGTCCGATGCACTATTCCTCCTTTAACGCATCTCTCGATCCCTCAAATTGACGAATTAACATAGAAATTGCGTCGCTATGAAATACTATGCGTTCTATAACATCTCCTTCTAAATTGAGTAACGTTTCTATGGAAACGACTGGAAATTCTTTTGGGACACGAGTTTCTCCTGTCCGATGCACTATTCCTCCTTTAACGCATCTCTCGATCCCTCACATTGACGAATTAACATAGAAATTGCGTCGCTATGAAATACTATGCGTCCTATGACATCTCCTTCTAAATTGAGTAACGTTTCTATGGAAACGACTGGAAATTCTTTTGGGACACGAGTTTCTCCTGTCCGATGCACTATTCCTCCTTTAACGCAACTCTCGATCCCTGACATTGACGAATTAACATAGAAATTGCGTCGCTATGAAATACTATGCGTTCTATGACATCTCCTTCTAAATTGAGTAACGTTTCTATGGAAACGTCTGGAGATACTTTTGGGACACGAGTTTCTCCTGTCCGATGCACTATTCCTCCTTTAACGCATCGCTCGATCCCTCACATTTATGAATTAACACAGAAATTGTGTCGCTATGAAATACTTTGCGTTCTATGACATTTCCTTCTAAATTGAGTAACGTTTCTATGGAAACGACTGAAAATTCTTTTGGGACACGAGTTTCTGCTGTCCGATGCACTATTCCTCCTTTAACGCATCTCTCGATCCCTCACATTGACGAATTAACATAGAAATTGCGTCGCTATGAAATACTATGCGTTCTATGACATCTCATTCTAAATTGAGTAACGTTTCTATGGAAACGACTGGAAATTCTTTTGGGACACGAGTTTCTAGTGTCCGATGCACTATTCCTCCTTAAACGCATCTCTCGATCCCTCACATTGACGAATTAACATAGAAATTGCGTCGCTATGAAATACTATGCGTTCTATGACATCTCCTTCAAAATTGAGTGACGTTTCTATGGAAACGACTGGAAATTCTTTTGGGACTCGAGTTTCTCCTGTCCGATGCACTATTCCTCCTTTAACGCATCTCTCGATCCCTCACATTGACGAATTAACATAGAAATTGCGTCGCTATGAAATACTATGCGTTCTATGACATCTCCTTCTAAAATGAGTAACGTTTCTATGGAAACGACTGGATATACTTTTGGGACACGAGTTTCTCCTGTCCGATGCACTATTCCTCCTTTAACGCATCTCTCGATCCCTCAAATTGACGAATTAATATAGAAATTGCGTCGCTATGAAGTACTATGCGTTCTATGACATCTCCTTCTAAATTAAATAACGTTTCCATGGAAACGACTGGATATACTTTTGGTACACGAGTTTCTCCTGTCCGATGCACTATTCCTCCTTTAACGCATCTCTCGATCCCTCAAATTGACGAATTAACATAGAAATTGCGTCGCTATGAAATACTATGCGTTCTATGACAACTCCTTCTAAATTGAGTAACGTTTCTATGGAAACGACTGGAAATTCTTTTGGGACACGAGTTTCTCCTGTCCGATGCACTATTCCTCCTTTAACGCATCTCTCGATCCCTCACATTGACGAATTAACATAGAAATGGCGTCGCTATGAAATACTATGCGTTCTATGACATCTCCTTCTAAATTGAGTAAGGTTTCTATGGAAACGACTGGAAATTCTTTTGGGACACGAGTTTCTCCTGTCCGATGCACTGTTCCTCCTTTAACGCAACTCTCGATCCCTCACATTGACGAATTAACATACAAATTGCGTCGCTATGAAATAATATGCGTTCTATGACATCTCCTTCTAGATTGAGTAACGTTTCTATGGAAACGACTGGATATACTTTTGGGACACGAGTTTCTCCTGCCCGATGCACTATTCCTCCTTTAACGCATTTCTTGATCCCTCACATTGACGAATTAACACAGAAATTGCGTCGCTATGAAATACTATGCGTTATATGACATCTCCTTTAAAATTGAGTAGCGTTTCTATGGAAACGACTGGAAATTCTTTTGGGACACGAGCTTCTCCTGTCCGATGCACTATTCCTCCTTTAACGCATCTCTCGATCCCTGACATTGACGAATTAACAAAGAAATTGCGTCGCTCTGAAATACTATGCGTTCAATGACATCTCCTTCTAAATTGAGTAACGTTTCAATGGAAACGTCTGGATATACTTTTGGGACACGAGTTTCTCTTATCCGATGCACTATTCCTCCTTTAACGCATCTCTCGATCCCTCACATTGACGAAATAGCACAGAAATTGCGTCGCTATGAAATACTATGCGTTCTATGACATCGCCTTCTAAATTGAGTAACGTTTCTATGGAAACGACTGGAAATTCTTTTGGGACACGAGTTTCTACTGTCCGATGCACTAATCCTCCTTTAACGCATCTCTCGATCCCTTACATTGACGAATTAACATAGAAATTGCGTCGCTATGAAATACTATGCGTTCAATGACATCTCCTTCTAAATTGAGTAACGTTGCTATGGAAACGACTGGAAATTCTTTTGGGACACGAGTTTCTCCTGTCTGATGCACTATTCCTCCTTTAACGCATCTCTCGATCCCTCACATTTACGAATTAACACAGAAATTGCGTCGCTATGAAATACTATGCGTTCTATGACATCTCCTTCTAAATTAAGTAACGTTTCTATGGAAACGACTGGGAATTCTTTTGGGACAAGAGTTTCTCCTGTCCGATGCACTATTCCTCCTTTAACGCATCTCTCGATCCCTCACATTGACGAATTAACATAGAAATTGCGTCGCTATGAAATACTATGCGTTCTATGACATCTCCTTCTAAATTGAGTAATGTTTCTATGGAAACGACTGGAAATTCTTTAGGGACTCGAGTTTCTCATGTCCGAAGCACTATTCCTCCTTTAACGCATCTCTCGTTCCCTCACATTGATGAATTAACATAGAAATTGCGTCGCTATGAAATACTAAGCGTTCTATGACATCTCCTTCTTAATTGAGTAACGTTTCTATGGAAACGACTGGAAATTCTTTTGGGACACGAGTTACTCGTGTCCGATGCACTATTCCTCCTTTAACGCATCTTTCGATCCCTCACATTGACGAATTAACATAGAAATTGCGTCGCTATGAAATACTATGCGTCCTATGACACCTCCTTCTAGATTGAGTAACGTTCCTATGGAAACGACTGGAAATTATTTTGGGACACGAGTTTCTCCTGTCCGATGCACTATTCCTCCTTTAACGCATCTCTCGATCCCTCACATTGACGAATTAACACAGAAATTGCGTCGCTATGAAATACTATGCGTTCTGTGACATCTCCTTCTAAATTGAGTAACATTTCTATGGAAACGACTGGAATTTCTTTTGAGACACGAGTTTCTCGTCTCCGATGCACTGTTCCTCCTTTAACGCATATCTCGATCCCTCACATTGACGAATTAACATAGAAATTGCGTCGCTATGAAATACTATGCGTTCTATGACATCTCCTTCTAAATTGAGTAACGTTTCTATGGAAACGACTGGAAATTCTTTTGGGACACGAGTTACTCGTGTCCGATGCACTATTCCTCCTTTAACGCATCTCTCGATCCCTCACATTGACGAATTAACACAGAGATTGCGTCGCTATGAAATACTATGCGTTCTATGACATCTCCTTCTAAATTGAGTAACGTTTCTATTGTAACGACTGGAAATTATTTTGGGACACGAGTTTCTCCTGTCCGATGCACTATTCCTCCTTTAACGCATCTCTCGATCCCCCCACATTGACGGATTAACATAGAAATTGAGTCGCTATGAAATACTATTGGTTCTATGACATCTCCTTCTAAATTGAGTAACGTTTCTATGGATACGACTGGAAATTCTTTTGGGACACGAGTTTCTCCTGTCCGATGCACTATTCCTCCTTTAACGCATCTCTCGATCCCTCACATTGACGAATTAACATAGAAGTTGCGTCGCTATGAAATACTATGCGTTCTATGACATCTCCTTCTAAATAGAGTAAGGTTTCTATGGAAACGACTGGAAATTCTTTTGGGACACGAGTTTCTCCTGTCCGATGCACTATTCCTCCTTTAACGCATCTCTCGATCCCTCACATTGACGAATTAACATAGAAATTGCGTCGCTATGAAATACTATGTGTTCTATGACATCTCCTTTTAAATTGAGTAACGTTTCTATGGAAACGACTGGATATAATTTTGGGACACGAGTTTCTCCTGTCCGATGCACTATTCCTCCTTTAACGCGTCTTCGATCCCTCAAATTGACGAATTAACATAGAAATTGCGTCGCTACGAAATACTATGCGTTCTATAACATCTCCTTCTAAATTGAGTAACGTTTCTATGGAAACGACTGGAAATTCTTTTGGGACACGAGTTTCCCCTGTCCGATGCACCATTCCTCCTTTAACGCATCTCTCGATCCCTCACATTGACGAATTAACATAGAAATTGCGTCGCTATGAAATACTATGCGTCCTATGACATCTCCTTCTAAATTGAGTAACGTTTCTATGGAAACGACTGGATATTCTTTTGGGACACGAGTTTCTCCTGTCCGATGCACTATTCCTCCTTTAACGCAACTCTCGATCCCTGACATTGACGAATTAACATAGAAATTGCGTCGCTATGAAATACTATGCGTTCTATGACATCTCCTTCTAAATTGGGTAACGTTTCTATGGAAACGTCTGGAGATATTTTTGGGACACGAGTTTCTCCTGTCCGATGCACTATTCCTCCTTTAACGCATCTTTCGATCCCTCACATTGACGAATTAACATAGAAATTGCGTCGCTATGAAATTCTATGCGTCCTATGACAACTCCTTCTAGATTGAGTAACGTTCCTATGGAAACGACTGGATATGATTTTGGGACACGAGTTTCCCCTGTCCGATGCGCTATTCCTCCTTTAACGCATCTCTCGATCCCTCACATTGACGAATTAAAATAGAAATTGCGTCGCTATGAAATACTATGCGTTCTATGACATCTCCTTCTAAATTGAGTAACGTTTCTATGGAAACGACTGGAAATTCTTTTGGGACACGAGTTACTCGTGTCCGATGCACTATTCCTCCTTTAACGCAACTCTCGATCCCTGACATTGACGAATTAACATGGAAATTGCGTCGCTATGAAATACTATGCGTTCTATGACATCTCCTTCTAAATTGGGTAACGTTTCTATGGAAACGTCTGGAGATACTTTTGGGACACGAGTTTCTCCTGTCCGATGCACTATTCCTCCTTTAACGGATCTCTCGATCACTCACATTTACGAATTAACACAGAAATTCTGTCGCTATGAAATACTATGCGTTCTATGACATTTCCTTCTAAATTGAGTAACGTTCCTATGGAAACGACTGGATATACTTTTGGGACACGCGTTTCCCCTGTCCGATGCACTATTCCTCCTTTAACGCATCTCTCGATCCCTCACATTGACGAATTAACATAGAAATTGCGTCGCTATGAAATACTATGCGTTCTATGACATCTCCTTCTAAATTGAGTAACGTTTCTATGGAAACGACTGGAAATTCTTTTGGGACACGAGTTACTCGTGTCCGATGCACTATTCCTCCTTTAACGCACCTCTCGATCCCTCACATTCACGAATTAAAATAGAAATTGCGTCGCTATGAAATACTATGCGTTCTATGACATCTCCTTCTAAATTGAGTAACGTTTCTATTGTAACGACTGGAAATTATTTTGGGACACGAGTTTCTCCTGTCCGATGCACTATTCCTCCTTTAACGCATCTATCGATCCCCCCACATTAACGGATTAACATAGAAATTGAGTCGCTATGAAATACTATTGGTTCTATGACATCTCCTTCTAAATTGAGTAACGTTTCTATGGATACGACTGGAAATTCTTTTGGGACACGAGTTTCTCCTGTCCGATGCACTATTCCTCCTTTAACGCATCTCTCGATCCCTCACATTGACAAATTAACATAGAAGTTGCGTCGCTATGAAATACTATGCGTTCTATGACATCTCCTTCTAAATTGAGTAAGGTTTCTATGGAAAGGACTGGAAATTCTTTTGGGACACGAGTTTCTCCTGTCCGATGCACTATTCCTCCTTTAACGCTTCTCTCGATCCCTCATATTGACGAATTAACATAGAAATTGCGTCGCTATGAAATACTATGCGTTCTATGACATCTCCTTCTAAATTGAGTAACGTTTCTATGGAAAAGACTGGAAATTCTCTTGGGACACGAGATTCTCCTGTCCGATGCGCTATTCCTCCTTTAACGCATCTCTCGATCCCTCACATTGACGAATTAACATAGAAATTGCGTCGCTATGAAATACTATGCGTTCTATGACATCTCCTTCTAAATTGAGTAACGTTTCTATGGAAACGACTGGATATACTTTTGGGACACGAGTTTCTCCTGTCCGATGCACTATTCCTCCTTTAACGCATCTTCGATCCCTCAAATTGACGAATTAATATAGAAATTGCGTCGCTACGAAATACTATGCGTTCTATGACATCTCCTTCTAAATTGAGTAACGTTTCTATGGAAACGACTGGAAATTCTTTTGGGACACGAGTTTCCCCTGTCCGATGCACTATTCCTCCTTTAACGCATCTCTCGATCCCTCACATTGACGAATTAACATAGAAATTGCGTCGCTATGAAATACTATGCGTCCTATGACATCTCCTTCTAAATTGAGTAACGTTTCTATGGAAACGACTGGAAATTCTTTTGGGAAACGAGTTTCTCCTGTCCGATGCGCTATTCATCCTTTAACGCAACTCTCGATCCCTGACATTGACGAATTAACATAGAAATTGCGTCGCTATGAAATACTATGCGTTCTGTGACATCTCCTTCTAAATTAGTAACGTTTCTATTGTAACGACTGGAAATTATTTTGGGACACGAGTTTCTCCTGTCCGATGCACTATTCCTCCTTTAACGCATCTCTCGATCCCCCCACATTGACGGATTAACATAGAAATTGAGTCGCTATGAAATACTATTGGTTCTATGACATCTCCTTCTAAATTGAGTAACGTTTCTATGGATACGACTGGAAATTCTTTTGGGACACGAGTTTCTCCTGTCCGATGCACTATTCCTCCTTTAACGCATCTCTCGATCCCTCACATTGACGAATTAACATAGAAGTTGCGTCGCTATGAAATACTATGCGTTCTATGACATCTCCTTCTAAATAGAGTAAGGTTTCTATGGAAACGACTGGAAATTCTTTTGGGACACGAGTTTCTCCTGTCCGATGCACTATTCCTCCTTTAACGCATCTCTCGATCCCTCATATAGACGAATTAACATAGAAATTGCGTCGCTATGAGATACTATGCGTTCTATGACATCTCCTTCTAAATTGAGTAACGTTTCTATGGAAGAGACTGGAAATCCTCTTGGGACACGAGATTCTCCTGTCCGATGCACTATTCCTCCTTTAACGCATCTCTCGATCCCTCACATTGACGAATTAACATAGAAATTGCGTCGCTATGAAATACTATGCGTTCTATGACATCTCCTTTTAAATTGAGTAACGTTTCTATGGAAACGACTGGATATACTTTTGGGACACGAGTTTCTCCTGTCCGATGCACTATTCCTCCTTTAACGCGTCTTCGATCCCTCAAATTGACGAATTAACATAGAAATTGCGTCGCTACGAAATACTATGCGTTCTATAACATCTCCTTCTAAATTGAGTAACGTTTCTATGGAAACGACTGGAAATTCTTTTGGGACACGAGTTTCCCCTGTCCGATGCACCATTCCTCCTTTAACGCATCTCTCGATCCCTCACATTGACGAATTAACATAGAAATTGCGTCGCTATGAAATACTATGCGTCCTATGACATCTCCTTCTAAATTGAGTAACGTTTCTATGGAAACGACTGGATATTCTTTTGGGACACGAGTTTCTCCTGTCCGATGCACTATTCCTCCTTTAACGCAACTCTCGATCCCTGACATTGACGAATTAACATAGAAATTGCGTCGCTATGAAATACTATGCGTTCTATGACATCTCCTTCTAAATTGGGTAACGTTTCTATGGAAACGTCTGGAGATTTTTTTGGGACACGAGTTTCTCCTGTCCGATGCACTATTCCTCCTTTAACGCATCTTTCGATCCCTCACATTGACGAATTAACATAGAAATTGCGTCACTATGAAATTCTATGCGTCCTATGACAACTCCTTCTAGATTGAGTAACGTTCCTATGGAAACGACTGGATATGATTTTGGGACACGAGTTTCCCCTGTCCGATGCGCTATTCCTCCTTTAACGCATCTCTCGATCCCTCACATTGACGAATTAAAATAGAAATTGCGTCGCTATGAAATACTATGCGTTCTATGACATCTCCTTCTAAATTGAGTAACGTTTCTATGGAAACGACTGGAAATTCTTTTGGGACACGAGTTACTCGTGTCCGATGCACTATTCCTCCTTTAACGCAACTCTCGATCCCTGACATTGACGAATTAACATGGAAATTGCGTCGCTATGAAATACTATGCGTTCTATGACATCTCCTTCTAAATTGGGTAACGTTTCTATGGAAACGTCTGGAGATACTTTTGGGACACGAGTTTCTCCTGTCCGATGCACTATTCCTCCTTTAACGGATCTCTCGATCACTCACATTTACGAATTAACACAGAAATTCTGTCGCTATGAAATACTATGCGTTCTATGACATTTCCTTCTAAATTGAGTAACGTTCCTATGGAAACGACTGGATATACTTTTGGGACACGAGTTTCCCCTGTCCGATGCACTATTCCTCCTTTAACGCATCTCTCGATCCCTCACATTGACGAATTAACATAGAAATTGCGTCGCTATGAAATACTATGCGTTCTATGACATCTCCTTCTAAATTGAGTAACGTTTCTATGGAAACGACTGGAAATTCTTTTGGGACACGAGTTACTCGTGTCCGATGCACTATTCCTCCTTTAACGCACCTCTCGATCCCTCACATTGACGAATTAAAATAGAAATTGCGTCGCTATGAAATACTATGCGTTCTATGACATCTCCTTCTAAATTGAGTAACGTTTCTATTGTAACGACTGGAAATTATTTTGGGACACGAGTTTCTCCTGTCCGATGCACTATTCCTCCTTTAACGCATCTCTCGATCCCCCCACATTAACGGATTAACATAGAAATTGAGTCGCTATGAAATACTATTGGTTCTATGACATCTCCTTCTAAATTGAGTAACGTTTCTATGGATACGACTGGAAATTCTTTTGGGACACGAGTTTCTCCTGTCCGATGCACTATTCCTCCTTTAACGCATCTCTCGATCCCTCACATTGACAAATTAACATAGAAGTTGCGTCGCTATGAAATACTATGCGTTCTATGACATCTCCTTCTAAATTGAGTAAGGTTTCTATGGAAACGACTGGAAATTCTTTTGGGACACGAGTTTCTCCTGTCCGATGCACTATTCCTCCTTTAACGCTTCTCTCGATCCCTCATATTGACGAATTAACATAGAAATAGCGTCGCTATGAAATACTATGCGTTCTATGACATCTCCTTCTAAATTGAGTAACGTTTCTATGGAAAAGACTGGAAATTCTCTTGGGACACGAGATTCTCCTGTCCGATGCGCTATTCCTCCTTTAACGCATCTCTCGATCCCTCACATTGACGAATTAACATAGAAATTGCGTCGCTATGAAATACTATGCGTTCTATGACATCTCCTTCTAAATTGAGTAACGTTTCTATGGAAACGACTGGAAATTCTTTTGGGACACGAGTTTCCCCTGTCCGATGCACCATTCCTCCTTTAACGCATCTCTCGATCCCTCACATTGACGAATTAACATAGAAATTGCGTCGCTATGAAATACTATGCGTCCTATGACATCTCCTTCTAAATTGAGTAACGTTTCTATGGAAACGACTGGATATTCTTTTGGGACACGAGTTTCTCCTGTCCGATGCACTATTCCTCCTTTAACGCAACTCTCGATCCCTGACATTGACGAATTAACATAGAAATTGCGTCGCTATGAAATACTATGCGTTCTATGACATCTCCTTCTAAATTGGGTAACGTTTCTATGGAAACGTCTGGAGATATTTTTGGGACACGAGTTTCTCCTGTCCGATGCACTATTCCTCCTTTAACGCATCTTTCGATCCCTCACATTGACGAATTAACATAGAAATTGCGTCGCTATGAAATTCTATGCGTCCTATGACAACTCCTTCTAGATTGAGTAACGTTCCTATGGAAACGACTGGATATGATTTTGGGACACGAGTTTCCCCTGTCCGATGCGCTATTCCTCCTTTAACGCATCTCTCGATCCCTCACATTGACGAATTAAAATAGAAATTGCGTCGCTATGAAATACTATGCGTTCTATGACATCTCCTTCTAAATTGAGTAACGTTTCTATGGAAACGACTGGAAATTCTTTTGGGACACGAGTTACTCGTGTCCGATGCACTATTCCTCCTTTAACGCAACTCTCGATCCCTGACATTGACGAATTAACATGGAAATTGCGTCGCTATGAAATACTATGCGTTCTATGACATCTCCTTCTAAATTGGGTAACGTTTCTATGGAAACGTCTGGAGATACTTTTGGGACACGAGTTTCTCCTGTCCGATGCACTATTCCTCCTTTAACGGATCTCTCGATCACTCACATTTACGAATTAACACAGAAATTCTGTCGCTATGAAATACTATGCGTTCTATGACATTTCCTTCTAAATTGAGTAACGTTCCTATGGAAACGACTGGATATACTTTTGGGACACGAGTTTCCCCTGTCCGATGCACTATTCCTCCTTTAACGCATCTCTCGATCCCTCACATTGACGAATTAACATAGAAATTGCGTCGCTATGAAATACTATGCGTTCTATGACATCTCCTTCTAAATTGAGTAACGTTTCTATGGAAACGACTGGAAATTCTTTTGGGACACGAGTTACTCGTGTCCGATGCACTATTCCTCCTTTAACGCACCTCTCGATCCCTCACATTGACGAATTAAAATAGAAATTGCGTCGCTATGAAATACTATGCGTTCTATGACATCTCCTTCTAAATTGAGTAACGTTTCTATTGTAACGACTGGAAATTATTTTGGGACACGAGTTTCTCCTGTCCGATGCACTATTCCTCCTTTAACGCATCTCTCGATCCCCCCACATTAACGGATTAACATAGAAATTGAGTCGCTATGAAATACTATTGGTTCTATGACATCTCCTTCTAAATTGAGTAACGTTTCTATGGATACGACTGGAAATTCTTTTGGGACACGGGTTTCTCCTGTCCGATGCACTATTCCTCCTTTAACGCATCTCTCGATCCCTCACATTGACAAATTAACATAGAAGTTGCGTCGCTATGAAATACTATGCGTTCTATGACATCTCCTTCTAAATTGAGTAAGGTTTCTATGGAAACGACTGGAAATTCTTTTGGGACACGAGTTTCCCCTGTCCGATGCACTATTCCTCCTTTAACGCTTCTCTCGATCCCTCATATTGACGAATTAACATAGAAATTGCGTCGCTATGAAATACTATGCGTTCTATGACATCTCCTTCTAAATTGAGTAACGTTTCTATGGAAAAGACTGGAAATTCTCTTGGGACACGAGATTCTCCTGTCCGATGCGCTATTCCTCCTTTAACGCATCTCTCGATCCCTCACATTGACGAATTAACATAGAAATTGCGTCGCTATGAAATACTATGCGTTCTATGACATCTCCTTCTAAATTGAGTAACGTTTCTATGGAAACGACTGGATATACTTTTGGGACACGAGTTTCTCCTGTCCGATGCACTATTCCTCCTTTAACGCATCTTCGATCCCTCAAATTGACGAATTAATATAGAAATTGCGTCGCTACGAAATACTATGCGTTCTATGACATCTCCTTCTAAATTGAGTAACGTTTCTATGGAAACGACTGGAAATTCTTTTGGGACACGAGTTTCCCCTGTCCGATGCACTATTCCTCCTTTAACGCATCTCTCGATCCCTCACATTGACGAATTAACATAGAAATTGCGTCGCTATGAAATACTATGCGTCCTATGACATCTCCTTCTAAATTGAGTAACGTTTCTATGGAAACGACTGGAAATTCTTTTGGGAAACGAGTTTCTCCTGTCCGATGCGCCATTCATCCTTTAACGCAACTCTCGATCCCTGACATTGACGAATTAACATAGAAATTGCGTCGCTATGAAATACTATGCGTTCTGTGACATCTCCTTCTAAATTAGTAACGTTTCTATGGAAACGTCTGGAGATACTTTTGGGACACGAGTTTCTCCTGTCCGATGCACTATTGCTCCTTTAACGCATCTCTCGATCCCTCACAGTTACGAATTAACACAGAAATTGTGTCGCTATGAAATACTATGCGTTCTATGACATTTCCTTCTAAATTGAGTTACGTTTCTATGGAAACGACTGAAAATTCTTTTGGGACACGAGTTTCTCCTGTCCTATGCACTATTCCTTCTTTAACGCATCTCTCGATCACTCACACTGACGAATTAACATAGTAATTGCGTCGCTATGAAATACTATGCGTTCTATGACATCTCCTTCTAAATTGAGTAACGTTGCTATGGAAACGACTGGAAATTCTTTTTGGACACGAGTTTCTCCTGTCCGATGCACTATTCCTCCTTTAACGCATCTATCGTTCCCTCACATTGTCGAATTAACATAGAAATTGCGTCGCTATGAAATACTATGCGTTCTATGACATCTCCTTCTAAATTCAGTAACGTTGCTATGGAAACGACTGGAAATTCTTTTGGGACACGAGTTTCTCCTGTCCGATGCACTATTCCTCCTTTAACGCATCTCTCGATCCCTCACATTGACGAATTAACACAGAAATTGCGTCGCTATGAAATACTATGCGTTCTATGACATCTCCTTCTAAATTGAGTAACGTTTCTATGGAAACGACTGGAAATTCTTTTGGGACACGAGTTACTCGTGTCCGATGCACTATTCCTCCTTTAACGCATCTCTCGATCCCTCACATTGCCGAATTAACACAGAAATTGCGTCGCTATGAAATACTATGCGTTCTGTGACATCTCCTTCTAAATTGAGTAACATTTCTATGGAAACGACTGGAATTTCTTTTGGGAAACGAGTTTCTCGTGTCCGATGCACTATTCCTCCTTTAACGCATCTCTCGATCCCTCACATTGACGAATTAACATAGAAATTGCGTCGCTATGAAATACTATGCGTTCTATGACATCTCCTTCAAAATTGAGTAACGTTTCTATTGTAACGACTGGAAATTATTTTGGGACACGAGTTTCTCCTGTCCGATGCACTATTCCTCTTTTAACGCATCTCTCGATCACCCCACAATGACGGATTAACATAGAAATTGAGTCGCTATGAAATACTATGGGTTCTACGACATCTCCTTCTAAATTGAATAACGTTTCTATGGATACGACTGTAAATTCGTTTGGGACACTAGTTTCTCCCGTCCGATGCACTATTCCTCCTTTAACGCATCTCTCGATCCCTCACATTGACGAATTAACATAGAAGTTGCGTCGCTATGAAATACTATGCGTTCTATGACATCTCCTTCTAAATTGAGTAAGGTTTCTATGGAAACGACTGGAAATTCTTTTGGGAAACGAGTTTCTCCTGTCCGATGCACTATTCCTAATTTAACGCATCTCTCGATCCCTCACATTGACGAATTAACATAGAAATTGCATTGCTATAAAATACTATGCGTTCTATGACATCTCCTTCTAAATTGAGTAACGTTTCTGTGGAAACGACTGGAAATTCTTTTGGGACACGAGTTTCTCCTGTCCGATGCACTATTCCTTCTTTAACGCATCTCTCGATCCCTCACATTGACGAATTAACATAGAAATTGCGTCGCTATGAAATACTATGCGTCCTACGACAACTCCTTCTAGATAGAGTAACGTTCCTATGGAAACGACTGGATATACTTTTGGGACACGAGTTTCCCCTGTCCGATGCACTATTCCTCCTTTAACGCATCTCTCGATCCCTCACATTGACGAATTAACATAGAAATTGCGTCGCTATGAAATACTATGCGTTCTATGACATCTCCTTCTAAATTGAGTAACGTTTCTATGGAAACGACTGGAAATTCTTTTGGGACACGAGTTACTCGTGTCCGATGCTCTATTCCTCCTTTAACGCATCTCTCGATCCCGCACATTGACGAATTAACACAGAAATTGCGTCGCTATGAAATACTATGCGTTCTGTGACATCTCCTTCTAAATTGAGTAACATTTCTATGGAAACGACTGGAATTTCTTTTGGGACACAAGTTTCTCGTGTCCGATGCACTATTCCTCCTTTAACGCATCTCTCGATCCCTCACATTGACGAATTAACATAGAAATTGCGTCGCTATGAAATACTATGCGTTCTATGACATCTCCTTCTAAATTGAGTAACGTTTCTATTGTAACGACTGGAAATTATTTTGGGACACGAGTTTCTCCTGTCCGATGCACTATTCCTCCTTTAACGCATCTCTCGATCCCCCCACATTGACGGATTAACATAGAAATTGAGTCGCTATGAAATACTATTGGTTCTATGACATCTCCTTCTAAATTGAGTAACGTTTCTATGGATACGACTGGAAATTCTTTTGGGACACGAGTTTCTCCTGTCCGATGCACTATTCCTCCTTTAACGCATCTCTCGATCCCTCACATTGACGAATTAACATAGAAGTTGCGTCGCTATGAAATACTATGCGTTCTATGACATCTCCTTCTAAATTGAGTAAGGTTTCTATGGAAACGACTGGAAATCCTTTGGGGACACGAGTTTCTCCTGTCCGATTCACTATTCCTCCTTTAACGCATCTCTCGATCCCTCATATTGACGAATTAACATAGAATTTGCGTCGCTATGAAATACTATGCGTTCTATGACATCTCCTTCTAAATTGAGTAACGTTTCTATGGAAAAGACTGGAAATTCTCTTGGGACACGAGATTCTCCTGTCCGATGCACTATTCCTCCTTTAACGCATCTCTCGATCCCTCACATTGATGAATTAACATAGAAATTGCGTCGCTATGAAATACTATGCGTTCTATGACATCTCCTTCTAAATTGAGTAACGTTTCTATGGAAACGACTGGAAATTCTTTTGGGACACGAGTTTCTCCTGTCCGATGCACTATTCCTAATTTAACGCATCTCTCGATCCCTCACATTGACGAATTAACATAGAAATTGCGTCGCTATAAAATACTATGCGTTCTATGACATCTCCTTCTAAATTGAGTAACGTTTCTGTGGAAACGACTGGAAATTCTTTTGGGACACGAGTTTCTCCTGTCCGATGCACTATTCCTTCTTTAACGCATCTCTCGATCCCTCACATTGACGAATTAACATAGAAATTGCGTCGCTATGTAATACTATGCGTCCTATGACAACTCCTTCTAGATAGAGTAACGTTCCTATGGAAACGACTGGATATACTTTTGGGACACGAGTTTCCCCTGTCCGATGCACTATTCCTCCTTTAACGCATCTCTCGATCCCTCACATTGACGAATTAACATAGAAATTGTGTCGCTATGAAATACTATGCGTTCTATGACATCTCCTTCTAAATTGAGTAACGTTTCTATGGAAACGACTGGAAATTCTTTTGGGACACGAGTTACTCGTGTCCGATGCACTATTCCTCCTTTAACGCACCTCTCGATCCCTCACATTGACGAATTAACACAGAAATTGCGTCGCTATGAAATACTATGCGTTCTGTGACATCTCCTTCTAAATTGAGTAACATTTCTATGGAAACGACTGGAATTTCTTTTGGGACACAAGTTTCTCGTGTCCGATGCACTATTCCTCCTTTAACGCATCTCTCGATCCCTCACATTGACGAATTAACATAGAAATTGCGTCGCTATGAAATACTATGCGTTCTATGACATCTCCTTCTAAAATGAGTAACGTTTCTATTGTAACGACTGGAAATTATTTTGGGACACGAGTTTCTCCTGTCCGATGCACTATTCCTCCTTTAACGCATCTCTCGATCCCCCCACATTGACGGATTAACATAGAAATTGAGTCGCTATGAAATACTATTGGTTCTATGACATCTCCTTCTAAATTGAGTAACGTTTCTATGGATACGACTGGAAATTCTTTTGGGACACGAGTTTCTCCTGCCCGATGCACTGTTCCTCCTTTAACGCATCTCTCGATCCCTCACATTGACAAATTAACATAGAAGTTGCGTCGCTATGAAATACTATGCGTTCTATGACATCTCCTTCTAAATTGTGTAAGGTTTCTATGGAAACGACTGGAAATTCTTTTGGGACACGAGTTTCTCCTGTCCGATGCACTATTCCTCCTTTAACGCTTCTCTCGATCCCTCATATTGACGAATTAACATAGAAATTGCGTCGCTATGAAATACTATGCGTTCTATGACATCTCCTTCTAAATTGAGTAACGTTTCTATGGAAAAGACTGGAAATTCTTTTGGGACACGAGATTCTCCTGTCCGATGCACTATTCCTCCTTTAACGCATCTCTCGATCCCTCACATTGACGAATTAACATAGAAATTGCGTCGCTATGAAAACTATGCGTTCTATGACATCTCCTTCTAAATTGAGTAACGTTTCTATGGAAACGACTGGATATACTTTTGGGACACGAGTTTCTCCTGTCCGATGCACTATTCCTCCTTTAACGAATCTTCGATCCCTCAAATTGACGAATTAACATAGAAATTGCGTCGCTACGAAATACTATGCGTTCTATAACATCTCCTTCTAAATTGAGTAACGTTTCTATGGAAACGACTGGAAATTCTTTTGGGACACGAGTTTCCCCTGTCCGATGCACTATTCCTCCTTTAACGCATCTCTCGATCCCTCACATTGACGAATTAACATAGAAATTGCGTCGCTATGAAATACTATGCGTCCTATGACATCTCCTTCTAAATTGAGTAACGTTTCTATGGAAACGACTGGAAATTCTTTTGGGACACGAGTTTCTCCTGTCCGATGCACTATTCCTCCTTTAACGCAACTCTCGATCCCTGACATTGACGAATTAACATAGAAATTGCGTCGCTATGAAATACTATGCGTTCTATGACATCTCCTTCTAAATTAGTAACGTTTCTATGGAAACGTCTGGAGATACTTTTGGGACACGAGTTTCTCCTGTCCGATGCACTATTCCTCCTTTAACGCATCTCTCGATCCCTCACAGTTACGAATTAACACAGAAATTGTGTCGCTATGAAATACTATGCGTTCTATGACATTTCCTACTAAATTGAGTTACGTTTCTATGGAAACGACTGAAAATTCTTTTGGGACACGAGTTTCTCCTGTCCTATGCACTATTCCTCCTTTAACGCATCTCTCGATCCCTCACACTGACGAATTAACATAGTAATTGCGTCGCTATGAAATACTATGCGTTCTATGACATCTCCTTCTAAATTGAGTAACGTTGCTATGGAAACGACTGGAAATTCTTTTGGGACACGAGTTTCTCCTGTCCGATGCACTATTCCTCCTTTAACGCATCTCTCGATCCCTCACATTGACGAATTAACATAGAAATTGCGTCGCTATGAAATACTATGCGTTCTATGACATCTCCTTCTAAATTGAGTAACGTTGCTATGGAAACGACTGGAAATTCTTTTGGGACACGAGTTTCTCCTGTCCGATGCACTATTCCTCCTTTAACGCATCTCTCGATCCCTCACATTGACGAATTAACATAGAAATTGCGTCGCTATGAAATATTATGCGTTCTATGACATCTCCTTCTAAATTGAGTAACGTTTCTATGGAAACGACTGGATATACTTTTGGGACACGAGTTTCTCCTGTCCGATGCACTATTCCTCCTTTAACGCATCTTCGATCCCTCAAATTGACGAATTAACATAGAAATTGCGTCGCTACGAAATACTATGCGTTCTATAACATCTCCTTCTAAATTGAGTAACGTTTCTATGGAAACGACTGGAAATTCTTTTGGGACACGAGTTTCCCCTGTCCGATGCACTATTCCTCCTTTAACGCATCTCTCGATCCTCACATTGACGAATTAACATAGAAATTGCGTCGCTATGAAATACTATGCGTTCTGTGACATCTCCTTCTAAATTGAGTAACATTTCTATGGAAACGACTGGAATTTGTTTTGGGACACGAGTTTCTCGTGTCCGATGCACTATTCCTCCTTTAACGCATCTCTCGATCCCTCACATTGACGAATTAACATAGAAATTGCGTCGCTATGAAAACTATGCGTTCTATGACATCTCCTTCTAAATTGAGTAACGTTTCTATGGAAACGACTGGATATACTTTTGGGACACGAGATTCTCCTGTCCGATGCACTATTCCTCCTTTAACGCATCTCTCGATCCCTCACATTGATGAATTAACATGGAAATTGCGTCGCTATGAAATACTATGCGTTCTATGACATCTCCTTCTAAATTGAGTAACGTTTCTATGGAAACGACTGGAAATTCTTTTGGGACACGAGTTTCTCCTGTCCGATGCACTATTCCTAATTTAACGCATCTCTCGATCCCTCACATTGACGAATTAACATAGAAATTGCGTCGCTATAAAATAGTATGCGTTCTATGACATCTCCTTCTAAATTGAGTAACTTTTCTGTGGAAACGACTGGAAATTCTTTTGGGACACGAGTTTCTCCTGTCCGATGCACTATTCCTTCTTTAACGCATCTCTCGATCCCTCACATTGACGAATTAACATAGAAATTGCGTCGCTATGAAATACTATGCGTCCTATGACAACTCCTTCTAGATAGAGTAACGTTCCTATGGAAACGACTGGATATACTTTTGGGACACGAGTTTCCCCTGTCCGATGCTCTATTCCTCCTTTAACGCATCTCTCGATCCCTCACATTGACGAATTAACATAGAAATTGTGTCGCTATGAAATACTATGCGTTCTATGACATCTCCTTCTAAATTGAGTAACGTTTCTATGGAAACGACTTAAAATTCTTTTGGGACACGAGTTACTCGTGTCCGATGCACTATTCCTCCTTTAACGCACCTCTCGATCCCTCACATTGACGAATTAACACAGAAATTGCGTCGCTATGAAATACTATGCGTTCTATGACATCTCCTTCTAAAATGAGTAACGTTTCTATTGTAACGACTGGAAATTATTTTGGGACACGAGTTTCTCCTGTCCGATGCACTATTCCTCCTTTAACGCATCTCTCGATCCCCCCACATTGACGGATTAACATAGAAATTGAGTCGCTATGAAATACTATTGGTTCTATGACATCTCCTTCTAAATTGAGTAACGTTTCTATGGAAACGACTGGATATACTTTTGGGACACGAGTTTCTCCTGTCCGATGCACTATTCCTCCTTTAACGCATCTTCGATCCCTCAAATTGACGAATTAACATAGAAATTGCGTCGCTACGAAATACTATGCGTTCTATAACATCTCCTTCTAAATTGAGTAACGTTTCTATGGAAACGACTGGAAATTCTTTTGGGACACGAGTTTCCCCTGTCCGATGCACTATTCCTCCTTTAACGCATCTCTCGATCCCTCACATTGACGAATTAACATAGAAATTGCGTCGCTATGAAATACTATGCGTCCTATGACATTTCCTTCTAAATTGAGTAACGTTTCTATGGAAACGACTGGAAATTCTTTTGGGACACGAGTTTCTCCTGTCCGATGCACTATTCCTCCTTTAACGCAACTCTCGATCCCTGACATTGACGAATTAACATAGAAATTGCGTCGCTATGAAATACTATGCGTTCTATGACATCTCCTTCTAAATTAGTAACGTTTCTATGGAAACGTCTGGAGATACTTTTGGGACACGAGTTTCTCCTGTCCGATGCACTATTCCTCCTATAACGCATCTCTCGATCCCTCACAGTTACGAATTAACACAGAAATTGTGTCGCTATGAAATACTATGCGTTCTATGACATTTCCTTCTAAATTGAGTTACGTTTCTATGGAAACGACTGAAAATTCTTTTGGGACACGAGTTTCTCCTGTCCTATGCACTATTCCTCCTTTAACGCATCTCTCGATCCCTCACACTGACGAATTAACATAGTAATTGCGTCGCTATGAAATACTATGCGTTCTATGACATCTCCTTCTAAATTGAGTAACGTTTCTATGGAAACGACTGGAAATTCTTTTGGGACACGAGTTTCTCCTGTCCGATGCACTATTCCTCCTTTAACGCATCTCTCGATCCCTCACATTGACGAATTAACATAGAAATTGCGTCGCTATGAAATACTATGCGTTCTATGACATCTCCTTCTAAATTGAGTAACGTTGCTATGGAAACGACTGGAAATTCCTTTGGGACACGAGTTTCTCCTGTCCGATGCACTATTCCTCCTTTAACGCATCTCTCGATCCCTCACATTGACGAATTAACATAGAAATTGCGTCGCTATGAAATACTATGCGTCCTATGACAACTCCTTCTAGATAGAGTAACGTTCCTATGGAAACGACTGGATATACTTTTGGGACACGAGTTTCCCCTGTCCGATGCACTATTCCTCCTTTAACGCATCTCTCGATCCCTCACATTGACGAATTAACATAGAAATTGTGTCGCTATGAAATACTATGCGTTCTATGACATCTCCTTCTAAATTGAGTAACGTTTCTATGGAAACGACTGGAAATTCTTTTGGGACACGAGTTACTCGTGTCCGATGCACTATTCCTCCTTTAACGCACCTCTCGATCCCTCACATTGACGAATTAACACAGAAATTGCGTCGCTATGAAATACTATGCGTTCTGTGACATCTCCTTCTAAATTGAGTAACATTTCTATGGAAACGACTGGAATTTCTTTTGGGACACAAGTTTCTCGTGTCCGATGCACTATTCCTCCTTTAACGCATCTCTCGATCCCTCACATTGACGAATTAACATAGAAATTGCGTCGCTATGAAATACTATGCGTTCTATGACATCTCCTTCTAAAATGAGTAACGTTTCTATTGTAACGACTGGAAATTATTTTGGGACACGAGTTTCTCCTGTCCGATGCACTATTCCTCCTTTAACGCATCTCTCGATCCCCCCACATTGACGGATTAACATAGAAATTGAGTCGCTATGAAATACTATTGGTTCTATGACATCTCCTTCTAAATTGAGTAACGTTTCTATGGATACGACTGGAAATTCTTTTGGGACACGAGTTTCTCCTGCCCGATGCACTGTTCCTCCATTAACGCATCTCTCGATCCCTCACATTGACAAATTAACATAGAAGTTGCGTCGCTATGCAATACTATGCGTTCTATGACATCTCCTTCTAAATTGTGTAAGGTTTCTATGGAAACGACTGGAAATTCTTTTGGGACACGAGTTTCTCCTGTCCGATGCACTATTCCTCCTTTAACGCTTCTCTCGATCCCTCATATTGACGAATTAACATAGAAATCGCGTCGCTATGAAATACTATGCGTTCTATGACATCTCCTTCTAAATTGAGTAACGTTTCTATGGAAAAGACTGGAAATTCTTTTGGGACACGAGATTCTCCTGTCCGATGCACTATTCCTCCTTTAACGCATCTCTCGATCCCTCACATTGACGAATTAACATAGAAATTGCGTCGCTATGAAAACTATGCGTTCTATGACATCTCCTTCTAAATTGAGTAACGTTTCTATGGAAACGACTGGATATACTTTTGGGACACGAGTTTCTCCTGTCCGATGCACTATTCCTCCTTTAACGAATCTTCGGTCCCTCAAATTGACGAATTAACATAGAAATTGCGTCGCTACGAAATACTATGCGTTCTATAACATCTCCTTCTAAATTGAGTAACGTTTCTATGGAAACGACTGGAAATTCTTTTGGGACACGAGTTTCCCCTGTCCGATGCACTATTCCTCCTTTAACGCATCTCTCGATCCCTCACATTGACGAATTAACATAGAAATTGCGTCGCTATGAAATACTATGCGTCCTATGACATCTCCTTCTAAATTGAGTAACGTTTCTATGGAAACGACTGGAAATTCTTTTGGGACACGAGTTTCTCCTGTCCGATGCACTATTCCTCCTTTAACGCAACTCTCGATCCCTGACATTGACGAATTAACATAGAAATTGCGTCGCTATGAAATACTATGCGTTCTATGACATCCCCTTCTAAATTAGTAACGTTTCTATGGAAACGTCTGGAGATACTTTTGGGACACGAGTTTCTCCTGTCCGATGCACTATTCCTCCTTTAACGCATCTCTCGATCCCTCACAGTTACGAATTAACACAGAAATTGTGTCGCTATGAAATACTATGCGTTCTATGACATTTCCTACTAAATTGAGTTACGTTTCTATGGAAACGACTGAAAATTCTTTTGGGACACGAGTTTCTCCTGTCCTATGCACTATTCCTCCTTTAACGCATCTCTCGATCCCTCACACTGACGAATTAACATAGTAATTGCGTCGCTATGAAATACTATGCGTTCTATGACATCTCCTTCTAAATTGAGTAACGTTTCTATGGAAACGACTGGATATACTTTTGGGACACGAGTTTCTCCTGTCCGATGCACTATTCCTCCTTTAACGCATCTTCGATCCCTCAAATTGACGAATTAACATAGAAATTGCGTCGCTACGAAATACTATGCGTTCTATAACATCTCCTTCTAAATTGAGTAACCGTTTCTATGGAAACGACTGGAAATTCTTTTGGGACACGAGTTTCCCCTGTCCGATGCACTATTCCTCCTTTAACGCATCTCTCGATCCTCACATTGACGAATTAACATAGAAATTGCGTCGCTATGAAATACTATGCGTTCTGTGACATCTCCTTCTAAATTGAGTAACATTTCTATGGAAACGACTGGAATTTGTTTTGGGACACGAGTTTCTCGTGTCCGATGCACTATTCCTCCTTTAACGCATCTCTCGATCCCTCACATTGACGAATTAACATAGAAATTGCGTCGCTATGAAAACTATGCGTTCTATGACATCTCCTTCTAAATTGAGTAACGTTTCTATGGAAACGACTGGATATACTTTTGGGACACGAGATTCTCCTGTCCGATGCACTATTCCTCCTTTAACGCATCTCTCGATCCCTCACATTGATGAATTAACATAGAAATTGCGTCGCTATGAAATACTATGCGTTCTATGACATCTCCTTCTAAATTGAGTAACGTTTCTATGGAAACGACTGGAAATTCTTTTGGGACACGAGTTTCTCGTGTCCGATGCACTATTCCTCCTTTAACGCACCTCTCGATCCCTCACATTGACGAATTAACACAGAAATTGCGTCGCTATGAAATACTATGCGTTCTATGACATCTCCTTCTAAAATGAGTAACGTTTCTATTGTAACGACTGGAAATTATTTTGGGACACGAGTTTCTCCTGTCCGATGCACTATTCCTCCTTTAACGCATCTCTCGATCCCCCCACATTGACGGATTAACATAGAAATTGAGTCGCTATGAAATACTATTGGTTCTATGACATCTCCTTCTAAATTGAGTAACGTTTCTATGGATACGACTGGAAATTCTTTTGGGACACGAGTTTCTCCTGCCCGATGCACTATTCCTCCTTTAACGCATCTCTCGATCCCTCACATTGACAAATTAACATAGAAGTTGCGTCGCTATGAAATACTATGCGTTCTATGACATCTCCTTCTAAATTGAGTAAGGTTTCTATGGAAACGACTGGAAATTCTTTTGGGACACGAGTTTCTCCTGTCCGATGCACTATTCCTCCTTTAACGCTTCTCTCGATCCCTCATATTGACGAATTAACATAGAAATTGCGTCGCTATGAAATACTATGCGTTCTATGACATCTCCTTCTAAATTGAGTAACGTTTCTATGGAAACGACTGGATATACTTTTGGGACACGAGATTCTCCTGTCCGATGCACTATTCCTCCTTTAACGCATCTCTCGATCCCTCACATTGATGAATTAACATAGAAATTGCGTCGCTATGAAATACTATGCGTTCTATGACATCTCCTTCTAAATTGAGTAACGTTTCTATGGAAACGACTGGAAATTCTTTTGGGACACGAGTTTCTCCTGTCCGATGCACTATTCCTAATTTAACGCATCTCTCGATCCCTCACATTGACGAATTAACATAGAAATTGCGTCGCTATAAAATAGTATGCGTTCTATGACATCTCCTTCTAAATTGAGTAACTTTTCTGTGGAAACGACTGGAAATTCTTTTGGGACACGAGTTTCTCCTGTCCGATGCACTATTCCTTCTTTAACGCATCTCTCGATCCCTCACATTGACGAATTAACATAGAAATTGCGTCGCTATGAAATACTATGCGTCCTATGACAACTCCTTCTAGATAGAGTAACGTTCCTATGGAAACGACTGGATATACTTTTGGGACACGAGTTTCCCCTGTCCGATGCTCTATTCCTCCTTTAACGCATCTCTCGATCCCTCACATTGACGAATTAACATAGAAATTGTGTCGCTATGAAATACTATGCGTTCTATGACATCTCCTTCTAAATTGAGTAACGTTTCTATGGAAACGACTTAAAATTCTTTTGGGACACGAGTTACTCGTGTCCGATGCACTATTCCTCCTTTAACGCACCTCTCGATCCCTCACATTGACGAATTAACACAGAAATTGCGTCGCTATGAAATACTATGCGTTCTATGACATCTCCTTCTAAAATGAGTAACGTTTCTATTGTAACGACTGGAAATTATTTTGGGACACGAGTTTCTCCTGTCCGATGCACTATTCCTCCTTTAACGCATCTCTCGATCCCCCCACATTGACGGATTAACATAGAAATTGAGTCGCTATGAAATACTATTGGTTCTATGACATCTCCTTCTAAATTGAGTAACGTTTCTATGGATACGACTGGAAATTCTTTTGGGACACGAGTTTCTCCTGCCCGATGCACTATTCCTCCTTTAACGCATCTCTCGATCCCTCACATTGACAAATTAACATAGAAGTTGCGTCGCTATGAAATACTATGCGTTCTATGACATCTCCTTCTAAATTGAGTAAGGTTTCTATGGAAACGACTGGAAATTCTTTTGGGACACGAGTTTCTCCTGTCCGATGCACTATTCCTCCTTTAACGCTTCTCTCGATCCCTCATATTGACGAATTAACATAGAAATTGCGTCGCTATGAAATACTATGCGTTCTATGACATCTCCTTCTAAATTAAGTAACGTTTCTATGGAAAAGACTGGAAATTCTCTTGGGACACGAGATTCTCCTGTCCGATGCACTATTCCTCCTTTAACGCATCTCTTGATCCCTCACATTGACGAATTAACATAGAAATTGCGTCGCTATGAAAACTATGCGTTCTATGACATCTCCTTCTAAATTGAGTAACGTTTCTATGGAAACGACTGGATATACTTTTGGGACACGAGTTTCTCCTGTCCGATGCACTATTCCTCCTTTAACGCATCTTCGATCCCTCAAATTGACGAATTAACATAGAAATTGCGTCGCTACGAAATACTATGCGTTCTATAACATCTCCTTCTAAATTGAGTAACGTTTCTATGGAAACGACTGGAAATTCTTTTGGGACACGAGTTTCCCCTGTCCGATGCACTATTCCTCCTTTAACGCATCTCTCGATCCCTCACATTGACGAATTAACATAGAAATTGCGTCGCTATGAAATACTATGCGTCCTATGACATTTCCTTCTAAATTGAGTAACGTTTCTATGGAAACGACTGGAAATTCTTTTGGGACACGAGTTTCTCCTGTCCGATGCACTATTCCTCCTTTAACGCAACTCTCGATCCCTGACATTGACGAATTAACATAGAAATTGCGTCGCTATGAAATACTATGCGTTCTATGACATCTCCTTCTAAATTAGTAACGTTTCTATGGAAACGTCTGGAGATACTTTTGGGACACGAGTTTCTCCTGTCCGATGCACTATTCCTCCTTTAACGCATCTCTCGATCCCTCACAGTTACGAATTAACACAGAAATTGTGTCGCTATGAAATACTATGCGTTCTATGACATTTCCTTCTAAATTGAGTTACGTTTCTATGGAAACGACTGAAAATTCTTTTGGGACACGAGTTTCTCCTGTCCTATGCACTATTCCTCCTTTAACGCATCTCTCGATCCCTCACACTGACGAATTAACACAGTAATTGCGTCGCTATGAAATACTATGCGTTCTATGACATCTCCTTCTAAATTGAGTAACGTTTCTATGGAAACGACTGGAAATTCTTTTGGGACACGAGTTTCTCCTGTCCGATGCACTATTCCTCCTTTAACGCATCTCTCGATCCCTCACATTGACGAATTAACATAGAAATTGCGTCGCTATGAAATACTATGCGTTCTATGACATCTCCTTCTAAATTGAGTAACGTTGCTATGGAAACGACTGGAAATTCTTTTGGGACACGAGTTTCTCCTGTCCGATGCACTATTCCTCCTTTAACGCATCTCTCGATCCCTCACATTGACGAATTAACATAGAAATTGCGTCGCTATGAAATACTATGCGTTCTATGACATCTCCTTCTAAATTGAGTAACGTTTCTATGGAAACGACTGGAAATTCTTTTGGGACACGAGTTACTCGTGTCCGATGCACTATTCCTCCTTTAACGCATCTCTCGATCCCTCACATTGACGAATTAACACAGAAATTGCGTCGCTATGAAATACTATGCGTTCTGTGACATCTCCTTCTAAATTGAGTAACATTTCTATGGAAACGACTGGAATTTCTTTTGGGACACGAGTTTCTCGTGTCCGATGCACTATTCCTCCTTTAACGCATCTCTCGATCCCTCACATTGACGAATTAACATAGAAATTGCGTCGCTATGAAAACTATGCGTTCTATGACATCTCCTTCTAAATTGAGTAACGTTTCTATGGAAACGACTGGATATACTTTTGGGACACGAGTTTCTCCTGTCCGATGCACTATTCCTCCTTTAACGCATCTTCGATCCCTCAAATTGACGAATTAACATAGAAATTGCGTCGCTACGAAATACTATGCGTTCTATAACATCTCCTTCTAAATTGAGTAACGTTTCTATGGAAACGACTGGAAATTCTTTTGGGACACGAGTTTCCCCTGTCCGATGCACTATTCCTCCTTTAACGCATCTCTCGATCCTCACATTGACGAATTAACATAGAAATTGCGTCGCTATGAAATACTATGCGTCCTATGACATCTCCTTCTAAATTGAGTAAGGTTTCTATGGAAACGACTGGAAATTCTTTTGGGACACGAGTTTCTCCTGTCCGATGCACTATTCCTCCTTTAACGCATCTCTCGCTCCCTCATATTGACGAATTAACATAGAAATTGCGTCGCTATGAAATACTATGGGTTCTATGACATCTCCTTCTAAATTGAGTAACGTTTCTATGGAAAAGACTGGAAATTCTCTTGGGACACGAGTTTCTCCTGTCCGATGCACTATTCCTAATTTAACGCATCTCTCGATCCCTCACATTGACGAATTAACATAGAAATTGCGTCGCTATAAAATACTATGCGTTCTATGACATCTCCTTCTAAATTGAGTAACGTTTCTGTGGAAACGACTGGAAATTCTTTTGGGACACGAGTTTCTCCTGTCCGATGCACTATTCCTTCTTTAACGCATCTCTCGATCCCTCACATTGACGAATTAACATAGAAATTGCGTCGCTATGAAATACTATGCGTCCTACGACAACTCCTTCTAGATAGAGTAACGTTCCTATGGAAACGACTGGATATACTTTTGGGACACGAGTTTCCCCTGTCCGATGCACTATTCCTCCTTTAACGCATCTCTCGATCCCTCACATTGACGAATTAACATAGAAATTGCGTCGCTATGAAATACTATGCGTTCTATGACATCTCCTTCTAAATTGAGTAACGTTTCTATGGAAACGACTGGAAATTCTTTTGGGACACGAGTTACTCGTGTCCGATGCACTATTCCTCCTTTAACGCATCTCTCGATCTCTTACATTGACGAATTAACACAGAAATTGCGTCGCTATGAAATACTATGCGTTCTGTGACATCTCCTTCTAAATTGAGTAACATTTCTATGGAAACGACTGAAATTTCTTTTGGGACACAAGTTTCTCGTGTCCGATGCACTGTTCCTCCTTTAACGCATCTCTCGATCCCTCACATTGACGAATTAACATAGAAATTGCGTCGCTATGAAATACTATGCGTTCTATGACATCTCCTTCTAAATTGAGTAACGTTTCTATTGTAACGACTGGAAATTATTTTGGGACACGAGTTTCTCCTGTCCGATGCACTATTCCTCCTTTAACGCATCTCTCGATCCCCCACATTGACGGATTAACATAGAAATTGAGTCGCTATGAAATACTGTTGGTTCTATGACATCTCCTTCTAAATTGAGTAACGTTTCTATGGATACGACTGGAAATTCTTTTGGGAGACGAGTTTCTCCTGTCCGATGCACTATTCCTCCTTTAACGCTTCTCTCGATCCCTCACATTGACGAATTAACATAGAAGTTGCGTCGCTATGAAATACTATGCGTTCTATGACATCTCCTTCTAAATTGAGTAAGGTTTCTATGGAAACGACTGGAAATTCTTTTGGGACACGAGTTTCTCCTGTCCGATGCACTATTCCTCCTTTAACGCATCTCTCGATCCCTCATATTGACGAATTAACATAGAATTTGCGTCGCTATGAAATACTATGCGTTCTATGACATCTCCTTCTAAATTGAGTAACGTTTCTATGGAAAAGACTGGAAATTCTCTTGGGACACGAGATTCTCCTGTCCGATGCACTATTCCTCCTTTAACGCATCTCTCGATCCCTCGCATTGACGAATTAACATAGAAATTGCGTCGCTATGAAATACTATGCGTTCTATGACATCTCCTTCTAAATTGAGTTACGTTTCTATGGAAACGACTGGATATACTTTTGGGACACGAGTTTCTCCTGTCCGGTGCACTATTCCTCCTTTAACGCATCTTCGATCCCTCAAATTGACGAATTAACATAGAAATTGCGTCGCTACGAAATACTATGCGTTCTATAACATCTCCTTCTAAATTGAGTAACGTTTCTATGGAAACGAATGGAAATTCTTTTGGGACACGAGTTTCCCCTGTCCGATGCACTATTCCTCCTTTAACGCGTCTCTCGATCCCTCACATTGACGAATTAACATAGAAATTGCGTCGCTATGAAATACTATGCGTCCTATGACATCTCCTTCTAAATTGAGTAACGTTTCTATGGAAACGACTGGAAATTCTTTTGGGACACGAGTTTCTCCTGTCCGATGCACTATTCCTCCTTTAACGCAACTCTCGATCCCTGACATTGACGAATTAACATAGAAATTGCGTCGCTATGAAATACTATGCGTTCTATGACATCTCCTTCTAAACTGGGTAACGTTTCTATGGAAACGTCTGGAGATACTTTTGGGACACGAGTTTTTCCTGTCCGATGCACTATTCCTCCTTTAACGCATCTCTCGATCCCTCACATTTACGAATTAACACAGAAATTGTGTCGCTATGAAATACTATGCGTTCTATGACATTTCCTTCTAAATTGAGTTACGTTTCTATGGAAACGACTGAAAATTCTTTTGGGACACGAGTTTCTCCTGTCCTATGCACTATTCCTCCTTTAACGCATCTCTCGATCCCTCATACTGACGAATTAACATAGAAATTGCGTCGCTATGAAATACTATGCGTTCTATGACATCTCCTTCTAAATTGAGTAACGTTTCTATGGAAACGACTGGAAATTCTTTTGGGACACGATTTACTCGTGTCCGATGCACTATTCCTCCTTTAACGCATCTCTCGATCCCTCACATTGACGAATTAACACAGAAATTGCGTCGCTATGAAATACTATGCGTTCTGTGACATCTCCTTCTAAATTGAGTAACATTTCTATGTAAACGACTGGAATTTCTTTTGGGACACAAGTTTCTCGTGTCCGATGCACTGTTCCTCCTTTAACGCATCTCTTGATCCCTCACATTGACGAATTAACATAGAAATTGCGTCGCTATGAAATACTATGCGTTCTATGACATCTCCTTCTAAATTGAGTAACGTTTCTATTGTAACGACTGGAAATTATTTTGGGACACGAGTTTCTCCTGTCCGATGCACTATTCCTCCTTTAACGCATCTCTCGATCCCCCCACATTGACGGATTAACATAGAAATTGAGTCGCTATGAAATACTATTGGTTCTATGACATCTCCTTCTAAATTGAGTAACGTTTCTATGGATACGACTGGAAATTCTTTTGGGACACGAGTTTCTCCTGTCCGATGCACTATTCCTCCTTTAACGCATCTCTCGATCCCTCACACTGACGAATTAACATAGAAGTGGCGTCGCTATGAAATACTATGCGTTCTATGACATCTCCTTCTAAATTGAGTAAGGTTTCTATGGAAACGACTGGAAATTCTTTTGGGACACGAGTTTCTCCTGTCCGATGCACTATTCCTCCTTTAACGCATCTCTCGATCCCTCATATTGACGAATTAACATAGAATTTGCGTCGCTATGAAATACTATGCGTTCTATGACATCTCCTTCTAAATTGAGTAACGTTTCTATGGAAAAGACTGGAAATTCTCTTGGGACACGAGATTCTCCAGTCCGATGCACTATTCCTCCTTTAACGCATCTCTCGAACCCTCACATTGACGAATTAACATAGAAATTGCGTCGCTATGAAATACTATGCGTTCTATGACATCTCCTTCTAAATTGAGTAACGTTTCTATATAAACGACTGGATATACTTTTGGGACACGAGTTTCTCCTGTCCGATGCACTACTCCTCCTTTAACGCATCTCTCGAACCCTCACATTGACGAATTAACATAGAAATTGGGTCGCTACGAAATACTATGCGTTCTATAACATCTCCTTCTAAATTGAGTAACGTTTCTATGGAAACGAATGGAAATTCTTTTGGGACACGAGTTTCCCCTGTCCGATGCACTATTCCTCCTTTAACGCATCTCTCGATCCCTCACATTGACGAATTAACATAGAAATTGCGTCGCTATGAAATACTATGCGTCCTATGACATCTCCTTCTAAATTGAGTAACGTTTCTATGGAAACGACTGGAAATTCTTTTGGGACACGAGTTTCTCCTGTCCGATGCACTATTCCTCCTTTAACGCAACTCTCGATCCCTGACATTGACGAATTAACATAGAAATTGCGTCGCTATGAAATTCTATGCGTTCTATGACATCTCCTTCTAAATTGGGTAACGTTTCTATGGAAACGTCTGGAGATAGTTTTGGGACACGAGTTTCTCCTGTCCGATGCACTATTCCTCCTTTAACGCATCTCTCGATCCCTCACATTTACGAATTAACACAGAAATTATGTCGCTATGAAATACTATGCGTTCTATGACATTTCCTTCTAAATTGAGTTACGTGTCTATGGAAACGACTGAAAATTCTTTTGGGACACGAGTTTCTCCTGTCCTATGCACTATTCCTCCTTTAACGCATCTCTCGATCCCTCACACTGACGAATTAACATAGAAATTGCGTCGCTATGAAATACTATGCGTTCTATGACATCTCCTTCTAAATTGAGTAACGTTGCTATGGAAACGACTGGAAATTCTTTTGGGACACGAGTTTCTCCTGTCCGATGCACTGTTCCTCCTTTAACGCATCTCTCGATCCCTCACATTGACGAATTAACATAGAAATTGCGTCGCTGTGAAATACTATGCGTTCTATAACATCTCCTTCTAAATTGAGTAACGTTGCTATGGAAACGACTGAAAACTCTTTTGGGACACGAGTTACTCGTGTCCGATGCACTATTCCTCCTTTAACGCATCTCTCGATCCCTCACATTGACGAATTAACACATAAATTGCGTCGCTATGAAATACTATGCGTTCTGTGACATCTCCTTCTAAATTGAGTAACATTTCTATGGAAACGACTGTAATTTCTTTTGGGACACGAGTTTCTCGTGTCCGATGCACTATTCCTCCTTTAACGCATCTCTCGATCCCTCACATTGACGAATTAACATAGAAATTGCGTCGCTATGAAATACTATGCGTTCTATGACATCTCCTTCTAAATTGAGTAACGTTTCTATTGTAACGACTGGAAATTATTTTGGGACACGAGTTTCTCCTGTCCGATGCACTATTCCTCTTTTAACGCATCTCTCGATCACCCCACAATGACGGATTAACATAGAAATTGAGTCGCTATGAAATACTATGGGTTCTATGACATCTCCTTCTTAATTGAGTAACGTTTCTATGGATACGACTGGAAATTCGTTTGGGACACGAGTTTCTCCTGTCCGATGCACTATTCCTCCTTTAACGCATCTCTCGATCCCTCACATTGACGAATTAACATAGAAATTGCGTCGCTATGAAATACTATGCGTTCCATGACATCTCCTTCTAAATTGAGTAAGGTTTCTATGGAAACGACTGGAAATTCTTTTGGGACACGAGTTTCTCCTGTCCGATGCACTATTCCTCCTTTAACGCAACTCTCGATCCCTAACATTGACGAATTAACATACAAATTGCGTCGCTATGAAATACTATGCGTTCTATGACATCTCCTTCTAAATTGAGTAACGTTTCTATGGAAACGGCTGGATATACTTTTAGGACACGAGTTTCTCCTGCCCGATGCACTATTCCTCCTTTAACGCATTTCTTGATCCCTCACATTGACGAATTAATATAGAAATTGCGTCGCTATGAAATACTATGCGTTCTGTGACATCTCCTTCTAATTTGAGTAACGATTCTATGGTATCGAATGGATATACTTTTGGGACACGAGTTTCTCCTGTCCGATGCACTATTCCTCCTTTAACGCATCTCTCGATCCCTCACATTGACGAATTAACACAGAAATTGCGTCGCTATGAAATACTACGCGTTCTGTGACATCTCCTTCTAAATTGAGTAACATTTCTATGGAAACGACTGGAATTTCTTTTGGGACACGAGTTTCTCGTGTCCGATGCACTATTCCTCCTTTAACGCATCTCTCGATCCCTCACATTGACGAATTAACATAGAAATTGCGGCGCTATGAAAACTGTGCGTTCTATGGCATCTCCTTCTAAATTGAGTAACGTTTCTATGGAAACGACTGGATATACTTTTGGGACACGAGTTTCTCCTGTCCGATGCACTATTCCTCCTTTAACGCATCTTCGATCCCTCAAATTGACGAATTAACATAGAAATTGCGTCGCTACGAAATACTATGCGTTCTATAACATCTCCTTCTAAATTGAGTAACGTTTCTATGGAAACGACTGGAAATTCTTTTGGGACACGAGTTTCCCCTGTCCGATGCACTATTCCTCCTTTAACGCATCTCTCGATCCTCACATTGACGAATTAACATAGAAATTGCGTCGCTATGAAATACTATGCGTCCTATGACATCTCCTTCTAAATTGAGTAAGGTTTCTATGGAAACGACTGGAAATTCTTTTGGGACACGAGTTTCTCCTGTCCGATGCACTATTCCTCCTTTAACGCATCTCTCGCTCCCTCATATTGACGAATTAACATAGAAATTGCGTCGCTATGAAATACTATGGGTTCTATGACATCTCCTTCTAAATTGAGTAACGTTTCTATGGAAAAGACTGGAAATTCTCTTGTTGGGACACGAGTTTCTCCTGTCCGATGCACTATTCCTAATTTAACGCATCTCTCGATCCCTCACATTGACGAATTAACATAGAAATTGCGTCGCTATAAAATACTATGCGTTCTATGACATCTCCTTCTAAACTGGGTAACGTTTCTATGGAAACGTCTGGAGATACTTTTGGGACACGAGTTTCCCCTGTCCGATGCACTATTCCTCCTTTAACGCATCTCTCGATCCCTCACATTTACGAATTAACACAGAAATTGTGTCGCTATGAAATACTATGCGTTCTATGACATTTCCTTCTAAATTGAGTTACGTTTCTATGGAAACGACTGAAAATTCTTTTGGGACACGAGTTTCTCCTGTCCTATGCACTATTCCTCCTTTAACGCATCTCTCGATCCCTCACACTGACGAATTAACATAGAAATTGCGTCGCTATGAAATACTATGCGTTCTATGACATCTCCTTCTAAATTGAGTAACGTTTCTATGGAAACGACTGGAAATTCTTTTGGGACACGATTTACTCGTGTCCGATGCACTATTCCTCCTTTAACGCATCTCTCGATCCCTCACATTGACGAATTAACACAGAAATTGCGTCGCTATGAAATACTATGCGTTCTGTGACATCTCCTTCTAAATTGAGTAACATTTCTATGTAAACGACTGGAATTTCTTTTGGGACACAAGTTTCTCGTGTCCGATGCACTGTTCCTCCTTTAACGCATCTCTTGATCCCTCACATTGACGAATTAACATAGAAATTGCGTCGCTATGAAATACTATGCGTTCTATGACATCTCCTTCTAAATTGAGTAACGTTTCTATTGTAACGACTGGAAATTATTTTGGGGACACGAGTTTCTCCTGTCCGATGCACTATTCCTCCTTTAAACGCATCTCTCGATCCCCCCACATTGACGGATTAACTTAGAAATTGAGTCGCTATGAAATACTATTGGTTCTATGACATCTCCTTCTAAATTGAGTAAAGTTTCTATGGATACGACTGGAAATTCTTTTGGGACACGAGTTTCTCCTGTCCGATGCACTATTCCTCCTTTAACGCATCTCTCGATCCCTCACACTGACGAATTAACATAGAAGTGGCGTCGCTATGAAATACTATGCGTTCTATGACATCTCCTTCTCTAAATTGAGTAAGGTTTCTATGGAAACGACTGGAAATTCTTTTGGGACACGAGTTTCTCCTGTCCGATGCACTATTCCTCCTTTAACGCATCTCTCGATCCCTCATATTGACGAATTAACATAGAATTTGTGTCGCTATGAAATACTATGCGTTCTATGACATCTCCTTCTAAATTGAGTAACGTTTCTATGGAAAAGACTGGAAATTCTCTTGGGACACGAGATTCTCCTGTCCGATGCACTATTCCTCCTTTAACGCATCTCTCGAACCCCTCACATTGACGAATTAACATAGAAATTGCGTCGCTATGAAATACTATGCGTTCTATGACATCTCCTTCTAAATTGAGTAACGTTTCTATATAAACGACTGGATATACTTTTGGGACACGAGTTTCTCCTGTCCGATGCACTATTCCTCCTTTAACGCATCTCTCGAACCCTCACATTGACGAATTAACATAGAAATTGGGTCGCTACGAAATACTATGCGTTCTATAACATCTCCTTCTAAATTGAGTAACGTTTCTATGGAAACGAATGGAAATTCTTTTGGGACACGAGTTTCCCCTGTCCGATGCACTATTCCTCCTTTAACGCATCTCTCGATCCCTCACATTGACGAATTAACATAGAAATTGCGTCGCTATGAAATACTATGCGTCCTATGACATCTCCTTCTAAATTGAGTAACGTTTCTATGGAAACGACCGGAAATTCTTTTGGGACACGAGTTGCTCCTGTCCGATGCACTATTCCTCCTTTAACGCAACTCTCGATCCCTGACATTGACGAATTAACATAGAAATTGCGTCGCTATGAAATACTATGCGTTCTATGACATCTCCTTCTAAATTGGGTAACGTTTCTATGGAAACGTCTGGAGATACTTTTGGGACACGAGTTTCTCCTGTCCGATGCACTATTCCTCCTTTAACGCATCTCTCGATCCCTCACATTTACGAATTAACACAGAAATTGTGTCGCTATGAAATACTATGCGCTCTATGACATTTCCTTCTAAATTGAGTTACGTGTCTATGGAAACGACTGAAAATTCTTTTGGGACACGAGTTTCTCCAGTCCGATGCACTATTCCTCCTTTAACGCAACTCTCGATCCCTAACATTGACGAATTAACATACAAATTGCGTCGCTATGAAATACTATGCGTTCTATGACATCTCCTTCTAAATTGAGTAACGTTTCTATGGAAACGACTGGATATACTTTTAGGACACGAGTTTCTCCTGCCCGATGCACTATTCCTCCTTTAACGCATTTCTTGATCCCTCACATTGACGAATTAATATAGAAATTGCGTCGCTATGAAATACTATGCGTTCTGTGACATCTCCTTCTAATTTGAGTAACGATTCTATGGTATCGACTGGATATACTTTTGGGACACGAGTTTCTCCTGTCCGATGCACTATTCCACCTTTAACGCGTCTCTCGATCCCTCACATTGACGAATTAACACAGAAATTGCGTCGCTATGAAATACTATGCGTTCTATGACATCTCCTTTAAAATTGAGTAACGTTTCTATGGAAACGACTGGATATACTTTTGGGACACGAGTTTCTCTTGTCCGATGCACTTATCCTCCTTTAACGCATCTCTCGATCCCTCAAATTGACGAATTAACATACAAATTGAGTCGCTACGATATACTATGCGTTCTATAACATCTCCTTCTAATTTGAGTAACGTTTCTATGGAAACGACTGGAAATTCTTTTGGGACAGGAGTTTCTCCTGTCCGATGCACTATTCCTCCTTTAACGCATCTCTCGATCCCTCACATTGACGAATTAACACAGAAATTGCGTCGCTATGAAATACTACGCGTTCTGTGACATCTCCTTCTAAATTGAGTAACATTTCTATGGAAACGACTGGAATTTCTTTTGGGACACGAGTTTCTCGTGTCCGATGCACTATTCCTCCTTTAACGCATCTCTCGATCCCTCACATTGACGAATTAACATAGAAATTGCGTCGCTATGAAAACTGTGCGTTCTATGGCATCTCCTTCTAAATTGAGTAACGTTTCTATGGAAACGACTGGATATACTTTTGGGACACGAGTTTCTCCTGTCCGATGCACTATTCCTCCTTTAACGCATCTTCGATCCCTCAAATTGACGAATTAACATAGAAATTGCGTCGCTACGAAATACTATGCGTTCTATAACATCTCCTTCTAAATTGAGTAACGTTTCTATGGAAACGACTGGAAATTCTTTTGGGACACGAATTTCCCCTGTCCGATGCACTATTCCTCCTTTAACGCATCTCTCGATCCTCACATTGACGAATTAACATAGAAATTGCGTCGCTATGAAATACTATGCGTCCTATGACATCTCCTTCTAAATTGAGTAAGGTTTCTATGGAAACGACTGGAAATTCTTTTGGGACACGAGTTTCTCCTGTCCGATGCACTATTCCTCCTTTAACGCATCTCTCGCTCCCTCATATTGACGAATTAACATAGAAATTGCGTCGCTATGAAATACTATGGGTTCTATGACATCTCCTTCTAAATTGAGTAACGTTTCTATGGAAAAGACTGGAAATTCTCTTGGGACACGAGTTTCTCCTGTCCGATGCACTATTCCTAATTTAACGCATCTCTCGATCCCTCACATTGACGAATTAACATAGAAATTGCGTCGCTATAAAATACTATGCGTTCTATGACATCTCCTTCTAAATTGAGTAACGTTTCTGTGGAAACGACTGGAAATTCTTTTGGGACACGAGTTTCTCCTGTCCGATGCACTATTCCTTCTTTAACGCATCTCTCGATCCCTCACATTGACGAATTAACATAGAAATTGCGTCGCTATGAAATACTATGCGTCCTACGACAACTCCTTCTAGATAGAGTAACGTTCCTATGGAAACGACTGGATATACTTTTGGGACACGTGTTTCCCCTGTCCGATGCACTATTCCTCCTTTAACGCATCTCTCGATCCCTCACATTGACGAATTAACATAGAAATTGCGTCGCTATGAAATACTATGCGTTCTATGACATCTCCTTCTAAATTGAGTAACGTTTCTATGGAAACGACTGGAAATTCTTTTGGGACACGAGTTACTCGTGTCCGATGCACTATTCCTCCTTTAACGCATCTCTCGATCCCTCACATTGACGAATTAACACAGAAATTGTGTCGCTATGAAATACTATGCGTTCTGTGACATCTCCTTCTAAATTGAGTAACATTTCTATGGAAACGACTGAAATTTCTTTTGGGACACAAGTTTCTCGTGTCCGATGCACTGTTCCTCCTTTAACGCATGTCTCGATCCCTCACGTTGACGAATTAACATAGAAATTGCGTCGCTATGAAATACTATGCGTTCTATGACATCTCCTTCTAAATTGAGTAACGTTTCTATTGTAACGACTGGAAATTATTTTGGGACACGAGTTTCTCCTGTCCGATGCACTATTCCTCCTTTAACGCATCTCTCGATCCCCCCACATTGACGGATTAACATAGAAATTGAGTCGCTATGAAATACTATGCGTTCTATGACATCTCCTTCTAAATTGAGTAAGGTTTCTATGGAAACGACTGGAAATTCTTTTGGGACACGAGTTTCTCCTGTCCGATGCACTATTCCTCCTTTAACGCATCTCTCGATCCCTCATATTGACGAATTAACATAGAATTTGCGTCGCTATGAAATACTATGCGTTCTATGACATCTCCTTCTAAATTGAGTAACGTTTCTATGGAAAAGACTGGAAATTCTCTTGGGACACGAGATTCTCCTGTCCGATGCACTATTCCTCCTTTAACGCATCTCTCGATCCCTCACATTGACGAATTAACATAGAAATTGCGTCGCTATGAAATACTATGCGTTCTATGACATCTCCTTCTAAATTGAGTTACGTTTCTATGGAAACGACTGGAGATACTTTTGGGACACGAGTTTCTCCTGTCCGATGCACTATTCCTCCTTTAACGCATCTCTCGATCCCTCACATTTACGAATTAACACAGAAATTGTGTCGCTATGAAATACTATGCGTTCTATGACATTTCCTTCTAAATTGAGTTACGTTTCTATGGAAACGACTGAAAATTCTTTTGGGACACGAGTTTCTCCTGTCCTATGCACTATTCCTCCTTTAACGCATCTCTCGATCCCTCACACTGACGAATTAACATAGAAATTGCGTCGCTATGAAATACTATGCGTTCTATGACATCTCCTTCTAAATTGAGTAACGTTTCTATGGAAACGACTGGAAATTCTTTTGGGACACGATTTACTCGTGTCCAATGCACTATTCCTCCTTTAACGCATCTCTCGATCCCTCACATTGACGAATTAACACAGAAATTGCGTCGCTATGAAATACTATGCGTTCTGTGACATCTCCTTCTAAATTGAGTAACATTTCTATGGAAACGACTGGAATTTCTTTTGGGACACAAGTTTCTCGTGTCCGATGCACTGTTCCTCCTTTAACGCATCTCTTGATCCCTCACATTGACGAATTAACATAGAAATTGCGTCGCTATGAAATACTATGCGTTCTATGACATCTCCTTCTAAATTGAGTAACGTTTCTATTGTAACGACTGGAAATTATTTTGGGACACGAGTTTCTCCTGTCCGATGCACTATTCCTCCTTTAACGCATCTCTCGATCCCCCCACATTGACGGATTAACATAGAAATTGAGTCGCTATGAAATACTATTGGTTCTATGACATCTCCTTCTAAATTGAGTAACGTTTCTATGGATACGACTGGAAATTCTTTTGGGACACGAGTTTCTCCTGTCCGATGCACTATTCCTCCTTTAACGCATCTCTCGATCCCTCACATTGACGAATTAACATAGAAGTTTCGTCGCTATGAAATACTATGCGTTCTATGACATCTCCTTCTAAATTGAGTAAGGTTTCTATGGAAACGACTGGAAATTCTTTTGGGACACGAGTTTCTCCTGTCCGATGCACTATTCCTCCTTTAACGCATCTCTCGATCCCTCATATTGACGAATTAACATAGAATTTGCGTCGCTATGAAATACTATGCGTTCTATGACATCTCCTTCTAAATTGAGTAACGTTTCTATGGAAAAGACTGGAAATTCTCTTGGGACACGAGATTCTCCTGTCCGATGCACTATTCCTCCTTTAACGCATCTCTCGAACCCTCACATTGACGAATTAACATAGAAATTGCGTCGCTATGAAATACTATGCGTTCTATGACATCTCCTTCTAAATTGAGTAACGTTTCTATATAAACGACTGGATATACTTTTGGGACACGAGTTTCTCCTGTCCGATGCACTATTCCTCCTTTAACGCATCTCTCGAACCCTCACATTGACGAATTAACATAGAAATTGGGTCGCTACGAAATACTATGCGTTCTATAACATCTCCTTCTAAATTGAGTAACGTTTCTATGGAAACGAATGGAAATTCTTTTGGGACACGAGTTTCCCCTGTCCGATGCACTATTCCTCCATTAACGCATCTCTCGATCCCTCACATTGACGAATTAACATAGAAATTGCGTCGCTATGAAATACTATGCGTCCTATGACATCTCCTTCTAAATTGAGTAACGTTTCTATGGAAACGACTGGAAATTCTTTTGGGACACGAGTTTCTCCTGTCCGATGCACTATTCCTCCTTTAACGCAACTCTCGATCCCTGACATTGACGAATTAACATAGAAATTGCGTCGCTATGAAATACTATGCGTTCTATGACATCTCCTTCTAAATTGGGTAACGTTTCTATGGAAACGTCTGGAGATACTTTTGGGACACGAGTTTCTCCTGTCCGATGCACTATTCCTCCTTTAACGCATCTCTCGATCCCTCACATTTACGAATTAACACAGAAATTGTGTCGCTATGAAATACTATGCGTTCTATGACATTTCCTTCTAAATTGAGTTACGTGTCTATGGAAACGACTGAAAATTCTTTTGGGACACGAGTTTCTCCTGTCCTATGCACTATTCCTCCTTTAACGCATCTCTCGATCCCTCACACTGACGAATTAACATAGAAATTGCGTCGCTATGAAATACTATGCGTTCTATGACATCTCCTTCTAAATTGAGTAACGTTGCTATGGAAACGACTGGAAATTCTTTTGGGACACGAGTTTCTCCTGTCCGATGCACTGTTCCTCCTTTAACGCATCTCTCGATCCCTCACATTGACGAATTAACATAGAAATTGCGTCGCTGTGAAATACTATGCGTTCTATAACATCTCCTTCTAAATTGAGTAACGTTGCTATGGAAACGACTGGAAACTCTTTTGGGACACGAGTTACTCGTGTCCGATGCACTATTCCTCCTTTAACGCATCTCTCGATCCCTCACATTGACGAATTAACACATAAATTGCGTCGCTATGAAATACTATGCGTTCTGTGACATCTCCTTCTAAATTGAGTAACATTTCTATGGAAACGACTGGAATTTCTTTTGGGACACGAGTTTCTCGTGTCCGATGCACTATTCCTCCTTTAACGCATCTCTCGATCCCTCACATTGACGAATTAACATAGAAATTGCGTCGCTATGAAATACTATGCGTTCTATGACATCTCCTTCTAAATTGAGTAACGTTTCTATTGTAACGACTGGAAATTATTTTGGGACACGAGTTTCTCCTGTCCGATGCACTATTCTTCTTTTAACGCATCTCTCGATCACCCCACAATGACGGATTAACATAGAAATTGAGTCGCTATGAAATACTATGGGTTCTATGACATCTCCTTCTTAATTGAGTAACGTTTCTATGGATACGACTGGAAATTCGTTTGGGACACGAGTTTCTCCTGTCCGATGCACTATTCCTCCTTTAACGCATCTCTCGATCCCTCACATTGACGAATTAACATAGAAGTTGCGTCGCTATGAATTACTATGCGTTCTATGACATCTCCTTCTAAATTGAGTAAGGTTTCTATGGAAACGACTGGAAATTCTTTTGGGACACGAGTTTCTCCTGTCCGATGCACTATTCCACCTTTAACGCATCTCTCGATCCCTCATATTGACGAATTAACATAGAAGTTGCGTCGCTATGAAATACTATGCGTTCTATGACATCTCCTTCTAAATTGAGTAACGTTTCTATGGAAAAGACTGGAAATTCTCTTGGGACACGAGTTTCTCCTGTCCGATGCACTATTCCTCCTTTAACGCATCTCCGATCCCTCACATTGACGAATTAACAAAGAAATTGCGTCGCTATGAATCACTATGCGTTCTATGACATCTCCTTCTAAATTGATTAACGTTTCTATGGAAACGACTGGATATACTTTTGGGACACGAGTTTCTCCTGTCCGATGCACTATTCCTCCTTAAACGCATCTCTCGATCCCTCAAATTGACGAATTATAATAGAAATTGAGTCGCTACGAAATACTATGCGTTCTATAACATCTCCTTCTAAATTGAGTAACGTTTCTATGGAAACGACTGGAAATTCTTTTGTTACACGAGTTTCTCCTGTCCGATGCACTATTCCTCCTTTAACGCATCTCTCGATCCCTCACATTGACGAATTAACATAGAAATTGCGTCGCTATGAAATACTATGCGTCCTATGACATCTCCTTCTAAATTGAGTAACGTTTCTATGGAAACGTCTGGAGATACTTTTGGGACACGAGTTTCTCCTGTCCGATGCACTATTCCTCCTTTAACGCATCTCTCGATCCCTCACATTTACGAATTAACACAGAAATTGTGTCGCTATGAAATACTATGCGTTCTATGACATTTCCTTCTAAATTGAGTAACGTTTCTATGGAAACGACTGAAAATTCTTTTGGGACACGAGTTTCTCCTCTCCGATGCACTATTCCTCCCTTAACGCATCTCTCGATCCCTCACATTGACGAATTAACATAGAAATTGCGTCGCTAAGAAATACTATGCGTTCTATGACATCTCCTTCTAAATTGAGTAACGTTGCTATGGAAACGACTGGAAATTCTTTTGGGACACGAATTTCTCCTGTCCGATGCACTATTCCTCCTTTAACGCATCTCTCGATCCCTCACATTGTCGATTTAACATAGAAATTGCGTCGCTATGAAATACTATGCGTTCTATGACATCTCATTCTAAATTGAGTAACGTTTCTATGGAAACGACTGGAAATTCTTTTGGGCACGAGTTTCTCCTGTCCGATGCACTATTCCTCCTTTAACGCATCTCTCGATCCCTCACATTGACGAATTAACATAGAAATTGCGTCGCTATGAAATACTATGCGTTCTATGACATCTCCTTCTAAATTGAGTAAGGTTTATATGGAAACGACTGGAAATTCTTTTGGGACACGAGTTTCTCCTGTCCGATGCACTATTCCTCCTTTAACGCAACTCTCGATCCCTCACATTGACGAATTAACATACAAATTGCGTCGCTATGAAATACTATGCGTTCTATGACATCTCCTTCTAAATTGAGTAACGTTTCTATGGAAACGACAGGATATACTTTTGGGACACGAGTTTCTCCTGCCCGATGCACTATTCCTCCTTTAACGCATTTCTTGATCCCTCACATTGACGAATTAACATAGAAATTGCGTCGCCAAGAAATACTATGCGTTCTATGACTTCTCCTTCTAAATTGAGTAACGATTCTATGGAAACGACTGGATATACTTTTGGGACACGAGTTTCTCCTGTCCGATGCACTATTACTCCTTTAACGCATCTCTCGATCCCTCACGTTGACGAATTAACACAGAAATTGCGTCGCTATGAAATACTATGCGTTCTATGACATCTCCTTTAAAATTGAGTAACGTTTCTATGGAAACAACTGGAAATTCTTTTGGGACACGAGTTTCTCCTGTCCGATGCACTATTCCTCCTTTAACGCATCTCTCGATCCCTGACATTGACGAATTAACAAAGAAATTGCGTCGCTATGAAATACTATGCGTTGAATGACATCTCCTTCTAAATTGAGTAACGTTTCAATGGAAACGTCTGGATATACTTTTGGGACACGAGTTTCTCCTGTCCGATGCACTATTCCTCCTTTAAACGCATCTCTCGATCCCTCACATTGACGAAGTAACATAGAAATTGCGTCGCTATGAAATACTATGCGTTCTATGACATCTCCTTCTAAATTGAGTAACGTTTCTATGGAAACGACTGTATATACTTTTGGGACACGAGTTTCTCCTGTCCGATGCACTATTCCTCCTTTAACGCATCTCTCGATCCCTCACATTTACGAATTAAACACAGAAATTGCGTCGCTATGAAATACTATGCGTTCTATGACATCTACTTCTAAATTGAGTAACGTTTCTATGGAAACGACTGGATATACTTTTGGGACACGAGTTTCTCCTGTCCGATGCACTATTGCTCCTTTCGCATCTCTCGATCCCTCAAATTGACGAATTAACATAGAAATTGCGTCGCTATGAAATACTATGCGTTCTATGACATCTCCTTCTAAATTGAGTAACGTTTCTATGGAAACGACTGGAAATTCTTTTGGGACACGAGTTTCTCCTGTCCGATGCACTATTCCTCCTTTAACGCATCTCTCGATCCCACAAATTGACGAATTAACATAGAAATTGCGTCGCTATGAAATACTATGCGTTCCATGACATCTCCTTCTAAATTGAGTAAGGTTTCTATGGAAACGACTGGAAATTCTTTTGGGACACGAGTTTCTCCTGTCCGATGCACTATTCCTCCTTTAACGCATCTCTCGATCCCTAACATTGACGAATTAACATACAAATTGCGTCGCTATGAAATACTATGCGTTCTATGACATCTCCTTCTAAATTGAGTAACGTTTCTATGGAAACGACTGGATATACTTTTAGGACACGAGTTTCTCCTGCCCGATGCACTATTCCTCCTTTAACGCATTTCTTGATCCCTCACATTGACGAATTAATATAGAAATTGCGTCGCTATGAAATACTATGCGTTCTGTGACATCTCCTTCTAAATTGAGTAACGATTCTATGGAATCGACTGGATATACTTTTGGGACACGAGTTTCTCCTGTCCGATGCACTATTCCTCCTTTAACGCGTCTCTCGATCCCTCACATTGACGAATTAACACAGAAATTGCGTCGCTATGAAATACTATGCGTTCTATGACATCTCCTTTAAAATTGAGTAACGTTTCTATGGAAACGACTCGAAATTCTTTTGGGACACTAGTGTCTCCTGTCCGATGCACTATTCCTCCTTTAACGCATCTCTCGATCCCTGACATAGACGAATTAACAAAGAAATTGCGTCGCTATGAAATACTATGCGTTCAATGACATCTCCTTCTAAATTGAGTAACGTTTCAATGGAAACGTCTGGATATACTTTTGGGACACGAGTTTCTCCTGTCCGATGCACTATTCCTCCTTTAACGCATCTCTCGATCCCTCACATTGACGAAGTAACATAGAAATTGCGTCGCTATGAAATACTATGCGTTCTATGACATCTCCTTCTAAATTGAGTAACGTTTCTATGGAAACGACTGTATATACTTTTGGGACACGAGTTTCTCCTGTCCGATGCACTATTCCTCCTTTAACGCATCTCTCGATCCCTCACATTTACGAATTAACACAGAAATTGCGTCGCTATGAAATACTATGCGTTCTATGACATCTACTTCTAAATTGAGTAACGTTTCTATGGAAACGACTGGATATACTTTTGGGACACGAGTTTCTCCTGTCCGATGCACTATTGCTCCTTTAACGCATCTCTCGATCCCTCAAATTGACGAATTAACATAGAAATTGCGTCGCTATGAAATACTATGCGTTCTATGACATCTCCTTCTAAATTGAGTAACGTTTCTATGGAAACGACTGGAAATTCTTTTGGGACACGAGTTTCTCCTGTCCGATGCACTATTCCTCCTTTAACGCATCTCTCGATCCCACAAATTGACGAATTAACATAGAAATTGCGTCGCTATGAAATACTATGCGTTCCATGACATCTCCTTCTAAATTGAGTAAGGTTTCTATGGAAACGACTGGAAATTCTTTTGGGACACGAGTTTCTCCTGTCCGATGCACTATTCCTCCTTTAACGCATCTCTCGATCCCTAACATTGACGAATTAACATACAAATTGCGTCGCTATGAAATACTATGCGTTCTATGACATCTCCTTCTAAATTGAGTAACGTTTCTATGGAAACGACTGGATATACTTTTAGGACACGAGTTTCTCCTGCCCGATGCACTATTCCTCCTTTAACGCATTTCTTGATCCCTCACATTGACGAATTAATATAGAAATTGCGTCGCTATGAAATACTATGCGTTCTGTGACATCTCCTTCTAATTTGAGTAACGATTCTATGGTATCGACTGGATATACTTTTGGGACACGAGTTTCTCCTGTCCGATGCACTATTCCACCTTTAACGCGTCTCTCGATCCCTCACATTGACGAATTAACACAGAAATTGCGTCGCTATGAAATACTATGCGTTCTATGACATCTCCTTTAAAATTGAGTAACGTTTCTATGGAAACGACTGGATATACTTTTGGGACACGAGTTTCTCTTGTCCGATGCACTTATCCTCCTTTAACGCATCTCTCGATCCCTCAAATTGACGAATTAACATACAAATTGAGTCGCTACGATATACTATGCGTTCTATAACATCTCCTTCTAAATTGAGTAACGTTTCTATGGAAACGACTGGAAATTCTTTTGGGACAGGAGTTTCTCCTGTCCGATGCACTATTCCTCCTTTAACGCATCTCTCGATCCCTCACATTGACGAATTAACATAGAAATTGCGTCGCTATGAAATACTATGCGTCCTATGACATATCCTTCTAAATTGAGTTACGTTTCTATGGAAACGACTGGAAATTCTTTTGGGACACGAGCTTCTCCTGTCCGATGCACTATTCCTCCTTTAACGCAACTCTCGATCCCTGACATTGACGAATTAACATAGAAATTCGTCGCTATGAAATACTATGCGTTCTATGACATCTCCTTCTAAATTGAGTAACGTTTCTATGGAAACGTCTGGAGATACTTTTGGGACACGAGTTTCTCCTGCCCGATGCACTATTCCTCCTTTAACGCATCTCTCGATCCCTCACATTTACGAATTAACACAGAAATTGCGTCGCTATGAAATACTATGCGTTCTATGACATCTCCTTCTAAATTGAGTAACGTTTCTATGGAAACGACTGTATATACTTTTGGGACACGAGTTTCTCCTGTCCGATGCACTATTCCTCCTTTAACGCATCTCTCGATCCCTCACATTTACGAATTAACACAGAAATTGCGTCGCTATGAAATACTATGCGTTCTATGACATCTACTTCTAAATTGAGTAACGTTTCTATGGAAACGACTGGATATACTTTTGGGACACGAGTTTCTCCTGTCCGATGCACTATTGCTCCTTTAACGCATCTCTCGATCCCTCACATTGACGAATTAACATAGAAATTGCGTCGCTATGAAATACTATGCGTTCCATGACATCTCCTTCTAAATTGAGTAAGGTTTCAATGGAAACGACTGGAAATTCTTTTGGGACACGAGTTTCTCCTGTCCGATGCACTATTCCTCCTTTAACGCAACTCTCGATCCCTGACATTGACGAATTATCATACAAATTGCGTCGCTATGAAATACTATGCGTTCTATGACATCTCCTTCTAGATTGAGTAACGTTTCTATGGAAACGACTGGATATACTTTTAGGACACGAGTTTCTCCTGCCCGATGCACTATTCCTCCTTTAACGCATTTCTTGATCCCTCACATTGACGAATTAATATAGAAATTGCGTCGCTATGAAATACTATGCGTTCTGTGACATCTCCTTCTAAATTGAGTAACGATTCTATGGAATCGACTGGATATACTTTTGGGACACGAGTTTCTCCTGTCCGATGCACTATTCCTCCTTTAACGCGTCTCTCGATCCCTCACATTGACGAATTAACACAGAAATTGCGTCGCTATGAAATACTATGCGTTCTATGACATCTCCTTTAAAATTGAGTAACGTTTCTATGGAAACGACTCGAAATTCTTTTGGGACACTAGTGTCTCCTGTCCGATGCACTATTCCTCCTTTAACGCATCTCTCGATCCCTGACATAGACGAATTAACAAAGAAATTGCGTCGCTATGAAATACTATGCGTTCAATGACATCTACTTCTAAATTGAGTAACGTTTCAATGGAAACGTCTGGATATACTTTTGGGACACGAGTTTCTCCTGTCCGATGCACTATTCCTCTTTTAACGCATCTCTCGATCACCCCACAATGACGGATTAACATAGAAATTGAGTCGCTATGAAATACTATGGGTTCTATGACATCTCCTTCTAAATTGAGTAACGTTTCTATGGATACGACTGGAAATTCTTTTGGGACACGAGTTTCTCCTGTCCGATGCACTATTCCTCCTTTAACGCATCTCTCGATCCCTCACATTGACGAATTAACATAGAAGTTGCGTCGCTATGAAATACTATGCGTTCTATGACATCTCCTTCTAAATTGAGTAAGGTTTCTATGGAAACGACTGGAAATTCTTTTGGGACACGAGTTTCTCCTGTCCGATGCACTTTTCCTCCTTTAACGCATCTCCCGATCCCTCATATTGACGAATTAACATAGAATTTGCGTCGCTATGAAATACTATGCGTTCTATGACATCTCCTTCTAAATTGAGTAACGTTTCTATGGAAAAGACTGGAAATTCTCTTGGGACACGAGATTCTCCTGTCCGATGCACTATTCCTCCTTTAACGCATCTCTCGAACCCTCACATTGACGAATTAACATAGAAATTGCGTCGCTATGAAATACTATGCGTTCTATGACATCTCCTTCTAAATTGAGTAACGTTTCTATATAAACGACTGGATATACTTTTGGGACACGAGTTTCTCCTGTCCGATGCACTATTCCTCCTTTAACGCATCTCTCGAACCCTCACATTGACGAATTAACATAGAAATTGGGTCGCTTCGAAATACTATGCGTTCTATAACATCTCCTTCTAAATTGAGTAACGTTTCTATGGAAACGAATGGAAATTCTTTTGGGACACGAGTTATCCTGTCCGATGCACTATTCCTCCTTTAACGCATCTCTCGATCCCTCACATTGACGAATTAACATAGAAATTGCGTCGCTATGAAATACTATGCGTCCTATGACATCTCCTTCTAAATTGAGTAACGTTTCTATGGAAACGACTGGAAATTCTTTTGGGACACGAGTTTCTCCTGTCCGATGCACTATTCCTCCTTTAACGCAACTCTCGATCCCTAACATTGACGAATTAACATAGAAATTGCGTCGCTATGAAATACTATGCGTTCTATGACATCTCCTTCTAAATTGGGTAACGTTTCTATGGAAACGTCTGGAGATACTTTTGGGACACGAGTTTCTCCTGTCCGATGCACTATTCCTCCTTTAACGCATCTCTCGATCCCTCACATTTACGAATTAACACAGAAATTGTGTCGCTATGAAATACTATGCGTTCTATGACATTTCCTTCTAAATTGAGTTACGTGTCTATGGAAACGACTGAAAATTCTTTTGGGACACGAGTTTCTCCTGTCCTATGCACTATTCCTCCTTTAACGCATCTCTCGATCCCTCACACTGACGAATTAACATAGAAATTGCGTCGCTATGAAATACTATGCGTTCTATGACATCTCCTTCTAAATTGAGTAACGTTGCTATGGAAACGACTGGAAATTCTTTTGGGACACGAGTTTCTCCTGTCCGATGCACTGTTCCTCCTTTAACGCATCTCTCGATCCCTCACATTGACGAATTAACATAGAAATGGCGTCGCTGTGAAATACTATGCGTTCTATAACATCTCCTTCTAAATTGAGTAACGTTGCTATGGAAACGACTGGAAATTCTTTTGGGACACGAGTTTCTCCTGTCCGATGCACTATTCCTCCT